>NW_005434671.1:987283-1027848 GCF_000315625.1 Guillardia theta CCMP2712
GAGGAGACCATTGTCTGACTCCGGATGCGTGGTGAGAGATCAAGAACGCCAGCTCCTCGTAGAGCTGAGAGAGTTGTTACCTGAAGCACGCAGGGGAGGGGGGGGGATGGGAACCTGCATGGGAGTGCGCGAATCGTTGGCGGCAGGATGGATGTTGAAGTCTACGATGATGCTTCCTGGCTGCAGGCCTGAATACCACAGCAGTCATCCACTTTCAAGCAGTAGGAATGAGAGGAGGAGGAGGAGGAGGAGGAGGAGGAGGAGGAGGAGGAGGAGGAGGAGGAGGAGGAGCCTTGGAGGAGGAGGAGGAGGAGGAGGAGTTGCTCGAGCACGGGACAGAATCATCTGACCTGCCATCTGCAAGCACTCGGAAGGGATCCTGAGCACGGCTGCAAGGCTCTCCTGGATCTTCCTTAGGAAATCTTCCTTCTTGCTTCGGTCCTCCGGGTCCGGGATCCACCTTTCCACCCCCACATCAGCCCTCGGGGACCCAGGGTACTACCTCCTCACTTGTTGAAGTCAAGGTCCAGGGTCAGGCTGACGCCCACGGGGTCGAAGGAGAGGTTCCTGTTGAGGAACCTCCTGGTGGCTGTCGAGGAGTACTCTGAGAGCTTCTCTGCTAGCCACTTGACCGTTGCCTGGTCCAGGTTCTCCCTCTGTTGGTCCCTCAGCGCTTCTTGGACGAGCTCGATGGCTGATTGTTCGGACTCGCCGCTGATTGGAGGGAAGTAGAAGGTCTGCAGGCTGATGTTGGACCTAAGGAGGACAAGGATAGGAAAGGAGGAGGAGGATAGAGGAGGAGGATAGAGGGAAAGAGAGCGGTCACATGCTGAGGTTGAAATTGTACAGCTTACTCGTCCTTGATGTCGCATCGGAGCATGGGGAGCGCATAGTCGTCGGCAAGGAAGGGATACCTGTTTGCGACCGCAGGCCAGATGACTTCATCAGCCCGGGTCGCCTTTGCCGGGATGATAATCTTGGTGATCACGGTCAATGAAGGGGATCAGCGGTAAGAGAAGTCTACCTGTCCATGGGCCTTGGCTACCGGGGAAGGAACTTGCTGTTGGAGTCGGATGATGACTTGAAACAAGTTCTCGTTGGCAGGGTCGTTTAGGATCTGCTGACTTGTCAGCGGGAACGTCACGAGTGACTGCGGTCATCCTCACTTTGTCGATCACACTTGAGACTCGGTCGACATTGCGGTTGATCTTGGGCTGTCTGAGAAAATATTCGACGCCTCCGTAGGAGACTGCAAACTCCTCTCCGAGTGTGTCGACTTGGATCCTGCACGACAGGCTGTCAAAGAGAGGTCAGGAGCGAAGGTTGTCAAATACTGCGAGCTGGGAAGACGCTCGGCAAACGCTTTCTGATCTTCTCATGACAGCAGTCAGTTCATGATAAGACCTTTCAACAGCTATACCTTGTTCGCTCCACTCCCAGCCGTGCGAGGGAGAGAGGATCTCATTCCTGCTGCTGAGCGTCGTGACATCGGGCCCAGTCTGCACCTCTTGACTTCTCGTCGTCACATGCCCTCGTCGGACTTTGATCAGCGGGAGGTCTTTTTCCTCCGGGCGATGAGGAGCGTTTGAGGTGGCAGCGAATGCATCGTCGCCGGCGAGGGAGAGAAGGTCTAGCTTGCGAGGGCGACTCTCCTGCTGCTTCTCCCCCTGCATGATGTGCGGCCTTACAAACTTGTCGATGTTGAACTGGATCTGTTCCACCAATGTGTCAACACGACAGGATCGCAAACACGACCACCAATGCAGCGATCAAAGGCACCACAGGCTTTCTCATGCACACCTGAGAGATCTCCATCGGAGGAACGATAGTGTTGAGGGCAACCTCCATCTGATCTACAGTGCTGGCCTCGGAGATTCTTCCCTCAAGAGCATTCTGCTCAACGCTCGTGAACAACTGAGGCAGGAGAAGCGAGGAAGGGATCACCTTGATCGACACAAAGAGGGCTGCGCAGACCTTGGGTAGGGAAGTTTTCCCGAAGATGAAGATCAGATCCCAGAGGAACAGGGTGACTTCCAGCCTGCAGAAAGACAAAACAGACGTGTATCAAATCAAACAGCGCCACAAGCATCAGTGCAGCTAATCTCGACATCATATCACACTATGATCATCTCAACCGATAACATCCTAGCTCTTACCTCACGAAAACTCCAGTGAACATCCTTTGAACGAGCGGTAAGAGCAGCAAGCTCAGTCCTCCATGCACTTTCATATCCTTTGTCTTTCTCAGATCCCAGATCTTGTGCTTGCTGTGGTGAACGAGGCTGGAACCCCCAGCTCTCTGCCCAGCAAAGTGCTCGCTCGACGCAACCTTGCTGACCAGCTGATAATACTTCTCGTCCTCCTTGCGGATCATCACGGAGACCTGGAGCTCTCAGTCAAGACACATAGACATTCCATCATCTCAAGGCACCTCATCCACAAATTCCCTCCACGCGTTCTGCTGCTGTGCGCTCTCCGGCTTGCACGTGTCCTCATTCATGAACTCGCTCAGCCCCGTACCCTCCTGCTCGTCCGGTCACAAGGACTCTGCGATGCTCGAGGAGAGCTACCTTCATTGCTACGAAGTAGTCAAGGAGCCCCTGCGGCCTCATCCCCTCCCTCAGAAGATCAGAGCTCGTGTCTGCAGGCACCATGGTTGCCACCAGCGGAACGACAGCGAACAACCAGGGCGTCACTAAGTCGACCTTGCTGCTTGCTGTGAGGTGTGATATGACTGCAATGATGGCGTTCAGACATGCAAGGGAAGGTCAAGTCATTGTCTACCTGTTTTCATCAGGTTTGCCCTTTTCGTGACGTTCCTGACCCCCAGCTCATTCAGCAGCTCGCTGCACATTGTCCACAACTACAAGGCTCGTCAACGATGACAACAAGGTCAGATCACCCTCTCCTTCCATCTCCCACACCTCTGCATCATTCGCGGCGATCTTCAGCGCAACGTCCCCTGAGCTATTCCGAAGGCTCCCTCGGAGGTACATGCCCCAGACCTGAACCCGCAATGCTGCAGGAAGTCCGTAGAAGCTCAGATGCCGCAGGATGTCGAAACGGTCTGGCCATCGCTCAAGAATGGTGCCTGAGATGTTGCCAGCGATGTTCACAAGAATCTCCATCTTGCCAAGAGTCGAGCCTGGCTTGTTCGAATCCCTGATCGACTGCTCTTGCATGTACCTTTCCGTGATATGTTCAGCCTTGTGAACGAGGCTCTGGTAAGCATCGCTCTCGGGAAGAAACTCGTCTTCAATGGATGAGAACAAGGCAGACCTCTGCTCTTGGCTGAGATCAGAGAAGATGCTTCTCCCGTTGGTGACCACTCTTTCCTTCATCTCCTCCAGAATGATGGAGACGAGCTCTTCCCATTCTTCGGAGTCTTCGAATGACTCTTTGAAGGTGTCAAGCCCTCGTGCTGTCATCTCCTTGCGGGCTCAGGCAGTTTCATCCTCCCCAGCTGCCATGCCAGCTACCCTTGCAAGCACGCGCCCGCCCAACTCCTGCCATGTTTGCTCCCTCAGAAACCATGGCATGCAACCAACGATAGACCGAGCAAGCTCACCTCGCGACGAGGGACCGGGGCGATTGATGACTCGGCGTCGGATCTCGTCAGTGCCGGTGGCACCCCGGCCGCCCGGGCCGCGCCGCCGGGCGGCCCGCCAGTCGGACTCCCGGAGTCCGGGAGACCGCTCAGTCCGCCGGAGCCCACCTCAGTGTACGGTCCGAGGCCTGGCCTTCACTCAAAGTGAGGTGTCACATAACAGAGCCGAAAACGGATCATGATGGTATTCCGAAGTTCTTCATCCCGAGTCCCTGGAAGTCCGGCAACTTCAGCATCGAGCTCGCACTGCTGGGTCTAGCCGTCTTCCTTGCAGGAGAGGCTTGCGCTTCTGCTGGGTCTAGCCGTCTTCCTTGCAGGAGAGGCTTGCGCTTCTGCTCTTTGTCCTGAACATGCCGTCGCTCCGATGTGGTGGGAGTAAAGGTTTTCGCATCCTCCTCTTTTCCCATTTTTCTGTTGAGGCGAATTTGTTGCCATTCCCTTTCGACAGTCTGGTTCGAAGCCAGCATCACTGCCGCGGCTCCAGGAATATGATCCTGCCCAAGTGGTGAGAGCGCGAGGTGCGCTATGCCACGGCCCCCAGGATAACTTAGTCGTTCTCGCATCGCACTGCGGAAGCTGAACCAAGTGGGAGGCGAACAGACTATCGGGGAGCACGCCGATCAAATCGTTTATTGCACACCAATATACATTGAAGCCTTCTTCCCTCCCCTCTTCACGCCTCGCGTCCCCCCTGCTCTCGTCTACCTCTGCGATCGCCCGCTGCCTCTCCTCGAGCTTCCTCCGCGCAGCAAGGATGTTCTCCAGACAGCTCCCCTTGCTCGCCTTGACGATGCCCGGCGGCTGTCTCGGGAGGGCTGGAGCTTGGGGGAGGAGGGGCAGGTCTCCGGCTGATCTCTTGCAGGGGAGGGCGACGGGGAGCGTGCGGGGAGGAGGGGAGGGAGCGGCGGAGAGGGAGACCTCGGACCAGAGAACGGTTACAGGGCGCATGGCGTGCGAGAGGCAAGGAAGGGGGAAGGCAGAGCGAGGACAGGCTGGACGAGGGAGAGGCCGAGGTGATGGACAAGACGAGGCTGGAGAGGAGGGGGCGGGAGAGAGCAGCGAGTCGGAGCCTGATGAAGGAGTCGAAGGGAAGTAACTCCGGTATGGACATGCAAGTGACACGGACCTGGCACGGATGTTGGATCCGGGATACGAAACGATGTATCTGTAGATATCTGGTTGGGAAGGGGGTTGCTGACGGAGACATATGGATTCGAACTGAGAGGATTTCGCGGCATTGCAACGAAGGCCCTGGGCACGGACCTGCAGTGACGAACGTAGATATGGAGGTCTGTATTTTGAGATCTTGGTAGTCAAGTCAGCAACCTCTTGGGAACATCAACTTTTTATGTCAGCATTCTGCCGCTACAGGTTGTCGATGGGATGTTTCCGAATGGCAGACTCGGACGTGATCGTCCGACTGTATTGTCATGGTCCATTTACCGCACTATGCTTACCACGTCAGGCCACCGCCCCGGTCGATCAACCAGTCTCCAGGAACTCCCGGACCAAGGAAGTGTACGGTGTACTTTACCGACTCGAGTGATGCCGGCGGCCCCGACCTGGGCCCGGCGCTCAGGCTGGCCGCGCGACGGAGCTGTCAGTTGAAGCACCGATTCATGACTTGTCATGCTGATTCAAGGCGCCACAGTCTGAAGGTCGGCGTGTCCCATGCGAGCATGGCTCGCTGTACGGAGTTGTATGCGATGTTCGTGGAGCACTGCGATTCGTCTCGGACAACTTCAAGCAGAGCCTAAGTGGTATGTGTTCACTGCTGCACCACAGGCACTCAAACTTCATGTCAGGAGGATCCAGCGGCAAAACTTCGTCATCGAAGCGATACTCTAGTTATATTGTACAGCCATCAGCACATAGCAAGACAAGCAAGACCCTCGGCTCACATGGATCTTTATTTACAAGCGCTATGTACATTTCCCGCCTATCGTCCCCTCCCCTCCTCACGCCTCGCGTCTCCCCCTACTCTCGTCTACCTCTGCGATCGCCCGCTGCCTCTCCCCGTGCTTCCTCCGCGCAGCAAGGATGTTCTCCAGACAGCTCCCCTTGCTCGCCTTGACGATGCCCGGCGGCTGTCTCGGGAGGGCTGGAGCTTGGGGGAGGAGGGGAAGGTCTCCGGCTGATCTCTTGCAGGGGAGGGCGACGGGGAGCTTGCGGGGAGGAGGGGAGGGAGCAGCGGAGAGGGAGACCTCGGACCAGAGAACGGTGACAGGGCGCATGCAAGACGAGGCTGGAGAGGAGGGGGCGGGAGAGAGCAGCGAGTCGGAGCCTTATGAAGGAGTCGAAGGGAAGTAACTCCGGTATGGACATGCAAGTGACACGGACCTGGCACGGACGTTGGATCCGGGATACGAAACGATGTATCTGTAGATATCTGGTTGGAATGGGGGTTGCTGACGGAGACGTATGGATTCGAACTGAGAGGATTTCGCGGCATTGCAACGAAGGCCCTGGTCACGGACTAGCTGCTGCTTACAGCCGTCAGCAACCTCTTGGGAACATCACTGCGAAGGAGGTCCGTGTGATAGGGACGTTTTATGTCACAGACGCCTCCGTAAAGACGCCGCCGGATGCGAAGGTTGTTAGTAGATGAAAAGTGGTGGAGTCCGTGCTATGTATGAAGTCTTACGAGGAATCGTTGTACTTTTACTCTGTTCCAGGAACATGAGATATGCTCTAGTAGTGAGAGGCTTGCGCCGTGACTCACTTCGGAACAAGTCCGTCACGAGGCTGACAATGATGTCCTTGTGACTATCCTCGACTGACCTCTTGAAGGAGACTCGTGCTCTGGTCTGCCTCCTGCCACCAGCTTCATGCGCTCCCTCACCATCCGCTGGTCCGAGGTCTCTGTCTCCGCCGCTCCTCATCCCCGCTGTCCCTTCTTGCGCGCTGTCGCTCCAGCTGGCCCCGCATGTAGGAGAAGAGCGGACGAGTCTAAGGGGAGCATGACGTCCACGAGCTGCCTTGAGAACATTCTAGCGGCGAGGAGAAAACATCAGGAAAAGCATCAAGCCCTTCGAACGTCCAAGCACGAGCAAGGGAAGAAAGTGGGTTCAGAGATGGATAGCCGAGGACGGGGAATGGACACGACGACATGTAAATGCTAGAATGTAAATAAACTCTTTGCACTTAAAGACAGAAAGACATCATATCTCCCAAGAAGAGCCAAATACAGTCAACCTGAGCTTCATGCCTCCCTGTGCTTATTTCCAAGATGCCGCTATCAGCTTGTCCAATGCCATACCAGGTCTTATTTTTTATCATCTTGACGAGCTCGTGGGAAAGCAAGAGTAATGTTTTTCTTGTTGGTCATCAGTCGATGAGATCTTCTTTCCTCTTCAGAGAATCTCACGCCGCAGATGATCTTAGTATGTCAACAGGATCATCAAACTGCAGATAGCAGACTGAGGTACCAGGCGGTTTGCACCATGCTGCCATCCCTCCTCCTCCTCATCATCAACTGTCCGCATTCTTGAGCAGCTGAGGTGTCTCTTTCCAAAGAGGGAACAACCCTCGTGAGTCGTTCTCCTGGAATCTGTTCCGCACGCTGTCGATGCCTTGCGCCCTGTTGACTTTCCCTGTCTGCAGGCACATAAGAGGAGTGTCGTGATGCTTGTCTCTCCTCCACGGGTCAGCCTGGTGCTCCAGCTGGACCTTGACTACATCTCTCTGCCCGTAGTAGGACGCAATGTGCAGCGTTGCCGAATTTCTTTTCCCTCACCTTCACGTCCACTCCAAACTTGGACAGGAGCAACTTAGCCTCGGATCTTTGGTCTGCCGTACTTAGCCGAAACATGAAGGTGAGGAGCGTTTTCAGATGTTTGCAGAGCTTCTGATCCTCATGGATACTTGCATCACTCACTACCTTCAACCACAAAAACCTGCACATGGTGCTGCACATGGTGCTGTATTCTTGCAGGAAGCTTTTCATGTGCATGTTGAAGTCGTCACTGTTGCCCTCATTTCCGGTGACGATAACTTCGTAGTCGATCTGTTCATCTTCAGAGTCACCGGCATCGCTCACTTCAGACTGACTGACTGTCTCCTCATCCGAGAGCTCACTCTTGTCTCCTGCTGGGGAGCAAAGGTGCGCTGTGCATACTGACATCTCCCTCATTTGCCTTAAATAGTTTTCCACCACCTACTCACAATTCATATTCGAAAGATATCGAGCCATCTTCGCGAGCCAGTCCTCGTTAAGGGATGAAGTCACTGGTGTTGCTTCTTCTCCCTGTATTGCTTCTCCATCTTCTTCCATCTCTTCTGCCTCCTCCTCAGGCCTTGAAAGACAGAAAGCTGAAGCATCTCAATGACCGTACAACTTGTACCCACTGAACATCTTCTTGCTTTAGCCATGGAAGTCGACAAAGATTGATGTCCGACAAGACCGTCATACAATTTCTCTGTGAACTCAATCGCTTTATCATCTTCCAAGCCTCCTTTGTGTCCGATCGAAAAGTCAACAATCTTTGCCAGTTTCCTTTTATGTTCGTTGGAAGCACATGCGTTGAACACCACCAGCTGCGCTTGGGCAGCTCCCTCCTTCTCTGCCTGCAGATTGTGAGCACTGACAGCGTCCATGATGGTTTCAGAAACGACAATATTTCGGAAGAGGCCGATTGCTTCATTCCCTGCATGGCAACTGAAGTGAAGAATGAGAGGATGGCGATTATTGAAGTCTGTGCCGCTCAGGATGGCATGAACGTAACGGATACCTCCACTTAACTGCGCGCAGGACAATTCCCCCGCCCCATGCCAGGAGGCCTTGAGCTGACGAAAGATCCTGGACCGGATGCGTTTACAAGTCGGATCACCTGAGACGTCTTGCGAGGCCGTGAGACCATCCAGCGCTGCCGTTTCCTTGTTCGCCGAGCGATCCGCCAACCACCACAGAAAGCGCATCCTGCAAGAGGCCATCAGTGCTGGCGATGATGGGAAGAAAGGCCTTTGGCGGGACGTGCTGAGCATATGCATTACGATGCCCTCGGATCTTCCGCTGTGCTGCTGATTTCAGTTTGCTCCGAGCGAGGTCCGGTATTCAGTCCATCATTGTCAAAAACAAGTGACATGCTGAAGTCCAGGATTAACCCATGCCATCCACCTCCAGTCTCCTGCAGTTGCGAAAGTACTGATATGTCTCAAGGGAGGAAAGAGGAAGCCTCTCGCTCCCTCCCGGCCGGCGGAGTCCGACTCGGAACTCAGCGGCGGGCCGCCATATGTCAACGTCAAGTGCGGCCGCGGCCGCCAAGCCTTGAAGGGTGGCCCGGGCCCGGGCCCGGGGGGGAGGGGACTGAGTGAGCGTTCGAAACGGACTCGGAACGAGCGTGACGGGCCCGGGGCCTTGCTGGGCCCTCAGCATGTCGCACCTGTCATGCGTTGCTGACGACCCAGTGACTTTGGGCTAGTGCTAACCACACGGGGTATCCTCTATCACCGCTTCAAGTGTCTGAGTGAAAGAGTCTGATACAGGATATTTTATGTCAGCGACCTCGTGACCGTTTGAGTCTATAGTGATAGGCTACCTTCGGACCATCTGTCCGACCATTCTAGAATCTCCGGACGTGGCCTCCGTGTGAGCTTTGATGCCACTCGGGCTCAATGTTCCTCTAAACTCGTCGCCGGATGTTTACTACAGTGACTGATGATTCCAAAAACGGTCACGAGGTCGCTGCGTGACCAGGCAGAGCCGCATTCCCCTTGACTTCTTCAACCACTCCGCTGCACCTCAACTTCCCCTCAACCACCAGCGCCGCCAAGACTCGCCATGCGCCCTGTCACCGTTCTCTGGTCCGAGGTCTCCCTCTCCGCCGCTCCCTCCCCTCCTCCCCGCGCGCTCCCCGTCGCCCTCCCTTGCAAGAGATCAGCCGGAGACCTGCCCCTCCTCCCCCAAGCTCCAGCCCTCCCGAGACAGCCGCCGGGCATCGTCAAGGCAAGCAAGGGGAGCTGTCTGGAGAACATCCTTGCTGCGCGGAGGAAGCTCGAGGAGAGGCAGCGGGCGATCATCGGATTGCAGAGGTAGACGAGAGTAGGGGGAGACGCGAGGCGTGAGGAGGGGAGGGGACGATGGGCATGTACATAGCGCTTGTAAATAAAGATCCATGTGAGCTGAGATCGTGAGCGACAGGACATGCAGCACGGCACTCCACCAGAGTTGAGCGATGCCATTGCAGACAGCCGTGCAGACGGAGATGGCAGGAGCCCTGACTTGTTTGTACCTTGTTGAGCAGGAACGTCATTCATTGTCCGTGACTTTGAGTCAGTCGACGATGAGGCGTCTCAAGATGTGGAGACACGAGAGGGATAAGAAGCTTTCCGTTTTTGAAAGCGACGTTGGTTTTGTGTGCATGATCTTCAATTGTTTTCTTCCTTGACGGAAACACAATCGAAGAGAGCAACTCACTTGCGTTGGTTCGGAGAGTCAAGCTTCTTTTATCAGAACACTTGCGAAATGAACTCCACTCAGACAAGATGATACTCGCATCATTCAGCATATGCAAATTTGGACTCGGAACGAGCGTGAGGGCCCGGGGCCTTGCTGGGCCCTCAGCATGTCGCACCTGTCATGCGTTGCTGACGACCCAGTGACTTTGGGCTAGTGCTAACCACACGGGGTATCCTCTATCACCGCTTCAAGTGTCTGAGTGAAAGAGTCTGATACAGGATATTTTATGTCAGCGACCTCGTGACCGTTTGAGTCTATAGTGATAGGCCACCTTCGGACCATCTGTCCGACCATTCTAGAATCTCCGGACGTGGCCTCCGTGTGAGCTTTGATGCCACTCGGGCTCAATGTTCCTCTAAACTCGTCGCCGGATGTTTACTACAGTGACTGATGATTCCAAAAACGGTCACGAGGTCGCTGCGTGACCAGGCAGAGCCGCATTCCCCTTGACTTCTTCAACCACTCCGCTGCACCTCAACTTCCCCTCAACCACCAGCGCCGCCAAGACTCGCCATGCGCCCTGTCACCGTTCTCTGGTCCGAGGTCTCCCTCTCCGCCGCTCCCTCCCCTCCTCCCCGCGCGCTCCCCGTCGCCCTCCCTTGCAAGAGATCAGCCGGAGACCTGCCCCTCCTCCCCCAAGCTCCAGCCCTCCCGAGACAGCCGCCGGGCATCGTCAAGGCAAGCAAGGGGAGCTGTCTGGAGAACATCCTTGCTGCGCGGAGGAAGCTCGAGGAGAGGCAGCGGGCGATCATCGGATTGCAGAGGTAGACGAGAGTAGGGGGAGACGCGAGGCGTGAGGAGGGGAGGGGACGATGGGCTGGACATGTACATAGCGCTTGTAAATAAAGATCCATGTGAGCTGAGATCGTGAGCGACAGGACATGCAGCACGGCACTCCACCAGAGTTGAGCGATGCCATTGCAGACAGCCGTGCAGACGGAGATGGCGGGAGCCCTTTCTTGTTCTTGAGTGATAAGAAGCTTTCCGTTCGAAAGTGGGTTTGTGTGCATGATCTTCAATTGTTTTCTTCCTTGACGGAAACACAATCGAAGAGAGCAACTCACTTGCGTTGGTTCGGAGAGTCAAGCTTCTTTTATCAGAACACTTGCGAAATGAACTCCACTCAGACAAGATGCTACTCGCAGGGAAGGATAGCACTGAAAGATCGGGCTTGGATCAGGAGCAGAAGAGTGCCTGAAGCGAGAGTTTGCACGAGGCGAGTGGAGCAAAGAGCACTAGTTCTAGTCTGTCACACCCCGAAGCTTGACGGGTTGCAGACATCTACTGCGAATACTCAAGGCAACTCCTCTAGATCACACATACTAAAATAAACGTGGCATACAACTTGGGGAGAGAACGGAAAGATTCGTTGTAGATCGCTGCATCCTGTCAAGCTTCTGGGTGATACATTTCCTTGGTTTCGACTTATTTTTCGCTTACAAGCTGAATGGCCACTAATGGCATCAATCACGAGAAAGATATTACCGAAACTGATCTCCTCCTCATTCTTCGAATGGGGAGGAAATACTGCGATCATTCCTAGGGTTGAAATTCGGAAGAGCTATCATCGCCGTGCATGCTAACGTACTGATATGCAGATAGTATCCCTGCTGTTGATTTTTCGACCCCTGTATCATCCAGTATGTGCCTATCTCGATCTCAGCTCACATGGATCTTTATTTACAAGCGCTATGTACATGTCCAGCCCATCGTCCCCTCCCCTCCTCACGCCTCGCGTCTCCCCCTACTCTCGTCTACCTTTGTGATCGCCCGCTGCCTCTCCTCGAGCTTCCTCCGCGCAGCAAGGATGTTCTCCAGACAGCTCCCCTTGCTCGCCTTGACGATGCCCGGCGGCTGTCTCGGGAGGGCTGGAGCTTGGGGGAGGAGGGGCAGGTCTCCGGCTGATCTCTTGCAGGGGAGGGCGACGGGGAGCGCGCGGGGAGGAGGGGAGGGAGCGGCGGAGAGGGAGACCTCGGACCAGAGAACGGTGACAGGGCGCATGGCGTGGCAGGAGGAAGGAGGAAGGGGCGGAGTGACAGCAGGCATCTGTTAGGCATCTTTTGAAGGAGCCAAAGGGGCCCGGTCACGCGGAGAAATGGGATATTTTATGTCAGCGACCTCGTGACCGTTTGAGTCTATAGTGATAGGCTACCTTCGGACCATCTGTCCGACCATTCTAGAATCTCCGGACGTGGCCTCCGTGTGAGCTTTGATGCCACTCGGGCTGGTGTAAACTGTAAGATGGATGGGTCGCCGGATGTTTACTACAGTGACTACTCCAAAAACGGTCACGAGGTCGCTGACATAAAATATCCCATTTCTCCGCGTGACCGGGCCCCTTTGGCTCCTTCAACAGATGCCTGCTGTCACTCCGCCCTTCCTCCTTCCTCCTGCCACGCCATGCGCCCTGTCACCGTTCTCTGGTCCGAGGTCTCCCTCTCCGCCGCTCCCTCCCCTCCTCCCCGCGCGCTCCCCGTCGCCCTCCCCTGCAAGAGATCAGCCGGAGACCTGCCCCTCCTCCCCCAAGCTCCAGCCCTCCCGAGACAGCCGCCGGGCATCGTCAAGGCAAGCAAGGGGAGCTGTCTGGAGAACATCCTTGCTGCGCGGAGGAAGCTCGAGGAGAGGCAGCGGGCGATCGCAGAGGTAGACGAGAGTAGGGGGAGACGCGAGGCGTGAGGAGGGGAGGGGACGATAGGCGGGACATGTACATAGCGCTTGTAAATAAAGATCCATGTGAGCTGAGATCGTGAGCGACAGGACATGCAGCACGGCACTCCACCAGAGTTGAGCGATGCCATTGCAGACAGCCGTGCAGACGGAGATGGCAGGAGCCCTGACTTGTTTGTACCTTGTTGAGCAGGAACGTCATTCATTGTCCGTGACTTTGAGTCAGTCGACGATGAGGCGTCTCAAGATGTGGAGACACGAGAGGGATAAGAAGCTTTCCGTTTTTGAAAGCGACGTTGGTTTTGTGTGCATGATCTTCAATTGTTTTCTTCCTTGACGGAAACACAATCGAAGAGAGCAACTCACTTGCGTTGGTTCGGAGAGTCAAGCTTCTTTTATCAGAACACTTGCGAAATGAACTCCACTCAGACAAGATGATACTCGCATCATTCAGCATATGCAAATTTGGACTCGGAACGAGCGTGAGGGCCCGGGGCCTTGCTGGGCCCTCAGCATGTCGCACCTGTCATGCGTTGCTGACGACCCAGTGACTTTGGGCTAGTGCTAACCACACGGGGTATCCTCTATCACCGCTTCAAGTGTCTGAGTGAAAGAGTCTGATACAGGATATTTTATGTCAGCGACCTCGTGACCGTTTGAGTCTATAGTGATAGGCCACCTTCGGACCATCTGTCCGACCATTCTAGAATCTCCGGACGTGGCCTCCGTGTGAGCTTTGATGCCACTCGGGCTCAATGTTCCTCTAAACTCGTCGCCGGATGTTTACTACAGTGACTGATGATTCCAAAAACGGTCACGAGGTCGCTGCGTGACCAGGCAGAGCCGCATTCCCCTTGACTTCTTCAACCACTCCGCTGCACCTCAACTTCCCCTCAACCACCAGCGCCGCCAAGACTCGCCATGCGCCCTGTCACCGTTCTCTGGTCCGAGGTCTCCCTCTCCGCCGCTCCCTCCCCTCCTCCCCGCGCGCTCCCCGTCGCCCTCCCTTGCAAGAGATCAGCCGGAGACCTGCCCCTCCTCCCCCAAGCTCCAGCCCTCCCGAGACAGCCGCCGGGCATCGTCAAGGCGAGCAAGGGGAGCTGTCTGGAGAACATCCTTGCTGCGCGGAGGAAGCTCGAGGAGAGGCAGCGGGCGATCATCGGATTGCAGAGGTAGACGAGAGTAGGGGGAGACGCGAGGCGTGAGGAGGGGAGGGGACGATGGGCTGGACATGTACATAGCGCTTGTAAATAAAGATCCATGTGAGCTGAGATCGTGAGCGACAGGACATGCAGCACGGTACTCCACCAGAGTTGAGCGATGCCATTGCAGACAGCCGTGCAGACGGAGATGGCGGGCGCCCTGACTTGTTTGTACCTTGTTGAGCAGGAACGTCATTCATTGTCCGTGACTTTGAGTCAGTCGACGATGAGGCGTCTCAAGATGTGGGGACACGATGAGCACGAATGGAAGCTGTCAGCTGGAAATGAGATGTAGGAATGGCTCGATATCGGATCACTTTCTATCGATCTGAATTGCATTCATTTTGTTTTGTTGGTAACCTCGAAGGTCTTGATGACTAGTCTTCGTTGTCCATGTTTCATGTGAATTATTTCTTTTTGGGCTTGCCTTTTTGCTTCATTTTGCTGTCACTCTTCTTGCTCTTTCGCCTGGAATATCATCTGCATTAAACAAAGCAAACGCAGCATGCTTGTCAAATACCAACCTTTTCTGCTGCCATTTCTTGAAATCTTCCATTGCTTTCTTGTCTCGCTCCTTAAATCTGCAGCAAGATTAATTTCCAGCCATTAGTTGGAGGCTGGACTTACTTCCCAACCTTGTTGTAGTATTGCACTTCCTGTACATCACCATAAAAACCACAAAGTGTGCCAACCGATGCTGTCACCTTAAGCTTAGCCTGACGCTGTGAGGTTTCCCAATCGTGTTGCGCATTGATGGCTTCAACAGAATCGGATCTGCGAACAAGAGAATGAAGATACCCTGGGGGATTTTCATAACTTACACATCTGCAATCTTCTTCCATCGAGCAATTTCCTTCTTTTCCTCTGGCGTCATCCGATGCATGGGCTCATCTTTTCCATCCCCTCCCCCTTTCTCTCTCGCCAGTGTCTCAAGCTTGGAGCGAAATTCTTTTGTTTTCTTTTTCCTGCATCGTTAATGTTACTCAACTTATCATGGTTGAAGATATGCAATCAGTACTTTGTAGAAGTTGAATTGCTTGACTCGAGATCTCCAGGATATGGTGCCAGCTCATCCCAGTCTCCGCGGCAACCACAATACCTTCTACACTTCGAATACCCGTTTGCAAGATCTTCCCAGACATCATCGTCCATTCTTGGGCCAGGCACCTGATGGGATTCAAAACAAGTTCAAGGCGCATCTTATATTGCGAATATCAGGGAAGCAATACGTCAATTTTCATTATGTGCTCGGAGAAATCTTGGCCGGTAAGCTGCTGAAGCAAGCGAGCGGCCCATGTTCGAGCTGGCGCAATGTCCTTTTGTGCCTCTAAAACTCTCTTGGCGAGCTGGATAGCACCTGCAAAACAACTCATTCAAGGAATTTTTGGCTCAGTTTGAAGGTTCACACCATTATCAATTATCAGAGATCTGAGTTTGCCAGGCAATTCACTAAGGAAGGATAACGCAGCGCACCCTTGTTCTCCCACATTGAATCTGGAGAAGGCTCAGACTCATGAGGGTTGTGCAAAGCCAGACAATACCCTTCTCTCTCATATTCATGCGCATGCCCGAAGTTGTGTAATGCCTTGATGATTCTTTCAACGCCGCCGCTCTCAGCCACTGCACTCATATATCATCCGATCGGATAGAAAGTTCTCTTGTCACCTTTGCCTGCAAGAGCCAAGTTCACTTGAAGTTTACCACCAGCTGGACAGCCCGCGTACTCCAGTCCATAAGTGATATGCGTTTCATTCACCACTTTGACCAGAAATGTCCAGATGAAGATGCAGCCGGCCTCCTGCGGCACCATCACGAACAAGGCAGCGAGGAGCCTGTGAATTTCTCACCTGGACATGAACGCTTTTTTCATGCTTTGCCATTGCACTCAACACTGTCTCGACTACGCGATTCTCCACGGCCAACTTTGTTCAAGGTCAGTTTGCAGCCACCTTCCTAGCACGTCCTCACCAAACAGTTGGAAGAGTGGTTGAAAACAAGGTTGGACAGAGCTCTGATCCCTGTGCTCTGTATGTCTGCATTTCCCTCGTGCCGTTTCATGGCTTGAACAAACAATGGGAAGGCCCCTAACTTTCCTAATAGGTTCTGTTCGCACGTTACGAAATGCTCAACAGGCTGTTGACAACATGCCTGGTTTATCATGTGAGCCCAACCGTCCACTCCATACGGAGGTCTTGGTTGTGCATACGCCAAATTCGTCGCTAGACGAAGTCCCTCGAGCACGATCTTTGCAGAGTGGAGGTGGACCTGACAAACAACGTAAATCTATGGTACCTTTGAATTCGCGCTACCTTCAAAGTTTCCACGAGCGCCTCACAGCCATTCTTGTTCTTTCCTATCCTGTATTGCTTTTCTCCATCCAGACAGATTAAAGACAGAGCATTGAAAGCTTTGTACACGACATGCGGGTCCTTGGTCTTATCCTGCAAGTTCTGAAGGTGGATAGAGCTTGCTCTCTTGCACCGTGGGCTCACAGGGGGGACTTTAAATGGAACCACCTTCTTGGCCCCCCCCCGAAGATTCAAGTTACTTCCAGTGTTGATTGTGAACAGGCCACAATGGCAGGCTTGCAAGGAGACAAGGAGCAACAAGGTCAAGCCTTTCATCACAGATACCGCCGTTTTTCAACGTCAATTATGCTCGCCAACAACTCTAGCGCAGTCAAGCTGTGCCTGGTCCCATATCAAGGCACAGGGATCGTTACCATGAGCTTTGTTTATCCTTTCCGCTTCCTCTCTCTCTTCCTCGTCCCCTCCTCTTATCCTCTTCTTCTCTTCTCCTACTACCTGGCTCTGCCATGCCGATCTGCGGACGCATCGATCATGTGTAGGCCCTCTTCCCCAGAAGGCCCGGGCCAACCGGCAGCGTCAAGTCCGAGTGCTGCCTCCGACTGATCACTATTGACAAATCTTGTGTGCCGGCCCCCACCTGCTTCTCGCGCGTTCACGAGGAACGCACAGGGACGGAGGTTCCGCTCAGCTCACGGCAAGAAAGAGAAAACCCCCGACACTGATCGATCAGACTTCTGGGGGATCAAAGCAGCGACCTGTCTTGGGCGAGAGTAGAAGCCAAGGATTTCAGTGTCTCTATCGTCGTGTAGTAGGGACTCGTGAACATGTCCGATCAAGCCAACCAAGCTTCCCACACAGCCGAGAGCACCATCCCATCTGGAGCGAGGAAGATGACCGATCAAGAACGAACAGAACATGTTGCTAACGTGATAGAAGCTCTCACGAAGCAGGTGATGTATTGATTTGCACTTGCAGCAATGGCTGTCTAACATGTTGCAGGGCTTGGCGATGTCCAATCTTCCCGAGGACATCAAAGGGAAGCTTGATGACTTCGTAAAGAATGGCTCTGCCTGTGAGCTGCAGATTCCAACCCCCAAGGGTTTTGTTTATTGCAAGTTGACAAATCTGATAGACAAGTGAATCTTGATTAGTCTAGTCATCGCCAGGGTACCCGAGGACACGGATTTGGTAGACCTTTATTGCTTCCTTGCTCAGCTTTACATTTGGTTACTGTACAAAAAACAACCCCGGCACATGTATGTCAGGGCACCTATGAATCTACTGCAGCACTCTGCAAGTCCACAACCTCACTCTCGGGAATTAGAGGGTCGCTGTTGTCTTGAACGACAACGGCAAGAGCCTTGTGGTCACTGACATCATCAGGAAGCACGCAGAATTTCCGTACAGCAAGGTTTGTCAGGATATGATCCAGGCAAACGTTGAATTCGACTCCTCTCCATCCTATTTTTTTTTCGTAAGGAACTCATGGAAGGATATACACATGCGATGGAACAGTCACCTGGAGGAGTGAGGAAAGAATGTGTGTTGTACGTAGGTTCGAAATCTGGAGCCCCGACACTGTCAATCCCAAAGGTTCGGACAATGTGGGCATATTCGTCCGAGCCGCCCACGCTGAAACGCAGTCAGGCATGTATCGGAGATGCACCATATTGAATTCACTCACATGTTGAGATCACCTCCTACAAGCCACAAGCCATCTTTCTGCGAGTAATACATCAGCAACTTTGGCTGAAGCACATGTACCATTCGGAGCTTACCTTGACTGTCCTATCAACGAAACTCTTCAATTCATTCAACTGTTGTTCACGAACAGTGCCGCAACTCATTTCGCTTCTTTCCTCCAGCATCTTCACAACGCTGATCCCTATGCCGTTGTCTAGACTGTCCCCTGATTCCAAATCACATGTGCCACTTGGACCTGAAGATTGCATCAATTCCGTAGGAGGTGCTGTATCACACTGAAAGTGAGTAGTAAAAAGATGCAGTAGATTTCCAGACGGTAGCTTGCAGGCAGCATGCAAAGCTCCATTGGGAACCATTTTTTGCCAGCCAGCAGTGCTCCTGAAAATGACCTCGCTCGCATGCTGGATTGGATATCTACTAATGATGACGTTTCCAGTATCGAAAAAGAATCCAACAGGAGTCGTTACAACGTGATACCCTTCTTCAACTGCTTGTTTCGTGAACCGTGTATGATACGATGACCACCAACACCCCCACAGCTCATTGAGCAGTACGATGTCATAGTTCCTCACAAGCTCCATGAGCTTTTCTGAGCGGTCCTTCTTATGATCATTCCCATCAAACAACCACTTACCCGAGAATGTCATTCCGCCGGGAAGCAAACAGACATTAAGGGAGAGAATATTCACTTCACCACGAGGTTTTCCTGAAGAAGAGCAACCCGACAGCAAGTCGCTTGGAGGAATCAAGATTATCGGAGTTTTTGGTTTGGTTGCATGTTTGTAGACTAATAGAATCATAACCACAATGGACAATAGAAAGACATATTTGAGTGAGAAGTCTGGAATAACTGTACATGCACTCCACAACAGAGTAAGACCCAACAACATGCAAGCAGTCTGCATGCATCGTGTCAAGCTCCATCTGCCAAAACATCTGTACGTGACCGGATGCAATCCAGCATTTGAATGACCCGAATGGCCTTCCTCCAACAAGAGAGGCTCGCTCTCTGGTTCCACCTCTTGAGTCCCATCATTTCTCCCCAGTGAATTTCGATGAAAGTAAAGGACATCACGATTGGCCGAAATCACTTTTCGTCCAGCTTGTTCTGAATTGTCCATTATCCCACTTCCTGATAATTTATCCCCCATTTCTACCTTCACCATGAGTTTCTCACAATCGATGCCAGAAAGGGCCCTTCCCGGCTCCCCGACGAGCTCGCTCCCCGCACGAGGCGGTTCGCCGTGTGTGCTTTCCACTTTACCTCTACCAGGTCCAGCAGCATCTTGACCTGAAAGTTTTGATTCTTCGCTCCTCCCCATTTTTCCACCATCTTCCCCTCCTGCTCCAGCTCCTCTTCTTTGCCATCCCACACCAACGGCAACCTCAGCCCACAACTCCATAGTTCGCAATCCTTTCAGGTTCGACCACCCCTGTTTTCCTATGGGTATGACCCTCCCCCACAATTTTTCACCCGTTTTATGGGGAGAGGCATTTTTCATTTTTCGAATTTTGGGAATACATTGGAACTATGAAAATATCATTTTGATTAATCAGATTAATATTTCAAATTTTGATGATATATTTCAGCATTGTCATCCTTATGACTCTTTACTCTGACCCGACTCCGAGGGCTGCCGTAGGGATGTATCTCAAGTACCCCTCCGGCTGGCCGGCTGGGCCCGGGGGACTCGGCCCCGACTTCAGTACTCCCTCAAGTCAGGAGCTCCCGGCTTCCCGCCTGAATTTTTGCCACAAACTTTTTATGCCCTACCACAGCCTCAATGGCAAACCCAGTTTGCTGTCTCGGCATGCTCTTCTGTTCAGTTTAGCTTGCCATCACTTCATCATTCTGCCTTGAATGGGGGGAAGAATTGCAGCTCAAATCATTCTTGCAGTTCAATCATTTGCTACGTTCATTGAACCCCGAATTCATTGAGCTGTGCTGATGGTCATGTCAAGTAGGTGTTTTGTTTGTTTATTGATTTTCAGAATGTGATGGCTACAAGTCTAGGATGAGCGTTATAATGACGTTTGATGCTATTCTCATCACGCTGGAAAACAATCATGTCGACTTCAGCTAAGTTTTTTTTTCCTCAATAGGCCGGAATCTATTGTTGGGCGAAATCACGAAGGAAGGACAGATGCAGGAAAGTGAAGGTCGCCAATTAGTATTTGTTACATAATAATGCAAAAGTTGATTTTATCTCAGTTGAAAATGCCATACTTACGATTCTAGAGACAAACAATCGTCCATTCAACTGCAACAATTTGAGGGACGATCTCTGTTCTAGATTCAAAAAAAGCATCGTTGATAAAGCTTTAAAGGTTGCTGAGGATGATCTATATAGCCTATGTATTTGCTGACAACGAGAGTTTTGATGATTCAACTTGGCAGAATCTTGAAGACTCTGAGCGAATTCAAGTTAAAATTTTCGGTAAAGATCTTCCGTGCTTTTGTATCACATTGACTCAGATCCAAACAAGGAAAGGTCAAAATATATCTCGCTGATCAAAGGTCGCCAAGAATGCTCCATCATAATCATGAATGTTTTGTACAGAAAATTCCAAATTCCAAATGCTGATGAGCTGACGAAGCTGGATTCTGGTATCTTTGAAATTTCCATACTGGTGGGACGACCAAACTGCAAGGGACGCTGAGCTCTCGATTTGTAGACATTACGGATTTAGAAGCCAAGCAAGAAACTCTGCAAAAAGATTTACAAAGTCTGGTCAGCTCAAACGATCAGCTTGCAGCACAATTGTCAAATGAGGAGCTTGAAGTCCAAGTCAAGGATCTGAAGCGCAGCACCAAGTCGTTACACGAACAAATAGAAACGTGCAAAAACTCTGGGAAGAAAAGGGTATCTGTATCCGTATATGACAAGCGAAGCTTAGAAACAAGCCTGCAAGCAACAGCAAGCATGATGAAGAAACGCAAACGGTGAGCAAACATGAGACTATCTTGATGGAACCTGATTGTTGTAGACTTTGCATGAATGCGTTAAAGGAACTCGAAGCAGGAAGTGGAATGAAATTGGAAGAGCTTTATGACGTTGTCGGAATCGAAGAGGAAGAGACGCCGTAGTCTGTCAGTTCTACTGAATTGACAATAACAGCTTCCTCGAATTCTGATTTCGACATCGTGGAACCTAATTGATATCGTGTATGGGTTGCGTGTCTCAGTACAAGACAAGACAACTCGTGTTGAGGGGTCAGGAGGACACGGGCCTATTTCTGGAGTCCTTTGTCTTGTAGTGATGCCAGCATTGTTAGTAAACAACATGAGAATTTTCTGCCGCATTGAAGTATGTAGGCTGTGATGGCGTTTCAGAAATCTTCACACTGACGACGTAGCATGATCCATCGTTACAATACCCAAAGACAAAATGGTCCATGCATCGCGTTCTTGACATTGGTAAGGACAAGATCCCCTCGCTAGATGAAACACGTTAAAAGTTCCCAAAAAAATCTGGCAGAAGGCCCCAAACAAGTTTGGCATGCCATTCAAATTTCTTTATTGCTACGTCATTTACTCCTGTACGATGGTGGTACCAACGCCCTTGAATGTCTTAACCTGGAAACGCATAGAGTCAACTTCGGTCAAATGCGACAGATTTGATCAGAAGATCAGAAGCAAAAAAGACTGAAACATTGAATGAATCATTGAGAAAAATTACAAGCTAGCATTAAAAACTTTTTCAAAGCACACTCAACAATTCAGCCAATATTGCATCTTCTTACCTCCACAAGAGTGCAGAGAGAGTAAAGCTTTTCCTTGGCATCCTCATCGTCATTGCGCTTGCGGGCAATGCGAACGCGAACACGGTAAGGAACATTCTTAACACCCTTGCTCCACAAGAACTTGTTGAGCTTCTGGTCTACCCTGACGTCCGATGTACCCATAGCCTTGGTGGCGAATTTCTTGACTTCGCTAACAGCCCTTGGTGCTCTCCTCTTGAAGGTCCTGGATTGAACCTCGTCAGAAAGACTCTTCAAACTCGATCAATTTGCCATGTATTTTTCGATCAAGCTGTGACGCAATCGAAATAATGCATACAAGATGTCTTACAAAACAAACAGAACATCTCTGCCACTTCACGAGTTTGTGTCGATGGTACAATTCAAGAAAAACACAATGCATGATGAAACAAGCAAGCATCCCAACTTACATTCCAAGGAGACGCTTGTGGATGTTGATGGTGTACTCCCTGGTCACGATCTCATTGACGCGGGTACCCTTCTTCGACTCCTTCCCCATGGCGATAGCACGCGGACGATCGGCCAACGCGCACGAGCTGTGTTGACTGAAAATTATTTTTTTCTTGCCCCATCCCCGCGTTGGCCCCTGACTGAGATGTCCGGGCCCGGAGGCGGGTCGGCCCGCCGGGTCTCAAGACGCACGTACAGCACGTGCCTTTTAAAAGAAGTTGTAAATAACAAATATGTACAAACATATTCATTTTAAAAATTGATGGTACAGAGTGACTTGTTATCTGTACTATGATAGAACATCTGAATTTTATATTTCTTCTTCAAAATGCTTATATGAGTTTTAAACATTGGTTAAGATGAGGTGCGCCTAAAAATTGTTTATAGCGGTTGTTCATTTATCCATCTTTGCTCTAATTGTATTTTAAAGTTTTCCATTTTCTATAAATATTAAAATAATTTTGATGCCTGTGGTACTTGATTAGAAATTGTGTTTTATAGAGCCGCTGCATCTATGGCCCTCGTGCTATGCAGAGACCAAAGTGAAAGGAGGGCTGCAGGCTTCGCATGAAGGAAGAGGAAGGGAACGTCCGTGTTTGGGGCCACTAGAATGATCGTTCAGCGACTGCTCAGGGCCAAAGATGATGAAGGAACGGGGAGGGGGAAGTATCAAGAGTTTAGAAAATGGGGCGTACGACAGGACAGGACTCAGTTGCTTTTAGACAATGTCTTGGGTCATCAGGACGATACTGAAGTCTGACAAGATGTATCGTGAAGATATTGGACTAGATATGAGATCGAGTGTTGCGCATGTTGCAGCTGTTGACATGAGGTTTGCAGGCTCCGATCGGATGGAAGGGATGACAATCTAGGCACTTGGACTGTTACGATCCTTTCACCATGAGTGGAAAGCGGATAAGACTTTCGCAAGGATCGCGCGAAAAACTCCACTTGGCGTCTTTCTGGCCTTTAACATGTGCTAGCAAGTTGCAGGCATGTTTGCTTACACCAGGATGGCTCCAGCGACCATGTTCACGTCGGGAATATTCGGACGTTAGGAGGCACGATCCGATTGCTGCTTGCAGTTTGGGCAAGCAGATCAAAGGCGGACACTGTTTGATCACGTCGAGACTGTGTCAGCTCTCAAGGTTCAACTTGATTTCCAGATCTGCTCGGGTTTCAAGGAACCAGGCCGGAGGTGCGAGCGATCCAGGGCAGAGCGAAGGGAGCCCTTCCTCTGACCGAGATGAATCTCGAGTGATGAACAACCAACATGCAAGTGTTGATGAAATGCGCCCCTTCAGAAAGAGTGAGATTTATCCGCGAATCATCACCACTAGTAAGTTGTTGGGAGAGACAACTATATCTGTGGACAAACCAGCGTTGGTTCTGGTCTCTCTTATACATTCCATTCTGACCAAGTGGATTGAAGTGGAACAAACAATGCAATCAAGCGTGCAGGACCATAAAGAAAATGCAGATCCACGTGTTTTGATCAATTCAGCACGGTTGCATTCCAGATTCTTGGATCATAACGGTGGGATGCCAACAGGTAAATTGCTCTGTTTCAATTAGGACAAGACTTCTGACATGCTTTCGTGAAGATGCGTTCGATGATTCGACTTTATCGGGTCTCCGCGAGAAGTTCGAAGATAGCTTGCTTGTTCACAGAGGGAAACCAGGCTTGGAGATGCACATGCCCAACCCTTACACTGCGAATGAACTTCCACCCCAGTTCAAGAAGTATTCGAAAAACCCCCTGGCTATCATGCAAAATGTTGATGAAGATAGGCTTCCTCATTTTTTCGAAGTATTGGAGGAGAATATCAAGTCTAGCACATTGCAAGAAAATTCCTCGATCCACTCGGCTGTAAAAGCTTCAACCAAGTTGTCAAAAATTTTGGAAAACAAGGCGAAAATGATGTTAAAACATCCCCAGTGGGGAACTGCAGATTTTGCAAAACAAATTTTCCTGGAACAGAGGGGTTATGAGATTGGAATGTCAATATACAGGTAAGTGTAAATTTTTGTGAGATGCTACACTAGACTCTGTTGTGACCTTCTGGGCAGGAAAGGGCGAGCTGCAACGGAGATGAGAGGGAAAGGAGGCTCTATGTCAGCTGTTGAAAACCTCTTATTAACTTGGCTGGACGATGTTCAGTTGGCAGTACGACGCCACCAAGAGGCTTACGTTTCAAGAACTTTCAAACAGGGTGAATTCGTGCGATTTTTGATTGAGTCCCTTTGTTGTTCAGCTGTCGAAGATCCAGCCTTGAGTCCTTTCAAAGATGTTGAAATGTTCAACTACAATATGGAGCAATCAATCAGCAAAATCCAAACCCTGCATGAATCAGACGATGAGGGAATTGGATTGATTGGCCCAATTTTGATGAGTTTGCCAGCAAGTAAGATTGCTGTCATCACAATTCATGAACTCCTGTCTTCATTGCTTTCGGGAGGTGGACAAGTTCATTTTGTACGCGCTGCTAGAACCGTCGGAGAAGGAATTCAGGCCGAACTCGGCTTAGAGCACGTCAAGAAAGCTAAGAATCGATTTCTCCTCAGCTCTCGAAGGGTACCTGCCTTCTTTCTTCGTGCTAGGCATTTGACAATTTGTCTTGACAGCTGAGCGCTCTTTGTAAAGCGCACGATGTTCGCAAGTTAAACAAACTCCTCTCACGGTTGGAGAGCCAGCCGCTATGGGATGCGAGAATGCAAGTGAAGGTTGAATATGTTGGTTTGTGAAACGAAGTATTGATGCTCTCGACAGGTGGGCGCCAAACTCATTCAAATACTGATGAACAGTGCAAAGTACAAAGGTTCAGCTGCTGTCACGCATGTTGTGCAAGCACAAATGTCAAATAAAGGTATGAGGAAGAAGGGGTTCTTGGCCCTAGACCAGGAAATCTTGCAAGATTTGGAGAAACAACATGATTCTGTTGCTGCGCACAATCCGCTGCTTCTTCCTATGATCATCCGTCCGTTTCCATGGATGTCGTTTGATGTTGGCTGCTATATTCAAGCGCGGACAAAGGTTATGAGGATTGTTGACAAAGGATTGCAAGAAGAATCATGCCGCAATCATGATCTCTCTAGAATTTATGCTGCGCTCGACGTCCTTTCAGGTCTGTCGTGCTTGAATATTCATTGGTGGGGCTGAAGACAAGCAGGCACTGGCTGGTGCATTAATCGTCGTTTACTTAACGTCGTCCAACATGCATGGTTGGACGATATGATTTTGGGTGAGATTCCGCAGAAAGATGACTTCGCCGTAAGTTGTTTGGCTGTCTCGAATGCTTTCTGAGTGTGACATAGGTCCCTGAGCTGGATCCGGACTGCATTGATGCTGCCGAGTCCTACTCACAATACAGAGAAAAGAAGAGGGTAGAGCAAAGAAACAAGGATCTACACTCCCTCCGCTGCTCTCTGATCAATCAGTTGCATGTTGCCACCACTATGTCAGATTTCAAGGAGTTCTTCTTCCCACACAATCTAGACTTCCGTGGGCGAGCGTATCCGATTCCGCCTCACTTGAACCACCTGGGAAGCGACATCTGCAGAGGGCTGCTCAAGTTTTCCAAGAAGAAGCCATTGGGAAAGAAAGGATTCTACTGGTTGAAAGTTCACTTGGCGAATTTATTTGGAGAAAACAAGATCAGCTACGATGATCGAGTCAAGTGGACAGAGGAGCGAATGAGTCAGATCCTTCACTCAGCTAAGAATCCTCTGGATAGTGCTTCAAGGAAGTTCTGGTTATCTGCAGATGATCCATGGCAGGCTCTTGCTACCAGCATGGAGATCCAGGAAGCCATCGAATCTGGAGACCCGTCAACCTACCTGAGCAATCTTCCAGTCCATCAAGACGGAAGTTGTAATGGATTACAGCATTATGCTGCGTTGGGATTGGACGAGATAGGAGGGGAGCAGGTTGAGATCTCGTTGGAATGTTGGTTACCCTGATCCCATGTTCTTAGGTCAATCTCGTACCTGGTGAGAAGCCTTCGGATCCTTACACGACGGTATGCTGATTGCTTGTGGATTGAAAGGTTTTGATGAAAGGACTGCAGGTTTGCAATCGCGTGCTGGAAGCGCTCGATATGGACTTGCGTGATCCTTCCTCTGCAGACCACGAGGTCTGTTGTGATCCTATCCGATCGTGTGGTTGACAGAATGCTTCGTTAAGGTGTCGAAGTTAGTAGACAAGAGGGTCTCGAGGAAAGTCGTGAAGCAGACCGTTATGACAACCGTTTACGGCGTGACTTTCATTGGAGCAAGAGAGCAAATCTACAACAGGCTGTATGAGGCTTATGGAATTCCTGGGACTAATGAGCTCCAAGAGAACGACCTCTATCGGTGCATGAAATTTCACTTGTTGCCCTTGCTTTCAGCTCTAACCCGAGCCCAGCGCTTCCATGTACCTGGCAAAGCTCACGCTAGCTAGTGTTGGAAACATCTTCGTCGGTGCCAGAAAGACGATGGAATGGCTCACGTCTGTCGCTAAGGTCCTTGTCCTAGAGTGGTCCCATTGGCCTTCTGATCTTCTTGGCAGATTGTTGCATCAACTGGCCAGCCTGTTCGCTGGACGACGCCTTTGGGTTTGCCCGTTGTCCAGGTGAGCTCTTGAGATGCCGGTGGGCAGAAGGACAGGCGATCTCACGCGTGTTCCAGCCTTACTACAAGGAGACCATGATGTCAGTGGAGACTGCTGTGCAGAACATTAGTCTGCTGAAGGTTGTGCTCTTGACCCCTTCTAATCCTCCTCCTGAGTGTTGTTCTGCAGTGTGATGAGAACGGACCCATCAACAAGGTTGACGTTGACTCTTTCATTGCCTACGTGTCTGACGTGTGCGGCAGTTGAAGCAGCGGACTGCATTCCCTCCCAACTTCGTCCACTCCCTCGACTCCACGCACCTCCTCATGACTGCGATCGAGTTCGATCGGTCTGACTGAGATCTCAAGCCGGGCCGGCGCTGACTCTGCTCCCTGCTGCAGGCGCGGGAAGACGTTTGCAGGTGTGCATGACAGTTTCTGGACGCATGCTTGCGACTACGAGGAGCTTGCGCTAGTGCTGAGAGAGCAGGTACCTTTCCCTCGCCTGTCCCCGGCCACTGATGATCTTTTGCAGTTTGTTCACCTGTACACCCAGCCCATCCTCAATGATCTCAAGAACAGTTTCGAGCGGGATTACCCCACCATCGGACGCTTGCCGGTACCTCTTGTGCTGGTCCTTGTACAAGGATCTGATCGAGCTTGCAGGACTTGCCCGAGAAAGGGAGACTGGATATCAACGTGGTGAAGCAAAGCCCGTACTTTTTCAGCTGATGTAGATGTTTTATTCTTTCTCAAACCACACCCCAATGAACTTGTATTGTTTTGACCTTTCCTGTGCTTTTGCCTCTTGCTCTTTACCTCAGCCTTGACACCACAACCAAATATCTGCCACATGCTGATCTCCCAGTGAGACCTCATTTTTCGCGATCCATCTCGATGACTTCTCAACAAGTTGTAATTCTTTTCAAACTCGATGACTTCTCAACAAGTTGTAATTCTTTTCAAACTCTCGTCTCCTGGCTTTTCTCCTTGCTGTTCGAACAGCCTTTCTCCCTCCATCTTTCAACTCTAAACCCACACTCACTCGTAGTGCATTGAACCGTATTGAAAAACTCAGAAACATTCTGCAATCACAATGACATCGTGGCCGAGCGGTTAAGGCGGCAGACTCGAAATCTGCTGGGGTCTCCCCGCGTGAGTTCGAATCTCACCGATGTCGTTTCTTTTTGACCGGCAACGTTGATCCTGATGCGGGCCCACAATAATATATTCAAGCAAGAATTTCAAGTTTCCGGATGTGATTTGCAGGCGATCCTCAGAATTTGAACCACTACGAGTGAACAGGCTTGTCTGCCATGATTGTTTACTTAACTTGATGGTATGAGGTGCCGTAGGAGTAAGCTCGGGCTGACAACAATTGACCATACGACCTCTTGTAACGGAAATCTGCAACGGTCGATCGTCAGCTTGTTTCCTAGTCAAAAATCAAGTTCATGGGGGCGGTGCCGGCGGTGATGAGGGGGAGGCAGGTAGAAGGGGAAGCGGCGGTGGAGGAGGAGAACATGCGCAGGAACCTGAGGATCCTCATCGATGACGAGGTCGTTCACGCTACGTACATGTGAGACCCTCTCGCTCTCTCGCTCTCTCGTTTGCCCGCGTCAGCCGGATGATTTTCTGCTCCGTCTGACGATGTTGCAATCAGCCCCGGGGAGAAGCTCAACTCGCCTTCGGTCAAAGCATCTCCCCTCCTCAGAGGATCAAAAAGGTGATAGAGCGCATCTTGCCTGCTCGCATCATGTCATGCCATGTTGCTCGCCAGCGTTCGTTTCAATCCGGTTGAGACAGAGATCATAATGAATTCGTTGCCCGCGCGCTATGATGCAAGGCAAGCAGATACCTTGTAGTGATGGTCGTGACATCCCAGCAGGTCTCCCTTTGGACTGCAGAAGAAGAACGAGCCAACGAGCTCCATGTCTCCACCATATCGCGAGAAAGAAGTGTCGAGCGGCCCTGAGCGAGCTCCCTTTGAGTTTTGTAGGATAGATGTATTCACAGGAAAAGACATTTTGTAAAATATGACATTGGGATAGCTTGCGCTCGCTTTCACCTGACGGGACTATAGTACATGCCGAGCCTGAGACGTTGCACGTCTCATCTGATCTCGAAAGCCTTCATGGAATATGCCGCGTTTGTGGGAAATTTCTACGAGAGTAGTCCGTCAAGACTGGACGGCAAGAGGGAGCTTGGGTACCTGGAATTGCTCGAATCCTTGTTTGGAGGAGTTCCACACGTAGATGTAAGATGAGACATCGAAAGCTCCGTTCCTGCTCAATACGTTGCACCAGTCAAGACGATCCCGCGAGGGACAGGAGAAGTCAAGGTCACCAGTGGTTGGAGATGAGGATGAAATCGCGAAGCTGAAGACATGAAAGATCAGAGATCAGAGTCAGATCAGCGCAGCGCTACCTCCTGCATTGATCCTCCCGGAATCCCCAGGGCCGAGAAATGCTCCACATTGATAGCGCCTGAAGGAGGAGGGCAACAGATTACAAGTCGAGTCAGTCAAGACCACTCGGGTTCACCGTAAGTCTCCACGTGCTGCAGGAAGTCGAACTTAGACGTAGTAGCGTTCCACCTGCATGCCCCGTCATCCCCTCGCTCCTTCCCTCCTGCCGCCTGTCACCGATGGATCGTCGAGTTGGCGACGTTGGACACGAAGGGGAAGCCAGCCATGAAGACGGCAGAGGCCAGGAAGACTTCCCCACTCGAGGTGGCGAACGGCTTGACTGAACGCACTTGACTGACCTGCAGCGCCAGGGCGTCAGGAGGCTTTGACGTCACGTCTTCACTCGCTACCTCGATGGATTGAATCAGTTCGAACTGTTGAGCCTGGGGGTTGAAGACGTAGACCTGTCATCAGTTTGACTAGCATGAAGAGTTTGACAAGCTCAGCTCGCCGAACCAGCACGGGAAGATTGCTGGACGTGGAGTCCTCGTATCTCCCCAGGACCAGATATCCTTTCCCGTTGAACTGCAAGCTTCATTCACCTCCTTGAATCCTACAACGAATCGTTTGAAATTTACCTCGTAGGTTTCGACTTTCCGTGCCGAAGTCGCCGAAATCGTGGTGACGAGCTGGAATTCTCCGCAGAGCCAGACGGGGAACCGGCACCTCTTGGTGTCTGTGTATGTCAACCACTTGTAGACTTGCTGGTTGACGTCGATGTAGTTGATGACAGCAAAGTAAGTGACGCCTGCATGCCCGGTCAGGGGCTTAGTGGGAAGAGAGGCAAAGGTGCTGATTGTTGTTGTTGTTGTTGTTGTTGTTGTTGATGATGAAGATGAAGATGAAGATGAAGATGAAGATGAATCAGGAAAAGAAGAAGATCAAGAAGGAGAAGAAGGAGAACACGTAAATGGTGATGATAACGTTGACGATAGACGACGACGACGACGACACTTACTTAGATTCCCCATGAAGCCGTAACTGAAAGAGTGAAGGTCTACAGTCCCAGTGCTCACGGTAAAAGTCGCGCCGGACAACTGGACCAGCTGCCCCTCGTTGGAGTTGAGGCGGTATACCGAGCTCGAGGAGGTTGCGACCGCAATGTAGGACTGACAGCACAGTGAGAGGAAACGGGAGGGAGGAGAAGATCATACCTCTCCGTCTGAATAGAAGGGCTCAGCCAAGGTGTAGCCCGTGTTGTTCCAGGTGAGCACCAGCTCGAGACTAGCCCTGCTCAGCTCGTTCCTCTCTAGCATCGGAGGAGAGAAGACGAAGCGGTAGAAGCGGAACTGATAGCCCCAGAACACAAGGAAGTGCTGGTCGTTCCGCTTCACGTAGGACACACCCAGCAAGTTTCCTCCCACGTTGTCGCGGATCAGCTTGTTTGCCGCCGTGACCTCGAACTGTCCTCCTCCTGTGAAGTTCCACGGGTACACGTTTGACGGGCTGCTGTCGAGTAGCTGGACCAGCCCCAAGAAGATCCCGCGGACGCAGTTTGACTGTGAGGAGAAGAAAGTTCAGCTGACTCAGAGCAGTGAGCTCCGGCGTCCTCACCTCGTTGGTGCTGGCAGGTGGAGAGGAGACCGCGTAGGTACCGCTGCAGACCTTGCACGAGTCCGTGCTGACGGCTGGCGAGACTTGCGCGTACGTTCCAGCTGGGCAAGATAGGCAGGAGCTCAAGCCTGTCGAAGCTGGATGATCTGCCAGCACGAGGGCGTGTCAAGGCGGAGGAGGAGGAGGAGGAGGAGGAGGAGGAGGAGGAGGAGTCAAACCTTTGAAGAACCCTGTCGGACAAGGCGCACATGGCGGGGAGGCATCGTTGTTGGCGCTATAGTACCCACGAGCGCAGAGGCAGTCCTGCACAGTGCCGGACTGAGGAACGTCTGCCAGCTCCGACCCGAAGGGACATTCCTGGCAGGTGTCGTTGCCAGCCGTTGACCACATGCCAGTCGGACATCTCGCCATTGCGGCATGTCCTCCCTTGCAAAAGTAGCCGGGGAGGCAACGCTCGCACGTCAGCTGCCCCTGGTCCAGCCCCACCGCATAGTAACCGGGCTCACAGTAGCAGTCTTGGATGGAGGAGGAGGCCGTCAGATAGGTGAAGGACTTCGGCGGGCATGCGACGCAGGAGCCGATGCCGGGGTTAGCCTTGTAGTAGTTGATCTTGCATGCCGTGCAGGGCAGCCCTGTGGCAGGGTCGCCGACGTAGCCGGGTGTGCAGTAGCAGTCCTGGAGCTTCTTGCTGCCTATGGGGCTCAAGGCGTTGGCAGGGCAGAGCTTGCACTCGAACTGACCCGTCTGATCGACGTAACTCCCTGCATCGCACTGAAACCTTTTGTTCTGCGGGCCTCCGGGGCATCGGAACCCGAGCTCGCAGTCGATGCAGGTGTCACAGGAGCCTCCGACGTAGCGTCCTGGGGAGCAGCTGGTGGTCGACTGTGTCTGGCACAGCACACAAGAGTCTGCCGAGCTCGCCGAGCCGCCAGTGCAGATCCACCCGTTCTCCACTGTACACTGGCTGCTGCATCCTGGACTCTGACCCCCGTCGTCGCACTCTTCGTCGTTGTTCACCAGCCCGTCTCCGCAGATGGCGATGGAGTAGACGCCCGTCGCGTCTTGACTGTAAACGGAGAAGTTGAGGAGCTCGTAGGAGAGATCCACTGAGGCAACGGCTCGGAGGCTGTGGATGCCACCTGCGACAGGAGTCAGCACGACGTCTCGTCTCCTCCTCACCTCTCTACCTCTCAGCTGGATGTTTCCGTTGAGCAAGGCACCGGACACCGACGGGTCGCTCTGGTCTGTCGTGTACCAGACCCTCGCAGTTTTGGGAGTCGACGAGACGTTGACAAGCAAGAAACCGTTCTTACTCAGGTCAAACTTGCCGGGAGCGGGTGAGAACGTTGGTTGCTTCACCTCCTGCACACACACAGATGTTCCGATTATCACAGAGGCCGCCGGGATGTTGATCGTGATCCCATAGAACGTCTTCTGCCCTCCGACGCTGCACGACCAGCCCTTCTCCACCTTGCAGGAGCCGTCGCACCCGTCGTTCCCCACTAGGTTCCCATCATCACATTGCTCGTCCGCTGTCCGATTGCCATCCCCGCACACTGTGACGCATCTGTCCGGCTTGAGATTGTCCCCTCCGCTACACCTCCATCCCTTCTCAACCCGGCAGGACGACGAGCACCCGTCCCCGCTCTTGGTGTTCCCGTCGTCACATCCCTCCGCCACGTTCTTACTTCCGTCCCCGCACACTGCTGGGATGGTGATAGTGATGAGCCCGATGAGGTCCGTCTGCACGTTGGAGAAGCCCTCCTTGTCCAGGTTGGACCCCAAGGACGAGGCGAAGGCTCTGCAGTAGGGTAAGTTGACGGAGAGAGACAGCAAGGGAGCGAGAAGGGCAGACAGAGAAGCATGTCAGGCAGAGAGACAGGTCAGGAAGCAAACATACCCTGGAATCGCATCCCGGATACTGATTGCATTTTCCTTGCTCTTGCAAGCAACCTTGGCAGTCACAGCGACCGACGGTTGTATCTGCAAGATCCTACGAACCTGGGAGGCGCCGTAGAGAGTGATGCTGACAACGATGACATCTCCTGGCTCTAGAGCAAACTGAGACAGACATGCAGCTACGGCTCGCTGAAATCTCGGCTCCGGCAGGTCCCCTGGCGCGCTGATCCCCTTCAGTCTCACCATGAACTGAACTGTCGGGCTGAGGGAGCTGGCTGCGGTGCTGGTGGGTCCGATGATGCTGTCGTTGATTGTCTGGGAGGAGCTCAATCTGACCCCGAAGAGAATACCAAGGACGATCGCTGCGATCGCACAGACGGCAAACAGCCCAGCGAGCAGGTAGTACTTCTTGCGGCTCGAACGAGCCTTGCCGCTGTCCGAGGTGGAGGACGAGCTTTCCAAGTCCAGGTACGCAGTCTTTGAGCGGAGAGGAGGAGGGAGGTTGTACTTGAGAGGTGACTCGACCATGTTGGCTTGGGTAGCATTGGCCTTCGCCTTTTGATTGTTCTCAGCCTGCAGCTTTAGTCGAATCTCTTCCTCTTCCTCTCGCTTCTGCTTTGCGATCTGATACTGCTGCTGCAGGTCGGCTGCATGCTCGACCTCTAGAGCCGTGACTTTCGCCTCATGCTGGGCCCTGAGGGCTTCAATCTTCAGCTGGGCTTTGTTCGCCACGTGCACAACATCTAGGTTGTACTTGTCTCTGGTGAAGTCCTGCTTGCACAGTGAGGTTGTACCTCTTGCTCAGCTTCCTCAACACTCACCCGCTTTCTCTCCCGGGTCTCCTCGGCCTCCAGCAACTTTGCCCTGTATGATCCTGGCCTCGGGGCTGAATCACCATTTGGTTCCATGGAGTTAGTGCAGCTGTCTGGATTTTGATTCAGAACCCGTGGCCGATCTATATCTTCTGCCCAGATATCACAGGCTGACGAGACATTTCCTGCAATGAAGACGAACATGAGTTATAGCAAGAACCAAGTTGAAGCTGACAGGTTTGTATATGCTGTTCATGGCTGATTTCATGGCTACACACTCCTCTGAGTATTCTGAATATCCCCCCTCTCCGTCCAGTGACCTTGCACCTCAGTGTAAATAGCCGTTCTCACTGATCAACTGTTTCTTTCTCAGACCTGAGTGTCCAAGAGAAGTTTGCTTCAGCACTAGATCAAGAACAACCAGTGTCTACGCAGATGAATCCCTGTTCTCTCACCACTTCTCGTAGCCTCGCCTTCTCAGAGGCAGCATACATCACATCGTGATGTCCTTTTAAGTTCTTCGCACTATCTCTAGTACCTTCTCCCTCTCTCCTCCTCTCTCCTCCTCTCTCCTCCTCTCTCCTCCTCTCTCCTCTTCTTTCCCTTCTTCCCCCCGCCCCCACCGCCTCTTGTCTGTGACATTTCGCCTGTAGAATCCCGCATCACCCTACCCCCATCTATCTTAGTTTTGTCCTCTTCTTGAGAGGATTCCCCGAGCCTACCCCTACTATTCAACTCCAGGACTTGTACATATGGACCCCTACTTTATCACCCCCTACCCCCTGCATTGTCATCACTACCCCCTCCTTGACGCTTCGCACGACGAGTCATTCTTTTTTACTTGAAAGCTCTGAGGCGAGTAGAGTGACACAGGCTGCCAGTGCCATAAGGGCCTTCTCCGACGGCCCGCGCCCCCGGGCCCCCGATCCGGTTGAACTTCGGAACGGCAGTGTCACTGTCACCGTGGCACGGCTGCCGCAGCGCTGGATGGTCTCTCGGCCTCGCAGGACGTCTCAGGTCAGGGACGGCGGCATCGTTGGCATGGCGCGACGCGGGGCGGTTTGGTTCTCGCTGTCTTTTCTCTTCTCCTCTTAGCCTTACCATCAAACGTGTGCTCCCGGGCAAGCGATCCGAATGCATAATGCCATGGCCGGGCCCGGGCCGCGGCCCGGGCCCCGCCAGAGGAGTCCGGCAGGCCGGGCTGTCACTGGTCAACCGTCACAGCGTTCATATCATATAAAGAATTCCTCAAATAATATTTCCAATAGCATATTACGTTTCCAAGTTTATTGTAATTTTCAAATTTCATGGAAAATATTCCGGATGTTCAAAACTGATCCAAATATTCCGGGGTGGGGTGGATGATGGGTGTAAGAGGGGCGCCGCAATGAGGATTCTCGTAGTCGCAACGATCTTGGCGGCATGGCCGTGCGAGGCGATTGAGCTCTCCTCCTCCTCCCTCTCCTCCTCCCATGCACGTTCTGCTCCCTCCTCCTCCTCCTCCTCCTCCTCCTCTCTGTCTTCGTCCACGCCATTCCCTCGCTCTACATCCATGCTCCTCGATCAGTTTCATTCCCAGCCATTCCAACTGTCCAAACTTCCGCAGACTTTGTCCGCGTCCTCACCCCAGCCTTGTCACCTGATGCTACGAGGAGGAGGATTTTTGGGGTTGGGGAAGAAAAAGTCTACTCCCTCCCCCCCTGAACGATCTGCGAGTGAAATCTCCAATGAGAAGCTTCGCCTGCAGATGGGAGCCCTCGGCTCGGCCTCGGTCTTGTACGGCTTCTTTGCTGTCAGCACCAGCGATCTCATGAAACGAACCATCTTCGGGCTCCAGTCATGGCAGCTCATGATCAGCGGAGGATACGGTGCGATGCTCTAGGTCCCTCGTGCGTGGCCGCCCCGTTGACTCCCTGCTTTACAGCTCTCTTCTTCTGCGCAAACCTGATCCCCGGCCGCCTCGACACTGTGCTGGGGAGGCCCAAGAGGACGGACTTGCGCTTCTTCACGCCTGCTGGGTTCGCGTTCGCCATCTGGGCTCCGATCTTCCTCGGGGAGATGCTCATGATGTTCTCCGTGCTCATGCCGGGTGAGGGAAGACGCTGCTGCGGGTGGTGGCGATGAACCGTCCAGCCCCACCTCCTCCGCCACTCCCCTTTCTCCTCCCTCTCTTCTCCTCCCTCTCTCCTCCTCCGTCCTCTCGCCGTCTCCTTCCTATCTCTTTCTTCCTCTCTCCGTCCTTAGCGCCAACCTTGTGTCGTCGAAGCTGTCTATCCCCGATTGCTCGCCTCCTTCTCAACTCTTTTGCTCTCGCGCTCATCTTTTCGCTTCAGATTCTCTTCGCTCTCCTGGCTCGGGTTGGCTCGAGGCGATGGCCCCGTCCTATGCAGCTGCTTCTGTCGCACAGGTAGGAGAGGAGGGGAAGGGGGAAACTTTGAGGATGGGAGGGAAGGTGGTGGAGGGGAGGAGAAGCTGTTTGACAACAAGAACTGCAGGCGCTATGGTGCCTTGCATTCCGACCATGGGCGTTGAAGTATCAGTGGGTGAGAAGAATTACTTGACCTGATAGTCTGTTGCTTCCTTTACCTCAGTGTTACTCCTCCTCGACTTCGTGTTCATCCTTTCTTCTGTTCAATCTACCAAACGTTCTTCTCCTCACCCGTTCTGTCGCAGATTCCCGCATCTCTCCTCACCATCGCTGCACGTGAGTGACTGGCAGCAGCGGCGACGTTGAAACTCACGATGTGCCAGTTGCTCTGTTCGAGTCTCACAGACATGTCGCGTCTTCCTACTCCATGTCTGGTGCAGGTGATATTCCATCGCAGCACGAGGGGAGGGGGAGGGAGAGGGAGAGGGAGAGGGAGAGGGAGAGGGAGAGGGAGAGGGAGAGGGAGGGAGGGAAAGAAGAGAGGAGGGGAAGCAGGAGGCGGAGTGGGGGGAAGCACTCAACGAATTTCTCATTATATTGCAGCTTCCCTCTGGAGCTTGTTTGCCTGCAGGATCCCTGTCGCCCTCCATTTCGGGTGGATCACTGCGGCTGCGGCTCTGAGCTGGAATGGACAGGTGATCCCACATATGATTCTACATATGATCCCACGTATGATTCTACATATGATCCCACATATGATTCTACATATGATCCCACATATGATTCTACATATGATCCCACATATGATTCTACATATGATCCCACATATGATTCTACATATGATCCCACATATGATTCTACATATGATCCCACATATGGCTTACCACCCCCCCCACCCTCACTTGCCCCTGCCCCTGCCCCTGCCCTTGCTCCTTCCCCTCCTGTGTCTCCTCCTCCTCCTCCACCCTACCAGGTCATTCGGAACCTTGAAGTCTTGTCTTGCCTTGCCTTCTCCTCTGATCAGCTGAACTTCTTCTCAGCTTGCCTCCATGGGCTCGAGCATTCCCATCCGCATCACTAGCGCAACGCTCTCATGCTATGCAGCAGCAGCGTTTCTGGGGTACCTTCCTGCTCCTTCTCCTGCTTCTTTCTCTTCCTCCTCCTCCTCCTCCTCCTCCTCCTCCTCTACTGCTGCTATTGCTGCTTCTTCCCCCCCCGTTCCCATCCCTTCTTCTTTCACGATTCCCTGTCCCCAATCCCCGGTCTTCCCCTCTCTCTTCCTGCTCTAATCCTCCTCGTTTCTTCTTTCCGGCATCACTCCAACCTTGTCTTGTTGATCGTTTGCATGTCAGTGTGACTTCCATCGTTCGTGGGGATGGCTGGCCTGCCGCGACAGCAGCGTGGGCGCTGTATGCAGTCAGCAAGGTGAACTGCTGTTCCTCTTGCTTCTCCTCGTCCTCCTCCCCCTCAGACTTCTCCCATCCCCTCGCGTATCCTTTCCCTCGACATGCTCTCTCCCTCCTCCCCTCCTCCTTCATCACCCACCTTCCTTCTCCTCCACCTCCTCACTCTCCTCAGGGCCACGAGGTTCTCCGAGGTGCAGTGGACAACGCAGCTATCGATGCTCTGAACCTCGCAGCTCTTCTCTCCTCCTCCGCCTCGCTCGCCATGGTGACCAGCTCGCGTCCTCTTCCCCCCTCATCCTCATGCAGGCTGTTTTCACCTGGGCCATCCCCTTCTTCTCCTCCGGCAAGACCTGCGCCTGCGCCTGTGTTTGAGCTCCTGCGTCCTCCCCCCTTCCATCCTCTCCCCCCCCCTCCCTCTTTCTCTTCACTTCCCTTCTTCCCGCCTGCTCGTCATGGTGTGGCGGGTCAGCAGAGGAAGGGAGCGGACGAGCACGCGACAGGAAGTTGTATCAGTGAATGGTAGTCGTCTTTGATTTCACATAAAACATTCCTCCTCTGCCTCCTCCTCAGATCTACTCAGACCGGCTCCATCTGCCTCCTCCTCAGTTCCACAGAGCTGACTTTGTGCGCAAACCGCAGGGAGTTGATGCTCTCCTGCTCCAAGGTGAGAAATAAGGACAGGGAAGGGGAATAGAAGGAAGAGGGGAAGGAGGAGGCGGAGCAGAAGAGATGATGGTGGGGAAGGAGCAGGAGGAGGAGGAGGTGAAGGTGATGGTGGTGAGGAACGAGGAGGAGGAGGAAGAGGAGAGGATTACAGGGAGATGAGCCTTGACAGGTGAGATGTTGACAAACATAAGGCACTTGCAGTCTCCCCCCAGACACCTAACAACAAGTGAACATAGAAGTTCTGCATCTCCTCCTCCTCCTCCTCGTCCTCGTCCTCCTGCTCGTTGCCCACCACCATCTTTTCCTCTCGTCCTCGTCCTCGTCCTCCCTTCCATCCTTCACTTACGGTTGCAGCAGGTAGGTCAGCTTGCTGTTGCGGAAGGGAACGTGTCCTTCGCGATTAGCGAGAGCTGCAAGAAGACGATCAGAGAGCGAGGAGGAAGAGGAGGGAGAGGAAGAGGAGGGAGAGGAAGAGGAGGGAGAGGGAGAGGAGGGAGAGGGAGAGGAGGGAGAGGAAGAGGAAGAGGAGGGAGAGGAGGAGGGAGAGGAGGAAGGAGAGGTTGGTGGAAGGAGAGGAGGAAGGAGAGGCGGAGGGGGCGGTACCGAGCAAGGAGGAAGCGAGTAAGGGAGGGAGGGAGTAGCAGTGGGGAGACACAAGGAGGAGAAAGGAGAGCGCAGCAAGGAGGAAGGGAGGAAGAAGGGGGGGGGGGGACAAGGAGGAGAATGTTTAGAGGGTGAGGAGTGGAGAAGGAGGGGTAGAGCCACCGGAGATGACATCGCAGAGGCTGCTCAGGCTCTTGTTGATCGACTGCGTCTCCCTCAGCCGCTCTCCCTTGTCGTTGGTTCGGTCTCCTGCTGCACGTCAGATGTTACTGGAGAGATCGAGAGGGAAGGAGGGAGAAGGAGGAAGGAGGAGGAGGAGGAGGAGGAGGAGGAGGAGGAGGGGAAGAAGGAGTAGATGGAAGGGGAGGGGCGAAGGAGGGGAGGAAGAACTCTACCTTGATCGCTTGTTCCACTTCCTGCCTTTGCCAGCCTCTCCGAGCCCGCAAGGTCGATGAGGTTGAGGACTCCGTAGACCACCTGGCGAGGAACAGGATGAGAGGAGCAGGATGAGAGGAGCAGGACGAGGAAGGGAGAGAAAAGTTGAAGAGGATGGAGAATGAGGAAGGGTGAGGAGATGGAGAAAGCGGAAAGGTATCGAGTAGAAACGGATGGGGAGAATGGTGGGCGCCGCTCCAGTAGAAGAAGCTAGGAAGAGAGAGGGGGGAGGCACGAGGAGGAGAAAGGAGGAGGAGGAAGAAGGGAGAGACGCAGTGAGGAGGGACGCAGTGAGGAGGGACGCAGGACCTCCTGGGTGACGGGGTGAATGCCCTTGATGTTCATGGTGAAGACGGAGTGAGATCTCGAGCTGCCTTCGTTGTGCTGCGTAGCTGCTGTGGCGCGAGCTTCCGTTGCCTGGAGGAGAACGAGGAGGAGGAAGGGGAGGAGGAAGAAGGGGAGAGGAGAGGAAGCCATGTGAGAGAAGGTTGAAAAGGAAAATGGTGAAGATTGTGGCAGGTGAAGAGAAAGGTGAAGATGGGGAGAGGAGGGGAAGAGAAGCGGAAGAAGTGAGGAGGGTGAGGGAAGGAATATTCAAGAAGCCCAAGAGCAGAAGGGGAGGAGGCAGAAGGGAGGAAGGGGAGGGAAGCATTCCAGGATCCCCTTGTAACGAGGAGGAAGGGAGGAACAAAAACAGAAACTCCTGTCTCACCCTTCGCAGCAGCTCAATGACATCCGCCTCCTGCTCAACTTGCATGATCTGCAAGTTTGTGACCTGCGCTTGTCTCCCATGATCCACATGTTTGATCTCAAGCTTCCGATGCTCCTGCAAGAAACGATAGTAAGATCCCTGCCGCGCCTCCTCCTCCTCCTCCTCCTCCTCCCTCGCTCTTCATCACCTGCCCAGGGCTCGCCAGCAGGTCTCGCAGGGCCTCATTGTAGATCTCGAGGAAGCTGACTGACATCTCGTAGCTCCATCCCCCCTCCCTGAGGCCGTTGACCTGCCAAGCCTTGCCGTTAGATGGCGAACTCGAGCTGCACTTGAGGTGATAAGCAGGGAAGGAGAGTAGTGGTGGTGGAGGGGGAGGAGGAGGAGGAAGAGGAGGAGGAGGAAGAGGAGGAGGAGGAAGAGGAGGAGGAGGAAGAGGAGGAGGAGGAAGAGGAGTGAGCAGGAGAAGAAGAGTAGTGAGGAGGAGGAGGAGTAGAAGTCAGGATGAGTAGAATTGAGGAGGAGGGAGATTGTGATGACGACGACGAAGGGAATGCAGAACAAGGAGTTAGGAGCGAGAAAGAGGCAGCGGTGGAAGAGACCTCCTGGAAGATCATCTCAACGGCTCGAGGTATGACGCCTCTCCCCTTCGTGTCATCGAGATCTGCCACCCTCTCCCCTCCTCCTCCCTCTCGCGCTGGTCCCGTCATGGTGTACGTCTTCCCGCTTCCTGCGCGTTGAGAGTTCAAACACTGTAAAGAGGAGGAAGAGAAATTCAAGAGAGGAAGGGAGGAGGAGGAAGGAGGAGGAGGAGGTGGAAGGGAGGAGGAAGGGAGGAGGAGGAGGAGGAGGAGGAGGAGGAGGAGAAGGAGGAGGAGGAGGAGGAGGAGGAGGAGGA
>NW_005434671.1:1027948-1031982 GCF_000315625.1 Guillardia theta CCMP2712
GTCGCTCCATGCCGTGTCGAGGAGGTGATAGTAGGAGCAGGATTTGTCCAAACGTCCTGGCGCAACTCCAGTGAGGAGGAGGTAAGCTACGCTCGTATCTTATATATCTCGAGATATGCGAACCATCATAGCATCGAGTTGTGCTCCTGCCGAAAAACGCAAGAGTACGTCATATTTTATATCTTGCTCTAACACGTGCGAATCCGGGATGCGCGGCTGGTGGGTGATACGCACCCGGTCAGAGAAAAAGGATGTCCAGGCCCGCACCCCCCAGTGGTCTGAGTCTCGGCCATTTCACCCCCCCCCCCCCCCCTGCCCCTCTCGATCCTCGCTCCCTCCTCCCATCCCCCTCTCCTTCCTCCTCCCCTTCCTCTCTCTCTCCCCACCCCTCTCACCCTCCCTTGCATCACCTGCAGAAGACTCGGATGTTCCCCTTCAGCTCCTGCACAGTGTTGTGAAGTTTCCGTCGGACGACAAGGTCCTGTCGACGCGCTTCCTCCAGCCTATGGCGAAAGAAAATGAGCAGCCCTCCTCCTCCTCCCCCCTCGCCCTCGTCCTCATGCTCGATCCCATCACCCTAGTCTCCAACAGTCCCTACTCCTCCCGCTCTCCTCCTTCGTCCTCGTCCTCCTCGTCCTCACTTGGCATTCTGCTCCCTTAGGCTGCTCACTTCCTCCGCCAGTCTCGTCAGTTCCTGTAGCGGTACAACTCAGTCATGATATCTCATCAAGATTCTCCTCGCCATCACCTGCTTGCACCTCCACACCAGCGTCACCCCTTCCCCTCCTGCCCGACGAACTCGCTCCAGCTCCCACGTCACCTTCGATCCCGTCAGATTCCGAGCCTTCCCTCCACTTTCCCTCCCCTCCTCTCTCTCTCTTCCTCCTCTCCCTCCCTCCCTCCCTCCCTCCCTCCCTCCTCGTCTCCCTCTCCCTCTCCCTCCTCCTCCCTCGCTCACCCTTGCAAGCTGCCTGCGGACTCTGCGCATCTCCTTCTTGGCCACGTGGACTGATCTCTCCGCGGACTCCTTTTCTGCCTCCAACCGCTTCACCTGAGCGTTCAACGACATGAGCAGAGGAAGGGAGCGGGAGGACACGGGGGGAGGAGGAGACGGGGGGAGGAGGAGATGGGGGGAGGATGGAAGACGAGAGGAGGGTAGTGAGAAGAAAGGAGAGAAGGAAACGGAACGAGACGGAATGACAAGGGAGGGCAAGAAGGAAGAGAGGAAGGGAGAGAAGGGGACTGGAGAGGAGAGGATGGGATGGGATGGGATGGGATGGGATGGGAGAGTATTTTGCCTCCTCTGTCTTTGCTGCGATGATCTCTTTCATTCGTTCCAGCTCCTCGTTGTTCTGATCCACTCCAACTGAGTTTCCGGAGGACGCAAGTCTGTCCCTCAGCCGGCTGATCTCCAGCGACTGCTCCTCGATTGCTCCCTTCAGCCGCATGTTCACCTGCACCCCCGTCACTTCATCGTACACGCACATCCTCCTCCCTCTCTCCTCTCGCCCCTTTCGTTCCATCTTCCCCTTCCTATTTCTCCCCCTTCCTCCTCCTTCAATCCATCTTGATCTCGTGTGCTCTGAATTCTGTATTCCTCTAATTCCTCTGGCTCCTTCTCCCTCTCTCTCCTCCTCCTCTCCTCTCCTCTCTTCCTCTCTGTCTACCTGTTCAGCAACTGCTCTTGCGTCCTGCGCATCCTCTAACTCCCGCTCCAGCTTGTCCAGCTCCAGCTCCATCGCCATGTTCGCTGTGTCATCCACACTCCCCTTGATGTCTTCGTTCAGCTGCATCGCACTCGAGTCTCCCTCCTGCTCATGTCCAGGCCCATCGAACGCGTTGTTCCTCTCCAGGACCTGCTGGATTTTCGTGTCCAGGGGGGAAAGTGGAGTCTTTTGAACCATCATGATGTTTTCTGCAGATGCAGACGACAGTGGCATGCAGACGATGATGAGCAGGAGCAGCAGCCATGGCAAGGACAGTCTTCGAAGCGACATGCTGCTGCTGCCCCACCCGTCAGGGCAGTTCACCTTCCCCTGCAGAGTTGTGCCAACCACGGAGCCCCTGTGGCGACAATGGCGCGACAGGTCCAGTGCAGAGCGTCTCTGAGGGCAAGCCAAGGCGTTGGGGCGACTTTCTCCTCGCTTCGAAGACGATGACAGCATGTCGAACTTGTGCAGTGCGAGGTGGGAGGAGAAGAGGGCTTCTGATAGTAGACGAGGAAGGGGAACGGGAGTGGCTTCGTACACGGTCTGACAGATCTCGATGAGTCGTGAGAGGACGGGGAAGAAAGTTGTGCGGGGGGAGGCACATATGCTGAGAGACGAAGAGGATGGTCCCCTGTCGTGGTGCAAGGGATGGCTGCATGCCAAGTAGCACAGCGATGGCGGGAGGTGGGCCACGAAGGAAGGGGGAGCGAGGGATGGGATGGGGAGCCAATCAAGGATGATTGGGAGAGAGAGATGGAGGAAAGAGGCGAGGAGGGAGGAGAAGAGGAGAGGGATAGGGAGGAGGGAGGAGGAGGATTGCTCCTCCTCTTCCTCCTCGAACCACCGCAACATGGGCGCTCTAGTAGAGCCATTAGCGGGATTCTGCTAGTGTAGTGGGGTACGTCGCCAATCGGGTGGGTATTTCTTGCTTGTGGGTAGGTGGACAATTTTGATACGGGTCCTAGAACATCAATTTGCAGTGAAAGACAGGGTACTCATAGGACCTTGAATAGATTGACCAGGGTACTTTAGAATTGAAGGGGGTGATCATCAGAATTGGAGGGGTAGTAGATTTGAATAGCAAGGAGATTTCGGTGTGAGGGGAGGGGTAGTAGGGGTACTAGGATTGGAATCATTGGGGTGGTGCCCTAGGAAACTAAGGTCAATGGCTGGGTGGGGTACTTTTACACTCATGGAGGGGTAGGGTGGGGTGAATATTGGGCATCGTCAATGGTAAGAACGGAGGGGGGACGCGTGAAGGCGACACATAAGGAGAGGAGAGGAGAGGAGAGGAGAGGAGAGGACATGGCCCGAGGTTGAAGGACGTGAGATGGTATGAGAGAATATGGTATGGCAGGGTAGGACATGGCGTGAGAGGGCAGGACGGGACGGGGCAGGACAGCAGGGCAAAGACACGGCGTAGCATGACTGGGCAAGGTACAGAGGGTGAGGTCAGGAGCAGAACAGTGAGAGAGACGAGAACGTGCTGCTGTCGCAAGAAGAGAAGGTAGGGGGTATATGCAGTAGTGGCGGAGAGAGACATGGAGGTTAAGGGGGACTAGAGAGGAGGGACCGGGAAAAAGAATGGCAAGATAACGATAATGAGTTGAGCTCAACTAGTTTTGGGTGACGACTAAGGTCATGTTGGGAGAACAGAACACTCTGAGTGTAGAGCGATGACAGCAGAGAGGGCATGAATGTGTGTCGAACAACCAGATGGTCCAAGACATGCAAGTTGATTGACCTGGAAGGACTGAGGAGGATTTGTATCAAGTGAGCAGAGGACTAAAAAGAGCATAAGAACATGAGAGGAGTTCCGATAGAGCGGGGAACATTCAGCAGTGATCTTGTCTCACTTGAAGCTGCAGTCTGCAATCTTCAACTTTCAGAGCTTGCTAATCGTCCTCCTCCTCACCATCTGCACCTGCGCCTACGTCAGAGCGAATTTTCCTTCGATCCTCGATAGAAACAAGTCCGGGTGAGTGAAGTTGGAGAGGACAACGATGGATGATTGGTGCTTGTGATGACTGGTGGAGGGTTTTCTCGCTGATCGTTCTTGCGGTCCATCATTGCAGAATGTACAGCTGTGTGTATTCGCTGATGGGTGGGTGTGCTGCAGATTTCTTGGGTTGTTTTGGAAAGCTGCGAGGATAGGAGAGCGGTTATCACCCTGGGTGTCGGCGAGTTGTATTGCGATGGCGTTCTCAGTGTTGTTTCTGAGTTGATGGGAATGAAAGCAATGAATTGAACAATGGCAGGAGGAGGAGGAGGAGGAGGAGGAGGAGGAGGAGGAGGAGGAGGAGGAGGAGGAGGAGGAGGAGGAGG
>NW_005434671.1:1032082-1038499 GCF_000315625.1 Guillardia theta CCMP2712
GAGGAGGAGGAGGAGGAGGAGGTGGTGGTGGTGGTGGTGGTGGTGGTGGTGGTGGTGGTGGTGGAAGCAAAGATGATGACGTCGACAACGACAACCCTTGTCATGAGATTTCTTGCTACGAAGAAGCAGGATCCTGAACGTCTATCATCTTCCTATCCCATCCCACCTCCTCACCGGAAAGACTCTCGTGCCCTCAGAGTGCAGCGTGTGTTTGAGCAGGCAGGGCAAGAGGAGGCAGTGCGGCAACTGATTTCACTGACAAGAACCAGCAGCAAGAGACCACATCTCGACAAGTTACATGTACATCTCAGAATCCTTCACTTGTCCCTGGACAAGCTCGAAAAAAATCGTGCGGGAAATTTCTTCTTCATGCTACTGAAGGCTTTCCCATACCCACCGCAGGCGCTGCTGCGAGAACCTCGAGCGCCTCCCCCTGCCGATCGAGCGCGCGGAAGGCAGTGGCAGCGATGTGCTTGGCCTGCGGGAGGATCAGGAGGGGAAGAGGATTGAGAGAAGGGGGGGAGCAGAGAAGAAGGTAAGGAAGGGGGGGGGGGGGGGCAGGTCTGTGAAGGGAGGAAGAAGGAGAGGGAGAGATCGGAGCGAGTCTCAAGATTTCTCCTTACCTGCAGCCCAGCAAAGTCGTACTGCTGCTTCTGCCCACCAGCCTCCACGAACTGATCCGGGAGGACCATGACGCGGAGGCGACACTTGCCCGAGTCCAGCAGACCCTCGTTGGTGAGAAAGTGGTTGACGTGGTCTCCGAAGCCCCCGACGGCTCCTTCCTCCACCGTGATGAGGACGTCGTGCTCTTCGACGAGGCTCCTGCAGGAAGGTGAGGGAGGAGCGAAGGGGAGTGGGAGCGCGAGGAGAAGGGGAGGGAGAAGGGGAGGGGAGTCGGAGGGAACAGGAGGTGCTAGAGAAAGGGATGCCGGATGTATGGAGAGGCAGCCCGAGCAAGGAACAACAAAGATGTCGGAGAAATGGGGCAAGGATGGAGAGCAGGAGGAATGGAGGAGGCGGGAAGAAGGAGGAGAGGGAGGAGAGGGAGGAGAGGAAGGAGAAGGGGGCGGTGTGTGTAGGGGGGGACTGACCGGATGAGCTCCTTGTCGAGTGGCTTCATGTAACGAGCGTCAGCGATGGTGACGCCGATACCGTTTCCTTCCTGCTGGATCATACGAAGAGCTCGCACGGCCTCGCACAGCCTCGTGCCGAGGGAGAGGATGGCGACCTTGGTCTTGGCCTCCGGATCCGCCCTCCTGATCATCCTTCCTTCTCCCACGGGTAGGGCGCTGACCTCGGAGGGGAGAGGAGTTGACTTGAGATTGTACCCGAAGAGCTTGTTGAGCCCCTCGGCCCCGAAGCCGTTCCCGCGCGGGTAGCGGACGACGCTGGGCTTGTCATCGATAGCATGTGCAGTCTTGACCATCCTCATGAGCTCGATCTCGTCTGCCGGCGCCATGATAACGATGTTGGGGAGGGTCCCCAGGTACGCCAGGTCGAAGCAGCCGTGATGGGTTGGCCCGTCGTTGCCGACGAGACCCGCACGGTCGACCATGAAGCGAACCGGGAGAGACTGAATGATGCAGTCGTGAATGACCTGGTCGTACCTAGAGCCCGAGTGAGAGGAGGAAGAAGAAGGAGAGGGAGAAAGATGCGAGGTCAGGAAGATGTTGAACTTGAGGAGAAGGGTGGAGGGCGATGGGGAGGATGGGATAGGAGGGAGGAGGAGGAGGAGGACGATGGAGGAGGAGGAGGAGGAGCCTTACCCTCTCTGGAGGAAGGTGGAGTAAATGGCACAGAAGGGCTTCAGGCCATCCACTGCCATGCCGGCAGCGAAAGTCACCGCGTGCTGCTCGGCGATGCCGACGTCGAACGTTCGCTTGGGAAAGATCTTTCCGAACTTGTCCAGCCCCGTCCCTCCCGGCATGGCCGCGGTGATGCCGCAGACCGTCGGGTCCTGTCGCGCGAGCTCGACGAGGGTGTCGGCGAAGACAGACGTGTAGGAGGGAGGGCCGCTCTTGGGTTTCTTCTGCTTCCCGGTCGCAATGTCGAACTGAGCCACCCCGTGCATTTTGTCCGAGGCCTTGAGGGCGGGCAGGTAGCCGTAGCCCTTCTCAGTCTTCACGTGCAGCAGCACAGGCTTCTTCGACTCCGAATCCCTCAAGTTCTCAAGGATGGGGATCAGGTTCTCCAGGTCGTGACCGTCGATGGGACCCAGGTAGTAGAACCCCAGCTCCTCGAACAAGACTGCCCCCTCCTCCCCTGACACGAAGCCGCGGCCGAACTCGTCGATCTTCCTGGTGATCTTCTGCAGGTCCTCGGGCAGCAGCTTCGTCAGCGTCTTGGCCACACTCCTAGCGTCCTGGAAGGGGCGAGACGAGAGGATTCTGCTGGTAGAGCCGGACAGGGCACCTGCTGGTACAACTCCGGCGGCCGAGGGAGTCCCAGTGGGGAGGGAGACCTGGCCGTTCTCGTTGAGGATGACGATCATCCTCTGGTTGAGGTAGCCAGCACAATTCATGGCCTCGTACGCCATCCCCCCCGTGATGGCTCCATCCCCGATCACCGCGATGCAGTTGTTCACGGGCTTCCCCGTCAGGTCCTTGGCGACGCTCATGCCAAGGGCTGCGCTGATGGAGGTGGACGAGTGCCCAGCTCCGAAGCAGTCGAACTCAGACTCCTTCCTCTTGGTGAAGCCCGACAGCCCTCCCCACTGCCTCAGGGTGCTGAACCTTGACCTCCTCCCGGTCAGCATCTTGTGCGGGTAGCACTGGTGGGCGACGTCCCACACGATCCTATCCTCGGGAGCGTTGAACACGTAGTGAAGGGCAACCGTGAGCTCCGTAACGCCAAGGGAGGAGGAGAGATGTCCTCCAGTCTTGGATACAGACTCGATCACCTCCCACCTCAACTCGTACGCCAGCTGCTTCAGCTCGGCCATGCTCAGCTTCTTCATGTCAGAGGGGAAGTTGACTGAGTCCAGCACGGGCTTCGGCTTCGCGACATAGTCGCTCGTCACCTCCATCGTCGGCCCAACCTTGGCGCAGGTTCGCGGGGCATGGCGGCTGCGACCGAAGACCATCGGCCGGTGGGCGGCGATGCGACCATGGGTGTGCAGTTGAGGGACGATGGAGAAAGAGATAACAGTTTCCACTCCTAGCAGAGCAAAGCAGATGGCTGCACACAAAGGTGCGCCGTAGGACCTCCGCATGTTGCCAAGACCTGCAGGAAACTGGTGGTCACTGGAGAGCAAGCAGGTTGTGAAAGTTCTCACTACGCCGTTCCCTCTTCCCTTCCTCGCTGTCCCCTCCTCCCTCCCTCCCTCTGTCTTTGTCTCCCTATCCCTATACCTCTCCCTAAAGCTGAAACTTCCTAAAAGCATCTCATCACAACCAGGGGAACTAAATACTTGCGGTCTCAGAGACTACCTCACATTCTCTCTTCACGCGTCATCCTCCAACATGTTGCAGCACCTCCAATCACAATCTTCACGAGCAGATACCGAACTCTGTCTATGCTCTTGTTATTTTCCACTACAGTTCTACCACACAAAGTCTTTGCTTCTTGCTTGCCACTCCTGCCTCTCCTTCCCAAGGGTAAATCGTCCTCCCTCCTTGGCCAGGAGGCGCAAACAGCGCTCCTCCCTCAAAACTTGGCTCTTCACGCCGCGAGACGAGGTCCAACACGGAACCATGATCTCCTCCTCATCCTGATCTCTCCTCCTGCATCCTCCCTCCCCCCTCCTCCCCCCTCTCCCTCTCCTCGCCTCACCTGTCTTCCGCTTCCTTGTCGTCCTCCTTTGGCCAGAGCGGCCTCCTCTCCCGCTCCCTCCAGGGGTCCCCCCCTCCTTATAAGTTCTTTACCACCCGTTGAGCTAAAAACACTTATATCCATCACCGGTTACATCCGTTACTTGACCTGCCAGCCCGGCTCAGTCGGTGGCCCAGTGGCCCCGCCGGTGTCACTCAGGCTCACCGGGGTTAAGCCTGACGAACTCAGCCGTTGCCAGTCACTTTCCACTACTGCGGGGGCATGTCACTGGCTACTCGGAGGAAGGCGGTCGAATCCACCCGGGCTGAATCACCGGCGCAGCCTTGCAATTCAAGCAGCGTGGACCGCCGGTACTCAGGCGGCTGAGTAGCTGCGGCCCGCCGTCCGACCGCGGAGCGGCTGACGCCCGGCAAGCAGTGACCAAGCCTGACAACTAGCCAGAGAATAATTGAAAAAACAATCTTTCAAACCTCATTCAAAACACTTTTAAATACACTTGAGGGTCAAACCGAAAAAGATTTGGAAAACTTGAGTGAAAGAATCTGAGGCAGGCTTGCATTTACAGCTGAATTGCCAGCGAGCCAAGCTTCAACCATACAAAACTCTTGGATCTGTTTTTCAAATATTTGCCCCAACCTGCCAAAATTCTTAAAAACATTTTGTTGCATCCCGTAAGAATTTCAAAAACGATCATTTTTAAAAAGTTCTGCAACTCAGTCGACATTGTCGAGTAAACTATTTGGTACTAAAATGGGTGAAACTTTGCGGGGGGTGGGTAGGCGGTATTGCAGCCTTCCTGCCGGCTGCTAACCACCACCGCGATAGAGGCGGGTTGTTACAAGTCTCAGACGGCCCTCGCCTCACCACCCCTCCATTCTCCATTCCACGGTAGGGTGACCACCACCCGGCGCTCAGCCGGCGATACCGGCGGGCCTGGCGAGTAAGTGTCAGTGTCGGTCTTTATATGTCCCGCCTCATCCCCCCGCACCCAGTCCCCGGCCTCCTGCTATCTGTCCTGCTATGCGGAGAGCTATGCGGACACGAGGGAAAGAAGCAGCGTGACAGAGGGCAGGACGAGGATGGAGGGAGGGGGAGAGAGACAGAGACAGAAGAGTTGAAGGAAGATCGACATCAAGTAGAGGTGATGGAGGACAGGGGATGGTAGGTTAGGATAGGAGCAATCAAGTTTCAGAAGCATCGAACGTTCTTGCCTTCTTCTGACGTTGGTCATGCAGTCATGAAGGCTCAGCAGCAGTTGCGAGCTCTCGTCGTCGCCATGACAGTCTTGGACGTCTCTGCGTTCATGCGAGGGATGCTCTCCCCATCCTGGAGCACGGGCAGAGCTGCATTGATCAGCAGCAAGCAGTCCCTTCCTTCGACGCCAGTCTCCCTCCTCCAGCTCAACATGGTGGCAGCCAGCCCCAAGTCCTCCATGCAGAGCTCTACCGCCAAGGCGCTCAAGAAGGCGTCTGGAGCTCTCACGGTGAGCGTGACATTGGACGAGAAGGTAGGAGGAAAGAAACCGACGGAAGTCGAAATCCTCTCCTCCATCCTCCGACGATCTAAGATCGCGAGCCTCTTCGTCCCCCAAGAACTCGTGAGGATGTTCGCAGAGGAGCAGAAGACCGCTAAGGGGAACTTCCCCGGCCCTTGTCCTCTCGTGCTCAGGGAAGTTGTGTCGGACGCTGAACACATCGAGCTTGCTGCCTCCAATGGGGCCTCTGCCGTGATCGTGCGGGCAGGGCACGCCGACGCTTCCTCGCTGTGCGAGCAGGCGAAGAAGAAGGGGCTGAGTGTGATCTGGGAGGTTGAAAGCGCAGAGGAGATGAAGAGCTGCGAGGAGAAGGGAGAGAACATGCTGCTCGTGGACGAGAAGAACGCGGACATTCTGAGCGGGGCGAGCAAGACCAGCGTCATCATCGGAAGGGTCTCGGCGATGCAGGCGCAGAACGAGGAGGTGAAGAAGAGCAGAGACATGCAGAGCAAAGGATGCTGCGCTATCGTGCTGGAAGATGCGGTAGTGGGGGACGGAGAAGACCTGCCCTACGTGCGATGGGCCATGGAGGCGATCCTCAGCAAGGCGAGCACTGAGTTCAAGATCACAGGAATGACGGTGAGAAGGAGGAAGAGGAAGGAGGAGGATGAGGAAAAAGGAGGAGGAGGAAGGAGGAGGAGGAAGGAGGAGGAGGAAGGAGGAGGAGGAGGCGGAGGAGGAGGAGGAGGAGGAGGAAGAGGAGGAGATTGGTAAGGAAGCCGAGGGAAAGGGCAGGGGTTATATGAGGAGGATAGCATGAATGCGAAGGAGATTGAATCATTAACGAAAGAGAATCGAGGATTGGGGAATGGGAGAGAGCGGAGAAGGGCGAGGAGGAGGAACAGGAGGAGAAGGAGGACGGTGACTGGACATGTGCAGGGTCACGTTAACGGACACTATGGCACTGGGACGTTTGAGCGATCGGACAAGCAGATGGAATGGAAGAGAAAACAAGCCTAAGGCTCCTCCTCACTCCTCACTCCTCCTCCATCGTTTTCCTTCCTCCATCTCCTTCCTGCCCTCCTATGCTACGCCCCTCCCCTTCCTCAGCTCAGGGCGTTTTTCTTTAGTGAGATTTTGCAAACAGTCAGCGGCTGAATTTCTGCTCCTTC
>NW_005434671.1:1041169-1060013 GCF_000315625.1 Guillardia theta CCMP2712
GCTCTTTCCCACTATCCTTCTCTCTTCATTCCTTCCTCTGTTCTATTTTACCCTTTCTACTCTCCTCCCTCCTTTCCTCTGCCTCGTTTTCTCCTCCCCTTCCTCCTCTCCTCTCACCAAACGTGTCTGGAACAAGATCGCTCTCGACGTATTGTACAAGTTGTTCGGACTGCACAAGAAATTGTCGATCAAACAGAATCACGGCATCAAGATTTGAAATTTTACCTGAAAAACAGCAAAATGCAGCCTCCTCTCCCAGAGTCCCTTCGAAAGTTGTGAGTTGCTGTGACTTTCGGCCATTTCTAACCTGGTCAAGAAACAAGTTTGCAAGGAAAACTGCTCTCTCCCTGCGAAAGAAATTCAGACATGCTTTGGAAGGGATGGGGACGAGAACAGCATGTAGACAAGAACAGCATGTAGACGAGACAGAATTGTTCTTGATGTTCTTTGTGATGATGACGATGATGATGACGATGGTGGTGGTGGTGATGAGGAGGAGGAGGAGAAGGATGGGGAGAAAGGCAGAGAGGAGCAGGAGGGAAAAAGGGGCAGGAAGGCACGGGAGCAGGATCAGATTTCTCTTTGATGGAACCTGTCGTAATTGTTGACAACTCGGACGAACTCCATGTAATGTTTGTGAATTCCCTGTCACCTCAACCATGAGTCCCTTCAAGACTGTTCCCGTCCTCTACCTCCGCCACATCAAGATCCTCGTCCCTCAGCAGCTTCTCAAACGTTTCACAAAGGACCTGGAAGCTCTTGTCAAGCACGGGCGATGATAGCAAGAGACACGTGTTCATTCCGTCGACAACAACACAACGAGGGGGCGAAAACACCAGAAGCAAATTCATCACCATCAACACTCATCACCATCGACACTCATCACCATCGATATGTCCATCACAATCTGTCAACAGCAACATGGCGGGAGGAAGTACCGAGAGGCAGTCCTCGTCGAAGAGGTTCGGGTATAGGTGAATGCTATGAGACATCATCCAGCGAACGTCCGCTGCCAGCTCGTCAGCCTCGTCCGACCGGTGAACGTCTCTTACATTCATCGTCCTCGCACATGCACTTGTACACTACCAGCGCCTCCGCCCAGGCCACCCCAGCCTCCTTGCAGAGACGAAGAGCCGCGGGGAACTAAGACAGTGAAACCATGAGGGGGGGGAGAGTTAAGAGAATATGGAAGGGGAGGCGGGAAGAAGACTTGACAGAGAAGGAAGAGCAGCAGATCAAAGAGAGGAGTACGAGAAGCTGGAGGAGAACAAGGAGGAGGAGGAGGAGGAGGAGGAGGAGGAGGAGGAGGAGGAGGAGGAGGAGGAGGAGGAGGAGCACTGGAATGAACATAAGCAGAACCTGATAAGCGAGAGCGATTGGGTCGGTGATAGGAGGGACCAAAAACCATCTTCATCCCATCCTTCAAACGACCAGTCAGTGGAAATCTCCTGTTCCCCTCCTCTATCTCCGTTTCCCCATCCTCCCTCCTCCCTCCTCCCTCCTCCCTCCTCTCTGCTGTGCTGCCTTCTCTCACCTTGACTGTTATGTAACTTCCATCTTCCGACACCTGACTGATAGTTACATCGAGACTTGAAATCATCGCCTCCACCTTCCAAACTCCATCTGGGAGCTCCACGTGTCGTTGAGCAAGATACGCGCTGTAAGAAGCCTATGGATAGCATGAGAAAAGGAGAGGGAAGGGAGGAGAAGGTGAGGAGAGGAGTGAAAGGATGGAAAAGAAGGGGGGAGGGGGGGCAGAAAGACGAGAGGAGAAGTGAAAGTGGAGGAGAGGCGGAGAAAAAGCAAGGAAACTAAAGTCAAGGAGCAAGAGAACGATAAACAGACAGATAGACAGATAGACAGGAAGACAGATAGAGAGATAGAGAGATAAACAGACAGACAGACAGACAGATAGACAGATAGATAAACAGACAGACAGATAGATAGAGAGATAGACAGACAGACAGAACTTATTCTCACCTGCATTGCTCGAAGCCAACAAAGCCTTCGCTCCCATGTCGAGGGGATCACGCTCAAGATGATTGGTAGCTGGAGCAAGTGATGACAAGTGCAAATCAGATTTGAGATTCCATGGCATGCAGGAACAGAGACATGCACAAGATATTCAAAAGAAGACATGCTCTACAAGCAGTGCATATCAATTTCTCGTCACCTGACAGTGAAGTTTCACAGACAAGTTCGACGTTCTCTGATCATTCCAACTCCAGGCGCAAACCTTGAGAGTACATGTAAGCTCGACCATCGAAGAAAGTCGGCGACTGACAATGGCCGGATTCAAGAAATTCTCTTTCACGTCTCCCGGCATGCTCGAACAAACTTCCAAGATGTCCTGTCGGCTACTCAACCATGGAACAAGACCTCATCATACACTCACTTGAATCACAGGGTGAAACGCTTCCAACGCTGCTGTCTTCTGCATTCGCCGTCAGCATTCACAGAGCCTCGCTCTGACCTTTTACAGCTTCTCCGCGGAGGTTGATGAGCAGGCGGCAGAGACCTGCCGGTTGAGATGAGAGGCAGGGAGGAGAGGAGGAGATCTGTGCTCACTGGGTAGGAACCCGCAGAGATAGACGTGGAAGATGAGACATTCGATCATCGCCTGCGAGACAAGATCAGTCGTCAGAGTCGTGTGAAGATGCAGGAGAACAAAAGGATCAAAAATCATGTACAATGTCGCCCGTCAGTTGCCAATGATCAGAGAGAGAGAGGGAGAGCGAGAGGGGGAGACAGAGAGGGAGGGAGGGAGGGAGGGAGGGAGGGAGGGAGGGAGGGAAGGGGAGAGGAAAGAATGGGAGCAGGAGGAAAGAATCTCAACCCACAGCAGCTTCTACAAAATCTCTCCTCCTCCTCACCTTCCAGGGCCTTGCCGCATGGCTCCAATCGTGCATCTCTCCTCCTCGAAACACTGCAAGTGCTGCTTCCATATACCTGCTCCCTGCTCAACTTCCTCCCTCCGCTCTTGTTCCCTCCCCTGCCTCCCACCTCCTCCTCCCCGCCCTTTCCCCATGTCCTCCTCCTCTTCCTCCTCCTCCTCCTCCTCCTCCTCCTCCTCCTCTTCCTCCTCCTCCTCGCCTCCCTCACCTCTCTTCGATTGTCTTGATGGCACTGAGCTTGATCTGAGGGTCTTCGTTGGAGCTGCTCTCGTTGTCAGATCAACGGACTTCTGCCCTCCTTTCTTCCTCCCCCACCTCAACAGGTCCAGGTGCATGGCCCGGATCTCGCTAGCAACGTCGCATCCTGCCTCATCCTTCAACCCTCCTCCTCCCCTCCCGTCAGCAACTGACCGCTGTTTGACGCTGAGTAGTGCAACTGCCCCAGCAGCTGCGCCAGTTTGACTTGGTCGACATCCTGGGGGAACTTCAAAATTCCCGCACGAGGGGTCGGAGAGGCTCACAGGGTGTTGAATGCAGGGCATGGTGAAGTTTTCGATGAACTCTCGCCCGAGAACTCCGCTTAGCAACTGAGATCGCAGTCAGAGTCATACCAATGGTGACTGAAACATAGTGCTTGTGTAACAACATTACTATTAGCAACATGAACATTATCATTCTTAACACCATCACCATCGCCGTCGTTATCATCATGTCATGATCGCTACATTCATGATAGAACATCTCAGACGACAAGGCACACAAGAATCATCTCATAAAACAAATCAATTCACTCATGACATGGAACAGCAGCGCAAAGGTGATCACTCAAGGTAAAGACCTGCAGAGCGTCGAGCATGCCGTGTTTGGGAACAAGATCGAGAGGTTCTGCGGTGAGTGAGAAGGGAGAAACGTTTGCTTCCCACTCATCAACCGGAGTATTGTGTGTTTGAAAGACGAAGAGCACCGTGACGAGGGACCTGGAGGAAACATGACGAAGGTGTAGATGAGAGGAGGATTAGATGTGTAGGCGAAGCGAGGGAGGACGAGAGGAGGAGCAAGCAGTGAACGAGAGATGGAATGCGGAGAGAATAGGACAGGACAGGAGAGGGGAGGGGAGGAGAACACAGGAGAGAAGAGGAGCGGAGAGGAGAGGAGAGGAGGGGAGGGGAGGGGACAGGACAGGACAGGACAGGACAGGACAGGACAGGACAGGACAGGAAGTGACGACGATACTCTCGGATCTCATATAGTCACGATGTTGTTATGCTCACCTCGGAGTACTCGTAGGAACCTGACTGCATCTGCTCCTTGGTGATCTTGGTGCCGTGCCATGTTCTGATAGCAGTCAAGTGCTCCCAAGGTAAACAAGACCATCATGCAGACATGCCACGAGGAGTGCAGAGAAGTGATGAGTGAGAAAGATGTAATGATGAGGAGAAGCAGAGTGACGAGAACACTTGCAAACAAAAGAGACGGGGAAAGAACAACAAGGGACAACAACAAGGAACAACAGCAACAAGGAAGGATAAGAAGAGAAAAGAAGGATGAGATGCACAGCAGCGCTTCTCACCGGTCCAACACCGCACTCTCTTTGAAAGATCCTTCTAGCCCGATACTGAAGTCATCGTCCATAACGCACAAGTTCTGCAACACGATGATGAGACAGGCGTCGAAGAATGAGCATGCAAGATCAGAGCTTAAGGAAAACTTGTCTCTCCTCTCTCCTCTTGCTACCTGTCTGGACATGTTTTTCGGAAGCGACATCAGTTGCCCTGCTTTCTTGAGCACTCGCTTGAAGGCGCTTTTCTCTGCTTCGTTCCCTAGGTTTCGATCAGAATCAGAAACTGATCCTAGCAAGAGGATGAAGAGTAGAAGCTGAAAGAGAGGAGGAGGAGGAGGAGGAGGAGGAGGAGGAGGAGGAGGGCGGAGATGGGGAAAGGGACGGGGATAAGGACGAGGACGAGGAATTTATAGGAGAAGGAGAAGGATCCAAGATGTACAAGAAGATGTACAAGAAGGTTTGAACGTAAATCAAACAGGAGATGGAGGGCAAAAGCGAAAATAAGAGGTTTTAGGAAGAGGGGGAGGGGGGAAGAGGAAGGGGGAAGATGATGAGGAGGAGAGGGGGGGGCAGCAGCAGGGATGGTACTGACCCGCTAGTTTGGAAGGGTCTGCCTCTCCGGAGATGTGTATAACAGTAGACGAGCCGTGCCAAGACCTCTCCTTGACGCTGACCATCTTCTTGGCAGCTGAGAACAAGACAGCGGAGTTACTTGAAACATCGGGAAGCAGCGGAAGGAGACTGAGTGAGGATGAAGGAAAGGCAAGGCAGGGAAAGAATGAGCGTTCACTTGAGTGGTCGACGGAGTTCGTGTCGCTGATGAAAAGATCTGAGCTGTCTGAAAGGACATTATAGTCATGACAAATAACACGTAGAGGAAGATAAGGACGAAGAGTAGTATTAGCAGTAGTAGTTGATCTAGCAGAAAAAGTAGGAGGAGAGGGAGTAGGAGGAGGAGGAGGAGGATGGAGAGGGAAGAGGAGGAGGAGGAGGGGTAGGAGGAGAGCAGAAATGTTCACCTGAGTCGTAGATGACACCGTTCAGCTCCTTGACAAGGATATCGTATGGAACATGGAGGGCAATAGAGCAGAGCGCCTGCAACAATAACGACGGCACGGGATCAGCAATTTCCTGTCATCTGCTGAACAGAACCCTCCATCCCTCCTTCATCCTTCTTCATCCCTCCTTCATCCAGCATTTCTCTCTCTCTCACCTGTGGAGCCTCTCTCGCCAATTCGCGAAGAGCATCAACACGTTTTTCCCGCGAGCCGTGAAGGAGCTAGAGGGATGTCAGTATATATCTCCTCCTCCTCGTCCATCTCCAACTCCTCCTCCCCCTCCTCTCTCTGTCTCTGTCTCTCGCTCGCTTGCTCAATCCCCCCTCCCCCCGGCCTCCTCCTCCTCCTCCTCCTCCTCCTCTCCCTTCTTCTCCTCCTCTCCTTCCTCCTTTGCCACAAGCCTATTGTGTCCCTTCTCCTCTTCCGCACTCACTTGCTCGCTGACTATACGGAAAAGCGTTCCCAGTGAGGACAGTTTTCCGAAATCTGGAGAAAGTTGAGCGAAAAGGGGGAGAAAAGACAGTTGCAATGAAGTGAAAATCAAGAAGGAAGAGAGTGGAAAAGGACAATAAAAAGGCAAAGGAAAACAATATGAAGACATTCAAATCATTTGATAAAGATACAGAAAGAAAGGCAACAAGTCTAGTCAAGTCAAGTCAGGTCAGGTCAAGTCAAGTAAAGCAAAATCAAGTCACCATAAGACCAGAACAGGACAAGAAAAAGAGACAAGGGAGGACGAAGGTGAGGAGAACTATTGGCAGTGGGAGATAGCAAGGTCAGGATATCACCGGTGGTATCAAGGTCAAGATCAACCATCACCGAAGGGTTCAGCTGCCCCAGCACTTCGCACGCCTGCTCTTTCGTCAATCTCGTCATGACATGAGACACATCGCTGACCGCCGTCCAGGCGATGGAGGCCGACGAGGACTTGAATTGGTTGAGGAAGGAACTGAGGCGATGCTCGTAGATCTGTCCAAGGGCAAGATGGAAGTCGCCAAGAACGATCAGCGATGATCCGCAAAAAGCAAAGATGAAGACATCGAAGAAGTGCGGGCAGGCGGGAAGTAATGAAGGCAGGCAGACAAGGATTGTGGGAGGGAGGGAGCTAAAGAAAGCACGAGAGAACGATCAGCACCATGCAAACATCTCAGGTGGACAGTGTTGACACGAGACATCTGGCTCAAGACATCTCACTCACATCAGTCGTTGAGAAGCTGATGTTCTGATTTCCATTGATCGCTACAATCTCTCCACACGTCGAGGCTCCTCCCTGCTCCCGTCGTTACCAGACGCCCTCCCAACAGAACCTCGCTGTGCTATTACCCCTTCTCCTATCCTGAGCGCTGATTTCGTCCCCTTGTAGAGGAAAGAAGTTCAGAAAAAAACACCACTGGTCACCTCTCACCTTCCTAATCTTGTTCAAGTCTGCATACGACGCTTCTCCGAACTGAAACAAGGCGCTCAATCACACGCGGTAGGGAGGTAGATGAAAGGGATACCTTGAACCCCGTGATCCCCTGTGAAAGCATCCGCACCGCACACGAGCGGAACCTGAAGAACGAGTTAGGAAGGAAGGAGCGTGTGAGGGACAGGAAAGAGTTAGGACGAGGAGGGAGGAGATGCAGGAGAAGGAGAGAGCGAAGGGTGCCGAGAAGGTCGTACAAGCTAGATCCAAGCACAGGTGTATGCGGAGGAGATCGGGGAAGGAAGTTGGGGGGGGGAGGCAAGACAGAGGGAGGAAGCAAGGAGAGAACCTCTCAATGTTGCTCCTCGGAGTTGCATTCCCGGCATCTTTCGTCTTCAATTGATAGTCCTGTCATGCCACGTCACCGACTACCTCGCTCTCTACTGCTGCTTGTGCCTCCGGCGTTGCCATCATCACTACCCAGTTGCAAATGTTGTGGGGAAGCTGAAGAGGTTGTGAGGAGGACCAGCAGACGAACTCCCAACAGCGCGAACCTCTTTGAAGAACGTTTGAAGATCGACGGCAAATGTCAATGGAAGCAGCTCCACCTAGTGACGAGAATTCAGAGATAGCACTTTCCGATATTTTATCTCCTTCTTCTGCCTTCTCCTCTCTCTGTCTCTCTCTGTCTCTTTCTTTCACACGCGTACACACATACAAACACAACACACACTACCTTCCTACCTCCCCCTCAATCTTTCCTCCCTCTCTGCCTCTGCCTCTTCCCATCCCTCAAGCTCCCCCCCCTCTCCCTCCTTCTGTCTTCCTCCCAGCTTCACTGATCATGCTCGACACCTGAAATATCATCGTCCCTCGGTTGCTCGCTGACTTCTTCCCTCCTGGTTTGATCAGAGTCCCAGTGAGGCTGACCGCATTCGGACTGTCGCAACTTTGTGAGCTAACAAGGACGAGAGCGGAACACGGTCCCAACCTGATCCCCATTTCCATCCACTTGTCTGAAGTATCTTCGTCTTGAATGTCTTGCACTGAGAGGGCAGAAAGATCAGACGTCAATATGCTCGATCAAGGTAAGGACGCACTGGAAGAAGAGAACTCATCGAAGGGGATCTTAAAGCTCCCGATGAACTTCGGTCGGAGAACCCTCCTTTCTGTGACCTCGACGCTCAACTGACAGGTCAAGTCAGGTTGACAGGTCCGACGGCGCCCCCCGTCCCCCGCCCCCCTTTCCCCCCCCTCGAATCGCTGAAGGGCTTCCAACGCACACCTGAGCATTTCGTAGCCGGGGGCCCTCCTGCCGTGATTGTACTCAGCCAAACATCTCAAAGTGAAGTGAAGGAGGGGCAGCAGAGTCAAGCAAGGAGTGTGCTTCATCCGCCCAATCTGGATCATCAAACGGCAGGGGGAACAGCCATGACATAATCCCTGACAACCCCCGAAATGCGCTCTCTAACTTCCGACCCCAGGTGTACACGAGTAACAGTACAAGGCAGGATACGATGCTTACATCCAGCACGAAGCTGAGAATGTCGGCGAAGTACATGGTACAGCCATCTGCAACACAAGATCATCCCTGGTCGGCCTCGAGACATGCCTCCACTGCCCCTCACCGATGTCCAGCTTCACATTCATAGGAGGAGAAATGTAATCGTTGGTCTCAGGGCTCCAGACCTGGGAGCCGAACTTAGCCAGAGTACGGGAGCTTCAAGTACAATGAAGTTCAATGTCACCCCGATCGAAGCGAGGATCGGACTCTTGGGCGCCTCATACAAGCTTCCTGTCAGAAGTCGGAACTGCAGAAGAGTTTTAGGAACCGTACTGATTTCCCTGTGTTATACCTTGAACATTCTTGTGGCCACCATGAAGGATTCAGTGCTGGGAACTGCGAGAAACTTAAGAGGCTTGCGAATCCGTGTGCAATTCTTGCTCACCACAGTGTAGCTTGCCACGACGACTCTGCGAGCCTCGTCGCTTGAAAGACATCATGTACAATGGCTCAGGTAATGCAGGTGTCTTGTCGCAGAGAAAATCAGATCATTCGTCTTGGTTCAGCTGCAGGCATTCGCAGTCAGCTCATGAAACCCTGCTACTTCCGCTGACGGCACGAGGAGACTTGAGGAGAGGTGCAGGATCTCCATCTACCCTCAGACTGTCTGGGCCTCCATGGCAGGGCATCTACGCCTGTAACTGGATCCGCTTCTTCCCCTCAAGCTCCCGCCCCTCTCCCCCCATTCCCGTCCCTGCTGCCCCTCCCGGCCTCCCCATCCTTCACGCTTTCCCCCATCTCGCCATGAGGTCCTCAGACTCGCACCGCTTGAGGTTAAAATATTGTCGTGCAATCTATAGAGATATCAGAAAATGAGTAAACTTAGTATGGAATACTGATATTAAATTGGTTTTAGAAGTCATCCAGTACCACCACGTACCAGCTAAAATATATTTAAATACAAAGGGCTCCTTACGAAATTATGTTCTGTTTATTTCAAATACATAAAGGTAAGTACAAAATTTTAACTCCGATTTCAGCAAAGCCCTCATGAAAAAAAGAAGGTTCATTGCAAGCCGAAATTAACCAAGGGGGGTAGTCCGAATCAACATAGTACCCGTCCTATTGTCCTACAAACAACCGGATAGGGGCACATAGTACCCCTACCACTATCAGGCAGTCCTGCTCCGCCCTTTTGCAAACCACCCAGCTTATTGGACCCCACTTTTCCTGGAGAGAAGCACCGGTAGCACAGCTACAATCGTGTACTCGACCCAAAAAGTGCCTGGGAAGAGCAATGGGATAGGAGCGGGGAGAGAGGAGCTAGGAGCGGGGAGAGAGGAGCGGGGAGAGAGGAGCGAGGAGCGAGGAGCGAGGAAAGGAGGAGAGAGGAAAGGAGGAGAGAGGAAAGGAGGAGAGAGGAAAGGCGGAGAGAGGGGGTAGGAGAGGTAGTTCTCAAAGACGCGCTGAACAAGAGCAGCAAGAACAGTTTCCGAGTAACATTTACGAGTAAACAACGGTGAGACAGTGAATCCGTGCAGGCTACATCGGAGCTATTCAGCGGCCGCCTGCCCTTCCTCAGGCACAGGTGGTGGCTCCAGGTTCAGATCGCCTGCACAAACAAGTGTGTAAAGATGATGTGTGAAAATGGTGAACGGAAGCGGGTGAAGATGAACGCAGAGAAAGCAATTGAGTTACCTGCAACTCCTTTACACTTCTCGTTGCGTTTGTATTCGGGCAGGCTGGGTTCTGGCAGAACCTTGCCGACGACCGGCGGTGTGAACATGGCACCAGTCTGAGAAACTGCTGTTGAGTACCGATCAAGCTCCCGCATCGCGGTACCTCGTAAACACCCCAGCCACAGTAGAAGTTGACGAAGGTATATCCCCATCCGACCGTAACGGCTCCAGGCCATGCCAGGCTGCGGACAACAGCGCAGGCATACTGCGGAGCCTTTCCTCCTGCTAGATGAGCAGTCCATGCGGGAGAGTCGTACTTAGGGATCTGTTCAGATGTCAGAGTAAAGCAAGGAGAGGAGAGCGGAGAGCATGACGACCTTGTCGAGGTGTATGCTCTGTAGTGCAGGGCGATTCTTCTCCAATCGTGGATCTTTGGCATCAGGATTGCTCTCAGGAGGCGTCCAGCCATAGTCATAGTACTTGCAGCGACCCTACAAAAAGAGAGATGAGGAACACGAGTACAAGAATGGACAAATAAACCTGCGGCAAGAGATCCAACGAGGCATGTACCCAGCTTGACTTGTGCAGCTCACAGAGGGCATGCCCGGTCATGCCAAAGAAGGTCCCTTCTTCCGATAGCCCGACTGTCAGCTCACCTCCTCCCTCGTAGTCCGTCACATCTGCCAGATGCCCCCGAGGAGCGATGCGACAGTCCGCGCTGATTCGTGCGATCTGCGCTCGGAGATAGTGAAGCTCTCTGCCCGGGAAGGAGCTCTTGGAGAGGACAGGAGCATCCAGGTTGCCAGTGAAGAATCTTCTTATGTTTCTAGCCTGTCGTGAAAGATCAGGGTCGTTCGAAGGTAACACATAGAAACTGTCATACCGCGATGATCGTCTTTGGCTCGACGTCGGGAAGTCTTCTCCATGGGCTGGAATGCCCTGAAGTAACGTAGTACACGAAAGCGTTGCTGCTCATCATGAAATCTACAGGAGCTTCGGATCCGATCGAGTCGGGCGGGACGATAGAAGGATCCTGTTCTCCCTCAGGAAGAGGAGGGTTTGGCTGTCGCCCGCTCATCAAGCATTCCGCTATGATCTAACAAACAAAGTCAAAGGAACATACCCTGTTTTCATTGATCATCTCACATAATCCTTCTCAACACCCATGATCTTGCCCCACAGCCGCACGGACGATATCTTCTCGCCCTCAACTGCATCGGGGTTCTTGTGCAACAACGTCTGTCATGTAGACGTGAGGAGGATGCCATATGAACTCATCAACCAAACCTTTAAACTGAGGTAGAGTCTCACTGCTTCTTCCTTGCCAAACCCAACGCCAGCTCTCTCCAGGAAGCCGAGATCGTGTAAAACATCTCCCATGTCGCCTTCCACCTCGACAGGCAGAAGCTCCTCGACCTCCTGGCCCTCTACGGGTTCAGCTGGAGGTGCGGCAGGATCGACAGGAACAGGAAGCTTGAAAGGCCTGACCTTTTCCTTCAAATCCTACAATGACGTTACAACACGGGGGTGGTTACATGGAGAATATTTGTACGTGAATATCCTGCTCTTGTGGCAGGGTTGTCTCTGTTGACAAGTTCTCAAAGATAAATGGGAGGAGATCAGGAGTCAAGTCTGATGGTTGAGTTTCAATCAGATGCAGAAGTCTTTCCTGGAATAACAGAGGGTCAGCGCACGTTACTCTACGTATGCAAACTATCAGGATCTCAGTGGTATCGGAGAGAAGGCAAGATCTCATCAGGGGAACGATAGCAATACTAGAGCTGGAGACATCGAGAGGAAGCAGGAGCAAGGTGCTGAATATCAAGGATGCGGTGGAAGGCGGGTAACGCTGGCAGAACTGGTGGGTTGGGCAACAAGGCGGGAGGGCAGCAAGAGAGTGGACAGGAGTGGGCAGGCGCAGCAGCAGCAGGGAGGAGCAAGAAGAAGTGAGATCAGGCATGTTGTCTCTTGTGTGTTCTTGCCTTCAAGAAGCCCATCAGCGCCTCCTTCTCCCCCATCGCGCGAATCCCGGACATGGTCCCCTCAAACGGTCGGCGGTTGCCGTGGACCCCATCCCCACCACATACCGAATACCAAAACAACGGAAATGTAACGGACAAACCGTTCGAATGTGGAACCCGTGGCAGATGTCGGGCGAGAGGGAGACTGTCTGAGGGCGAGGACGAGGGGAGACTGAGGAAACAGGTTCTTGTTTACGCACTTCATCTGCTCTGTCAAGGTGCAAGTTTGACTCGCTGCGAGAAGCTTGATATTTCTGGAAATTTGAGGCATTCTGCTATACTTGAAACCTCAGCATTATGGAGGTCGAGCTCACAGGAATCTTGGAGGATGATGTTCGAACCCTTGTGATCGAGATATTGAATGGAACCCAGGAATCGCTGCCAAGAGTTACTTCAACTGTAAGTCTCCTTGTCGCTTGTTTGCCTCATGCTTTTCTTTGCGAAGGGAGCTGACCGTTTGTGCACTCAAGATCGCAAGATTAGCCAGGACGGGAGTGGAAGAACGAACATCGTTGTTTGAAGGTGAAGCCTTAGGTGCGCTATCTACTCTATGCACCAAGGACAACGAAATCAAGATTCAAGTTCATGCCGCATATGCAATTTCTGCTCTCGCAAGCAATTTCACTTCGACAATGGATGAGAACAGAGTTTACGCATACGGTGATGTTCAAACAGAGGCCCTTCAACTGAAGCTTGTCCACACCTTGACCTCAAGCTTGACCTCGTGGCATCCCGAGCTGCAGGCGGCGGCAGCTGATGCGCTGGCCTCCTTGTGTTACCGGAACACTGAGGTTCGGAGGGAGATGGGAAGACTGGATGCGTGTCGTTTGCTTGTGAATCTGCTGTACAGCCAACACGTCGATGTTCATAAAGCAGCTCTATGTGCCCTTCGTGCATACTGCGTTGATCCTGCAAGAGCTCAAGAAATTGAACAGAGGGAATGCTTGTCACAAGTTTGCAAACTTGCCAGGAGCGACAAAGATGATGTAATCTTCCGCGCTCTCTCCCTTGCATGGATGCTGGCTGGAGTGGACTCGATCAAAGAAAAGCTAGCATCGGAAGAAACCGGCGGCTTCCTCAAGCACGTTGTCCTTCTGTTAAGATCGAATAACAGGCACGTGAAATCCATGGCCGCCATTCTGCTGCGAAAACTCAGCCTGATTCGAGAGAATGCCAAAAAGGTCTTTGGTGAGAGAGAACATTTCTGTTGCAGAGCTATGATGCAACTTGGATGACTTGAGTCTAGATGAAGGGGCTCACACCGAGCTGGTCTCGGTGCTTTTCGATACAGATGACACCACCAAGGTCAACGTCGTGGGATGCTTGCACTTGCTCTGCTCGGAGGAACTTGTTTTGCTTCTTCATGCTCAAGTCTGATTCTTGACAGCAGAGACGACAACGAGAGACGATCGCCACGAATCAAGACCTCACAGAGTTTCTTTCGACGACGAGACACGTGCAAAGGAGAGGTGGTAGCTCTGGTGTCTGTGGTCGCAGCTGAACAACTTTCTTGTAGAAGGGAAAGCCAAGCCGAGCAGCGCGCTAGTCTCGAGCTCCAAGAAGCTTTTCGATCTCCTGTTCCCTTCCAAAGAAGAAGAGGGTGAGGACAGGTTCTCGCTGAGATAAGTCAAACAGAATGTACATTTTTATTAATCTTAAAGGGCACAAATGGGTTGCAATCATCAAAACTGACAACTCCTGACAATGCTTCTCATCATGAGGATACCCTGTTTCAAATCCTCACCACCATGAAGTTCCTACACTCTCACGTTCACATGTCCAAGGAACATTTAGCTCCAAACCCAGAGCTCTGTTTACCATTAGAAATCAAATAGAGCATCCGCTAGCAGAAGGCCTCCTACAAGATTTGCCCATCAGACAGAGTCATTCGAAACAATCAAAACTCACCGAGAGCTCCTGCTCCAGCAGCGAGTGCGGTACTGCCTCCCCCTGAGTTGGCTGGGCGGCCATAGTAGGTTGGACCAGGAGCATACTGCTGACCAGGAGCATACTGTTGATACTGCTGACCTGGTTGAGGCAGGGGAGCGAAAACGAAGCCACCTGGCTTAGCTCCAGGGGGGACTTGAAACTGTGAAACTTGACCAGCCTGGGGGTACCCTTGAGGGACAGTGACACTCATGACTTGTCCAGGACGCGCCTGCGAATCTTCAGAGGGGAAGGCCAACACAAACAACCCTCACGTTGTAAGGAAGTTGAACTTTGAAGGTTCCGGGTGGACAGCTTGGTTGCTGCTGCTGCTGCGGCTTTTGCAACTTCTGCGTCATCTCATACGAAGGAGGCGCAGAAGGCTTGCCCGTAGCCACTTGCACAGGTTTGCCGCAAGAGGAGCAGAATTTAGAGGCATCTGGCAGAGACTGCCCACAGTTGGCACAGAACACCATCTTGAATCGAGGTAACGCTTCTGCCAACAAAAGCAGAATCGTCAGAATACATGCAATCGTTGTGGTTGCCGAGTTCGAGGCCATGCTCTGACACATGTCTAGGTCTCAGGTCATGTACTTGAAAGAAGAAGGTTGACAGCTCAAAATGGCGTGGGTGGAACACAGGCCAACGGGATCATTCTTGTACACAACAAAAAACCTTCAACAAGAGCAAAAGCAATCAAAACAAAAAATAAACGGAGCATCCTCCAATGCACAAGACAAGAAAGGAATATTAAGATGAAATCAGAGCATCATCGGGGAGTGAGTGGTCCACGAAACAAGATCTAGGAATCGCCATGGATGGGAGGATAAGATTGAGGGTAACGTTCGTTCCGCCATCATGGTGGCTATACAATCGCAATCGCGGTTTCGCTCCGGCAATAAAGGTTGTTTTCCGTTTTAAAATTATAATAAATGTTATTGTTAGTACAGAAACGATAATTTTTATAATTAGTATGAGACCTCACTATACTACAACATGTTAAAATTTGAACCAGGATATTTACATGTATATTTGTTTGAAGTCTTGTGTAAAATAGTACTAGTATTAGATTAGTGATCGCATCCAAAAACGGAACCATTTGTACCAATACTCACAAACCAATCTAATTCTATAATTACTTTTGTAAAGTACGGCTTTAGGACGGCATGAAACCATCGCAATTGCGACAAATGTAACTGCCATAATGTAACGGTCGAGAGTTAGACGTAACGTCTTTTCGGCACCATGCGAATGTCCCTTCATACCGGGTGGCGCTAGGAAGGGAGAAGGCGGGAGGATGCGCGGGAGAGGAGGTGAGAGGAGGTCAGCAGAGAAGTGAAGAGTTGAAGGTAGCGGCTGGAGGGAGCGAGCTTCGGTCGTCAGGAGAGGATCGCCCAAGTGTTGCGGCTGATGCTAAGACTCTGAAGCTGGACGTATGCGACGATAACAGGCGATTCCAGCGACCATGGCGTTTGAAAGATGGTCATGGTGCTCGTTCACCATTCTAGTCTTCCTTGCTGCATGTGATGGTGAACAGATGTGCCCTGCTCCAGACACAACGCTGGTTTGCTCCAGATGCCCCAATGCCTGCCCAGGCCCTGAATGCGCTCAGCTTTCATACGGGTCGAAATGTGCAGGAGGCAGTTGGCTGAACATCAACTCAACTTTCATGAGCCTGAACTGTGCTCCTCCGCCAGGATTGCCTGCAGAAAAATATCCTGCGCCTCTCATAACCAGTCCACAAGTCAAAGTGCCCCTTTCATGCGAAGGTCAGATCAAGAAGGGTTTGTGGCCTTTCGACGCTGACAACATGACTTTCTCATTGGAGACCATGTTTCAAGTCGACTCGTCGCAAACAGCAGACGTCTACACATCCTGCCTAGAAGTCTCTCTGCAACCAACGGAGTCAGGAGCTTCGGATCTTGTCAACACTGACGAGGCCCTCGCGTGCCCCGTGACGTCTTCGCAGCTGGCCTCGTACGCATACAGTGGTCTTAGTCTTTTTGTGTGTCTCGGAACGAAGCTTTCGCTGGATCCTTACTGTCGTCAAGGCCGCTGGGTGGAGGTGATCACAGGAGCTTGCGTGGGGGAGAGAGTCTTCGGGGACATCGAGCTGACCGACCCCGGTACGAGGCTGCTGATGCGAGTTGGTGGTCCTACCAACATCACTGGATGTCAGACCAAGTGGAAGGCAGACGTGACAAGGACTAAGGGAGGATGCAGGTCGCTGCATCAGGGGTATGGGAGCTGCTGTATCAGCTCCTGCGTTAGAGGATATAGGTTGTTGCCCAACAGTTGCCAGTGCATTTGCCCTGCCGGATATGCTGGAATTCTATGCGAGAAGACTGAGCCGCATTTGGACATTGTCTTGACCGTCTTCAACATCACACAAGCTGATTGGGTTGTTTTGAACACAAACAGCATCGGCAAAGGACAGATGCAGAACCAGTACAAGGTCGTCTCCGCGATTGCTGATACTCTCAGTATCCCGCGATCTCGTGTAGAGTTCGGGTGGGCCGATGCACCAGCAAGTCGACGAAGGGAATTCTCCTCTGAATCTCCAGCAGGAAGCCAAGTCTCGGTAGCGGACCCAGGAAGACGTGCTTCCCAGCGCTGCGACTCGCCTGATGTTTCTGTTGCCAACAGCAGGGGCATATCGATGTTGAAGATTCGTTTGCTTTCCACGTTTGAATATGAGCTGCCTCTCCTCAGTCAGAAATTCAGTGCCAACGTCGAGAGTGGCGCATTTGAAAACGCCTTCGGTGCATCGGGCCTGTACATCTGTATCATATCCTCTCAAATCACATTTTACAACGCGTTTGCGTATGAGTTGCAGTCCAAGACTTTGGTGCAAAAAGCACAAGGCATAACCATAAGTGACGTGATTCTGATCGTTTTTAGCATCTTGGGAGCTCTGACTGCACTGTTCTATCTTTTCTTGTACTACATGATTCATCGATCTCATACAAGGGACGCTACTGAGCATCTTCGCAAGTACAAGCCGGTTCAGCCCCTGTTCTCGCAAGCTCTGGGCTGGAGCTTTGCTCACCCAATAACGAAAGAGGTCATCAAGCTGCCGAGCAGTGTCAGCAGGATCCTGGAGAACGCCTATATATTTGATTGGTTGCAAGATGGTAGGACCAACGTGAAGCTCACGGTCCCACTGCAAGGCAAGTGGATCGCAGACTTCAGTGAGATGAGGGCGTACGAGACGCTGCATACCTCCAAGTTCGCCATCACTAGGATAGTTGACGCCATCACGTTCGGGCTGGATGCCTCGGCTCTCCCGCAAGACCACTTTTACGATGACAGGACGATCTCCGTCACCGAGGTGACCAGCTACGATGAGAGCAGAAACATCGGACAGGTCAGGAAAGTGATTTCTTACAACGGAAAACTGCGGGAGCTTAAAGTTGATCGACCGTTCATCGTCATCCCAACCATCGGATGTCAAGTGCAGCTAGGAGGCAAGTCAGGGCTGGGATACTACAACCTGCTGCCGCCTGGGATGGACGTGTACGAGCTGGACAAGTTTGCAATTCCGCCGAAGCCTTCAGTCGCTCATCGCAAGAGGATGGAGAATTGGTTGCACGAGACCAGGGAGGTGGCGCGAGGGCGACTGGCGGAAGAGATTCACTATCCCACCTCCCGCCCTCTTCCACCTACTGCGCAGGCCAACCTACAGTCCATGGCCGCTCGAATGAAATTGGCCCAGCAGGCATCGGGCGAGGTTGAAGCGCAGGACCCGAAGCATTCAGAGGAGCTCGTGCAGATGTCAGGGAAGGAGCTGCGTGACTGGCAATCGAGGCTGCACGAAGATTATGTGAGGAGCCGAGACGCCAGGGACAAGATCCTGGCGGTGCTGAACATGTTGCTCCCTCCTCCTCCTCTGACTTTCTTGGTCCGCAGACAAAGAGAAGAGATAGGGAGAGGATGCAAATCCACAGCGCCGACTCGCTCACTCAGATCCGAGACCAGGTGAGGGTGTGGGCGAGAAGGTCGGTGGAATGACGATACCCGCAGGTCTACCTGAAGGAACTCTTCAACCCGGACTCAGGGCAGGAAGTCCTGCAGGAGGTTGGGGTGCGGGACGCGTCTGCTGAGAATAGGGTGAGCTTGCAGAGGATGGAGTCGACGATGCGAGACTCCTCCGCGAGCTCGAGCCTAGTGCTTCCTCGTCAGACGAGCGGCAGGGGGTCGTTCGCTTCGCGCCTGCAGCAGGTGAGGAGGGAGGCAGGGAGATTGGCGCGTGATCATGACCATGGCAGATGGCGCGTGCTAGCGGTATCACCAAGGTAACCAACAGAGAGGTTGTGGAGGATGAGGTAGCAGTCTAGCCTCGTGTGTAAATGTATATTCTTCTTCCGTCCCCTCGGGAGCTACGGGAGCCTTGCTCTGGATCCCAGCACATCTCTGCTCCTCTCACCGTCTCCTCCCTCTCATCCTCCCCCTGTCCTTCCACACATCCTGCTCCTTTGCTCGGCCATGTCAGTTTCCCAGCACTGGAAATGCGCAGAGAATTGAGAGAGGCAGGAACAGTTGAAGAATGTTGAACTCGAAGCACTCCGTAGCTCAAGACTCCGAGACTCGGATGAATGGGAGGGACAGAGGGAGAAGGGGAGAGGTCATGTGCAAGCGGAGCAAGGCAAGACATTATAAACCTACAATATGTACATCAAGATTGTAGCGAAGAACCGGTTTGAGGCCAGAAGAAAGGAGGGGGGGGGGGGGGGGGAAGGGGGGCCGTGACAAAACAACTTGGCATTTTCCCGGGCCGGGGGGGGGGGGGGGGGGGG
>NW_005434671.1:1060113-1172631 GCF_000315625.1 Guillardia theta CCMP2712
GGTTCTTTTGCCCATCATCATGCTGTAAGGCCGCGTGATTGTAGTTTGTTTGAATGACCTCATGCTGTCAGGGGAATACAGACCAACGAAATGATCAGAGGTGAATGTTCTTGGCTCTTTCTTTGATCCTGACAGTTTTGCAGTGAGTTGTCGACGCGACTCGGTAGGTTACGATGATCTCAGTGTGCTGGGTCTTTTACGTGTGATTTAGGAGTGCCGTGGGACCATACCATCCGCGAACCTGCATCCGAAGTTTCTTCTCCAAATGAAACTCCGGTAAGAATGATTCTTTTGTTTCCCTCGTCGTGATTGTAGTCTGAGTGTATGTCCCTGATCTAGTTGTTTTTTGAATACATTCTTGTCCCCGTTCTCGCCCTTCGAATTCCTGTCTTGTGGGGGTTGGTTCGGCTCTAGATCCATCCTGTCGTCCTCTGCGGTGTCAGGAGTCAGTATAAGGAAGCTCTCGTGCTCTACACTCACTTGCTGCACGTCCCTCCTCCCTCGAGGATCCGCCATGGCTGCCGCAGACGAGCCGATGCTCCGAGAGAAGCCGCCGGCCTGCCATGACGCTCCATTGGTGACCTGGTGGGTGAAGTAGGGGATGGAGGATGAGGAACTTTGCAACGGCCCTGGCAGGGAGGTCAGGAGGAGACTGATGGCAGGTCGAGTCGCAAGAGCTCACTGGGCTCAGCGACGGTGGAGAAGGAAGGGGAAGCAGCTGAGACCGTCGCTGTCCTCGGGTAGGAGGGGCCCGCTGACATGTTGATTGGGCGGTGGGTTTGCCAGGTCTGTCCAGAGCTTGGGAGGTACTGGCAAGAGGAAGGTGACGGGAGTCGAGGAGAAGCTTCTCCTCTCCTCACCTGATGACGGAGGGGCGGCTGGGGTTCGTTGACTCGGATGAAGATGCCGGGAGGAGGAGGAGCATAGAGAGGACGCGCGTAGGTCTGGGGAGCATAGGGGGGGTACATGCGGCCATCATAGCGATCGGGAGGCGGAGCTCGGCCGGAGCTTGCAGCCCGTTCAGCCTGCAAAGAGGAGGTCAAAACCCCAGCGCCATTCCCCCTCCCCTCCCAGCACCAGCAGAGCCCCTGCTGGTCGAGCGCGGTCTTCTCTCGGGGCCTGGGGAGCTGGGGAGCTGCTGGGGACAGCACCTGCACGACGAGAACTCTGAGAGCGGAGGAGGAACTCATCCGCCTCAGGAGCAGCGTGTCCTTGCATGCTCGTCGCCTGTCCCGAGAAATCGCTCGCATGCACCTGCACGCATGGGGTGAGGAGGGGAACAGCCGGTGGGCTGCCACTGACATTGTAGAAGGGACGGGGGGCAGGAGGAAGCGGCCTCGTTTCAGCCTCAGGTTCGATCAGAGGGCTGTAGGATAGGAAGAGATCGATGCTCGCTGTCCTCCCCGGGCCCATAGCCAACAACCTGAGCCAACCGCCCCGTTAGCTACCAGCAGGCCACAGGGCCTCCTCCTCTGTATCTCAACCTGCCGCTTCTATCCATGAGGGTAAGAGACATGGACGGGAAGAGGTCCCCGAGTCGAGATCGTATCCTCGCCTTCCCCACCAACTGAAAGTCCTCCCCGTCCCTGTCGTTGCACAGGAACAACACGATCATGATGTCCCTCTCGTGGTTGTCCGTGACGTGATGTACGTCCCCGGACGCCGCGGCCTCCCGGCTGTAAGTTTGCAGCAGGACCGACGAGGAAGCTGGGTGCTGGAGGAGCGACGCGTCCTCCATCGGCGGCGCTTCTCCTGGGTCCAGGAACAAGATGCAGCCATGCAGGCGCCTGCCTGGCGCAACGGCAGGCAGGGAATGCAAGCGCAGAATCTTCATGACGATCCTGTTTTGACCCTTCAAGAAGGTCTGGGGGATGTGGTAGGCCTTTGCCTGCATGCTGTGGGTCCCATCGTCATGCCAGGAGGAGGAAGATGGTTGCCTGACTTGCTGAGAAACCTGCGGCGTATTCCCCTTGTCAACTTTCTGCACAGGAAATTTCGAGCGAGCGGAGGAGCGATACGCTTCGAGACGAGGGAACTTGAACTGCGAGAACTTGAAGAGGCCCTTGATCTCATGCCGCGAGCCTGTCTCGTTGTTCAGGATAGACATCGCCTCCTCTGCGTCTTGACATGCAAGCAGCCGCTTCTGAACCTTGCTGATGAAGGCCATGGATACTCGGAAGAGACAGCCGCTGTTTGAAGAGAAGAGCTTGTCGAGGATCTTGAGGATCATACTCTGGTCAAAGACCACGGTGAACAAGCTCAGGAACCATCTCGTCGCAGGAATCTCCAGAGGAAGCTCCAGCTCCTGAAGTTTCCTGTGGACCTTAGGAAACGTCTCCACAACGAGGTTCTGCAGAACGAGCAGGTCCACACGCAGACCATGCATGTCCTCAGTGTAGTAATCTGGTAGGTAGTCTTCCACGATGCAACTGAGAATCCAAAAGGCGTCCTCCTCCTCCATCACCATGAGCAGCGTCCCCACTATGAAGTTCATCGACTGACAGTACCCTATCCTCGGGTTGCGCAAGCTGTAAGCACAGAGCACCCTGCGAAGGGGTCGAAGAAGGGGCCCATCTTGTCCTACCGTCTGACCTGCTTCTCCTGGACCCCTTGGAGGATCCGAGTCCTGAGTAACTTTGCGAAAGAGGGGGTTAGCAGGAAAGGTCCTACCAATGTCCTTGTCAATCTGCTTGAAGTGCATCATTCTCCTCTCCTCAGCATCTGCGTCGCACATCCCCGCCCATCTCCCATCTTCATGCCCACTCGTCTCATTCAGAGCACCATCGCCCTGAACGCTGGCTTCACTGGGCACCCTCGCCAACAGCTCGAGGTACCCTTCGGAAGCCCTTTGCTTCTTCATGGTGAACCTGCATGCTTGCTTCCAGGAGAGCACGCGTGCCTTCTCTCTCACTCTGCCTTCCATCACGTTCCTGGCCTTCTCTTCTCTCTCTGCCATCGTCACTCCGCCATCATCCCGCCATCATCGTCCAACCATGCGCCTCGTGGTGCATGGCAGCGGGCTCACGTTACAAGAGGGCCAACCCCTACAAATCGTTTTCACTCAAAGATTCCTCCTGCTATTCCCCCAGTCACCCGGCCTCCGTCCCGCTGGGGCTGTCGGGGCCCCGCCGGACCGGGTCACAATAACGAGGCCAACTCGAGTACGAGATTCTACGGGCATGCACAACTTCTGACACTGCGAGTCTAGTTTTCAGTAAAGAGATGTCTGCTGGAATATCACCATCCACATCATCTTTTAATACTTATTTCATTTCGTTTTTCTTCGGCCCTCCTTACTCAGTTGTCTCCTCACTTCTTGCCTCCTGCTGCTGCTGCCTTACCCGGCTGCTTCTTCGTGACCTCCTTGATGACGCCGACAGCGACAGTCTGTCGCATGTCACGAACAGCGAATCTTCCCAGAGGAGGGTATTCTGTGAACGTCTCGACACACATGGGCTTGCTGGGCTGCATGATCACCATGGCGGCGTCGCCATTCTTAATCATCTTGGGCTCATCCTCAACTTTCTTTCCACTTCTGCGGTCGATCTTGGCTTCCAACTGCGCGAACTTGACGGCAATATGAGCAGTATGGCAATCCATCACGGGCGTGTAGCCAGCATGAATCTCTCCAGGGTGGTTGAGGATGATGACTTGAGCCTTGAAGGTCTCACAGCCAAGAGGAGGATCATTCTTGGTATCACCGCAGACGTATCCACGCTTGATATCCTTCACAGAGAGACCCTTGACGTTGAAGCCGACGTTGTCACCTGGCACCGCCTGTTGCAGCTGCTCATGATGCATCTCAACAGACTTGCACTCAGTGGTGACGCCAGCTGGAGCGAAGGTGACCGACATTCCAGGCTTCAAAATTCCAGTCTCAACACGGCCGACAGGAACCGTTCCGATTCCTCCAATCTTGTACACATCCTGTAGAACACAGTTGAGTCCACGACAACAATGAGTATCGAACCATCACCTGGAGAGGAAGGCGGAGAGGCTTGTCAGTTGGGCGCTTTGGCGGTTCAATGGAATCGAGCGCCTGGAGGAGAGTTGGTCCAGAGTACCTGAAAGAAGAGGAGAATCAGCTGGCAAAGAAGCATGCATTTAGAAACTGACCATTTCTTCAAGGGGTGGTCAGCAGGAACTTCCTCGATCAAGTTCTCTCCTGTCCATCCTGAAAGAGGGATCTGATACCAAGGAGTGAGGCTAATCTCATGGAGGGAGCTAGAGCTATGATGCGCTTTTACCTTAGGGATCTTGTCCGGGTTGTAACCGATCTTCTTGAGGTACGAGTTCATCTGACAGCACGGCATGAGGGCTGACGAAACTGCAAGAGAAAAGGAGAAAAGGCCATGGAGAAGGATACGAAAGGATCAAAGACGCCACGATCATGAGGTCGGGAGGAAGGTAAGAAGAAGACCTCCTTGCAGATCTCATCATAGCGATCCTTGCTCCAGTTGACCTGGAAATTCCTCGTGAGACCTTCATCGAGAAAACCCTGGTTTGAATCACCTGCTTATCATCCTGCTTGTTCAAACCAACAATGAGCTGCTTCACACCTGTACAAATTCAATCAAATCATAACGACAGCACCGCCATCATTCACCGAGAGTGAAAGCCAAGAGGGCGTGCTCCTTGGTCTGGCCGTTGGTGGAAATTCCAGCCTCGAACTCACCTGCACACGATTACAACCCAGAGCGGAGAGAGGAAGACGTACCGGGAGGAGAAGCAATCATCAGGATGCCAACATCGGCTTGCGATGTGCCAGTGATCATGTTCTTGATGAAATCTCTGTGTCCGGGGGCATCGATGATGGTGAAGCTGAACTTCTCAGTCTGCAAGGTGCCAGTCAGCCTCAAGCATGTCAGCAGCAGCTGACCTCACCTCGAACTTCCAGAGAGCAATGTCAATGGTGATACCACGTTCACGCTCGGCCTTGAGCTTGTCAAGAACCCAGGCATACTTGAAAGATCCCTTGCCTTTGTTCCAAGTCATCGCTCATGCGCTCAGACAAGTCACAATACCCATCTCGTTGGCCTCCTTCTCGAATTTCTCGATCACACGCTTATCAATACCACCGCATTTGTAGAGCAGATGCCCGGTTGTGGTAGACTTTCCGGAGTCAACGTGGCCAATAACAACAATCGAGCAATGGTGCTTTTCCTTCCCTCCTCCCCTCAGGCGCAGCATGCTTGGAGAAGTACCAGAGGGGATCATGTTCATCCTATGACCCATGGCGCTGAATGTCCTTCCTGCTGCTCCCATGGTGGTGGCCAACCCCATCAAGAACAGGACAGCAACGCACTTCATAACGGAGAGATTTATCTGTCCACGGTAAATTCAGAAAACAAACCGTCTTCGCAACAGGAGACCACAAGATGAAACATCGAAAAGTAGGGAATCCAAGATTAAAATCTCAAGAGATGCATATCTTCGCTCAAGAAAACACAGTTTCAGATCAAACTCCACAAATCTCAACCACGTTGTTCACCAAACAAAGAGTCCTGTCTCACACACCCCCTCGGATTCAGACAAGAAAAGCAACCACAGGTATCGAAACTCGGATCCGCCATGTTGCATCATGTTTTCGATCACATTCCGCTGCATGTTCCCCTCCATCCCACTGGGGCCATGCGCCTCTTCCGCTCATACCTGCCCCGCAGCCGCCATACTAGCACGAGAGCGACTTGCACCCCCCGCTACCCACCTCCCTGATAGCTTCGCTGAGTACCCTACCTCCTTTTCGACCGGAAAATACCCCAATGAGACACGGAAAATCCTACTGCTGCTATTCGTTCAGCCACCCCCACCCCATCAAATTCGCTACGGGGAAGCTACGAGTAAACTCCGCCTCAGGATATATAGAACGCACACCCCTACCCCTACCCCGTGACCAAATCCCTACCCCCTTGAACACGACACCACCCCTTTATTTCCCTGTATTTACCCTAGCAATTCCACGGTTGTACCCCTACCCACCTAAATCCTAACTGTGCGAATGGAGAGGGTGATCGCGGCAGGGAGAGGAGCAGAGGGATAGGAAGGGGAACGAATAAATGAAGGACGAAGAAACAGGATGAGGGCGAGCGTGCAGGCAGGCAGGCAGGCAGGCAGGCAGGCAGGCAGGCAGGCAGGCAGGCAGGCAGGCAGGCAGGCAGGCAGGCAGGCAGGCAGGCAGGCAGGCAGGCAGGCAGGCACTGATAGTCCCTTGGTGGGTGCTGACAGAGTCGGCAGGGAGAGGAGAGAGCAGTGGACTGAGCCTATGGATCGCCGTCGAAGCCCTCCCAGGGTGTGTTGCTGAGGTGGTAGGGAAGGATGGGCGCCTGAAAGTGCTGACAGGGCGACTACCGCGATCGCGATCATCCCAGCTATGACATGGGGAGGAGGGATCGTATGATGCCGCGCGATATGCGCTACGATCCCTACGGCTACCCCGGTGGATATGGGAGACGTTCCGATCCCCAGCAGGGCAGGAGGAGCAGGAGCAGAAGCTTGGACCGCGGGTATCGCGGACGCGGTGGGGGCTTCCGCCCAGCCAGAGGAGGAGGACGAGGCAGGGGGCCGAGAGCTTCAGTTGAGGACCTGGACCAGGCGATGGACAACTACTGGAAGAAGGAGGTGAGTTGATCCGCAGACTGTGCGTCCCTGACGAGCCTGTTGGGTGAAGGAGAACGAGGGAGAGGGGGAAGCCGGTGAAGGAAAGGATGCGCAGGAAGCCGATGCCAAGGATGAGAAGCATGAGCAGAAGCAGCATGATGAAGAGCAGCATGACGAGCAGCATGACGAGCAGCCAGGGGAGGAGGAGGAAGCAGAAGGAGGAGGTGAGCCATAGAGTGCGTAGTAGAGCCGAAGGAAGGCAGGACAAGTCACTATTTACAATCACCCAATGAATGCCATCGAATGGATCCTTTCGGCAAATACTCTCTACGATCATGATCCAGCAACCTCCAGCATCTTCAGTGGAGAACGGAGACGGAGAGGACAAGATGGTACGGCCGTTCCTGGTCCAACATCACGATAACTCGCTGCTAACTCGTCCTTACCGTTGAGAGCTTCAGGTCTAGCCCAACTCTCAATAACCTCACAGCATCTTCGGCCCACGGGCAGTGAGGAGATGTGAGGAGCTGGGGGTAGTTAGGAGTGCCGACGCTCTTCCTTCCAGCCTCCTTCCCTGCCGTCTCCACTCTGCTACCGTAGGCCTGAGCAAACCCAAGGAACTCCTGTGACTCGCGCAGTATCGCACAGTCTTGGCATCCCATCATGATGGCCTGAATGTAAAAGCAGCGTGAACGAAGAGAACAGGATGAGGAGAAAGGAGGAGAGCAGGATGAGGAGCAGGGCAGAGATGCAGAGGGGCAGGTGAGAGAGAGGAGAGGCGAGGAGAGGGAAAGGGAGCTGTAGACGGGAGACGATCACATGCTCAGCGCCCGTGCGGGAGGCGAAGCTTTCTCGAGGAAAGACAATAATGCGCTTGGATGCCACAAGCGCTTGTCCTATGAGAGGACCGGAGGAGATCGACCAAGTGTCGACCACGATGCTCACATGGCCCCTGAGACCAGGAGGAGCGTCAGGGGCGGGGCTGAAGGAGAGCAACGAGAGCGTACAGGCGGTTCATGGCATCTACTTGCTGATCTGAGAAGGTACAAGAAGATGGCGAGTCAGTGACGAGAGGAGAGGTGAGGAGAGGAGAGGAGAAAAATGAAGCAGCAGAGAAGTAGAGAAGTAGAGGAGAGGACGGATAGAGGAGTGGAGGACAGGGGAGAGAAGCAGGGCAGTGGAGGGATAGGAGAGATGAGCATTGTGGTCCTCACCGACGCTGCAGACTGCATGCGAACTTGAACGATTGGAGCACAACTGGGGGAAGATGGCAGCCAGCTTGTCAACAGAGAGGCTGGGATGAGGAGGAAGGGAGAGGATAATGTTGCTTGACTTGCTCAGGCTTTCATCCACAACTTTCACAAGCTGATTGAAAGTCGTGAGATAACAAGCGCTCTCTTCCCCTTCTTCCTGGCTCAACACTTCCTGCCCTCTCCCACTTCGCTCTCCTCTCTCTTCTCCTCCCCATCCTCCTTCCTCCTCCCCATCCTCCTCACCCTCCTGCCTCCTCCAGATTCCGATGACTACCTCGTGAGATGTCGCTTGTGGAGGACCAAACATTCCAAAAACCGTTCGATTCCTGCCAAGACGTTATCGACCTCCTCCCTCTCCGAGCTCCTTCACTTGTCATCTTCTCGCTTCTCCTCCTCGTGTGCTGCCGGCACACACGTGACGTGCGTGGAGCCGTGGAGGATCCTCGAGACGCAGGGAGGAAGATAACCTGACGGGAGGAGCAGGAGAGGACAAGGGCAGCGAGGAGAAAGGAAAAATTTCAGAGCGGCTCGAATGAGGATGTAAAGGGCAACCGAAGGTGTTGTAAGACAGCTTCTCCTTGTACAAGTGCTGCAACTCCGGCGGAGCAGAAATCTGTCGGAGGGTTCACTCTTGCAGAGCAGGGAGGGGACACGAGGACACGCAAATGACTGTTATCAGCACAAGGACCGCTGGCGTCACCTTGCCAGCAAGCAAGAAGTCGACGAGAACTTCACTGCCCATGGAGCCTCGATGGCCCAATGCTGTTACTTGAAGCAGACAGGGTCTGTGCGCCAGGATCTCGTTGCGGTTCCTTCCAGCAGTCAGAGAGGCAGGCAGGCAGGGAGTCAGGGAGGCAGGGAGGAGGAGGAATCATGAAGTTAAAAATCAGATGGATCAGGTTTGCGGGAAGATCATGTAGGGGAGGAGGAAGATGGCTGTGGGTGGCGGATGGTGGGTGACATGTTGAGCAGCCAGAAACACACATGACTACGAAAGATGGCATGACATGTGATATGATATGATGTGATGTGTGGTGATGAGACGAGACGAGAGCAGATGCGATGGGATGGAAGGGAAGGGATGAGAGAGAACTGAAGGAGCTTACTCACCGACGTTTCCATCCATCAAGGTTGACGAGAACGTGAACTTGGTCCTCATTGATCCTCCGAGCATCCTCGTAAGAGTTAGCTCGACCAATAACCACCTGTGAGATGTCATCGGAGAAACATCATTAGCTGTTGAGATTTTTCATCACCTCTCGCAGCTTGTTCGGCCGGTGTCCCAGCTCATCGAAGAAATCAACAGACTCGCTCGTCTCCTCCCCTTCCTCACTGTCCACAACGGGATTCTTGCACCAGTCGTACAGGATCGTCTCATGCAGATGTCGCAATGAAGCCTGATTGCTCGTTGTCACTCGCAGAATGCTGATCAACGCGCTGATATCTGCTCCTCTCATCTCTTGGCTGTTGGGATCACCAAAGTCAGAATGCTTCATCGCCCACTGCCTCTCGTTTCCTCCTTCCCTCTCCTCCTCCTCCTCCTCCTCCTCTCCTCCTCCTCCTCCTCCTCCTCCTCCTCCTCCTCCTCCTCCTCCTCCTCCTCCTCCTCCTCCTCCTCCTCCTCCTCCGTGTCTGGCTCGCCTGCAAAGGAGGAAACCCAGTCGCAGGGCAGGTGGAGCAGAAAAGTGCGACGGGATCAAAGAGGGAAGATGCTGAAAGATCGAGTGAGTCCGCTGGACTCTGTAAGGAACGACTGGTCAGAGGTGGAGGAGACGGGGGGTGGGGGGCAAGGGGGCAAGAGGAGAAGAGGAGGCGACGAGAAAGGGAAAAGGGGAGGAGAGGAAGGGGAAAGGAGAGAAAGAGAGGGAAGGAGGAGAACACAAGAACAAACAACAACAGAAGATGCAAAACAACAGACAACAAAAAACGTCGAAACCAGCTACAGAGGAACCTAAAGAGCTACTGGCTCCCTCCCCAAGGCGCAACCCTCTCCCTCTCCTTCCCCCTTCCCTACTCCCCCTCTCCCTCTCCCTCACCTCTGCATCGCATACAACTCCGTCATCCTTGCAAGTCGTCGCTGGTCAACATCGAGGTGCTGGACCATCCACGGAGGGCTGGACTCCTCCTCCAGCATCACCCCCACCTGACTCAAGTCCTCTATCCCAGCTGTGAGGTCCAGGAGGCATGCTCTGGTGTACAGGCTGTCCATCTTGACGGAGCTCATCTCAAGGGAAGGATTCATCTGGTTCACCTCATCACACACTTCAACGCGCATGTCAAATTCCTCGCCTCCATGGCGGCGGAGAAGGAGGAGTTAGCCTCCGCAAACAGCCCCAGCAGCATCTCAGCAGTTCCAAGGTCGACGAGCTGCCAGGGATCTTGCTTGCACTCGTCCGGCCGGGGATGAAACGTGCATTCACAGCGATGAAGCGCCGTCCTCAAGACCGTGAGGGCATCTGCGTACCTGCCGAGCTGCAGGGCCGTCAGTGGGAGCCGCTCGACCCTCCTGCTCACCTCTAGGAGCATGCGGCCCAAGGAAGAGAATACATCGCATCCCCCGTAAAGAGATTGTTTTGAGATGAGGCTCGTAGCCGTTCGCATCGCATCGATGGCACACTTGTACTCCTCAACCTCGAAGCATTCTTCTCCCAGGTACCGATGAGCGTCCGAGTTGTTGGGATTGATCAACGTAGCGTTAGCAAACGACTCTGCCGCTGCCCGATGCTGCTCAAGGCGAGCATAGGCCCCTCCCAGGTAGAACCAGGACTCGAAGGAGGAGGGCTCTACTTCCGCAGACAGCCTCAGGAGCTCCACTGCCTCACTCGCATTGTTTGCTCGAAGGTAAACACCCGCCAGGTTTCGCAGGACGGCAGGATGATTCCGCTCAATGCTGAGCGCAAGTTTGAAGTTGTAGATCGCCTCCTCGTCCTTCATCATGTCATAGTACAAGAGTCCCATCGAGTTGTACACTGCCCACTTGCTCTTTCCCTTCCTCGTCTTCACAACCTTCTGGTACGCCGCTATCGCTTCCTCTGCTCTCCCTACCTGCACGAAGGAGGTGGCTGCGTTGTAGTAGTTGCGCATGATGTCCTCCTCCTTATCTTGGCTCTTGCCTCCCTTCTCAAACAGCTCTGCTGCCAGCAAGAACTCATCCGCCGCCTCCGTGAAGTTGTGCCCCTGAGCGAGACGCTCGGCATGAATCGATCTCAACATGGGGTCCCGAGGAGCGAGAGAAAGAGATGCGCGGAAAGCTATATCAGCATCCTCGGTCTTGTTCACGTCCGTGTGGGATCGGAAGGCCCAGTAGTGACAGGCGCAGTTGTCAGCAAACTTTCCCTCCTCGACGCCATTACAGCTGCCCTTGAACCATGCCGATGCCTTCTCCCCTTCGTTGGCGTAAACCAGTTTCATCCCCTCCACGATCATCTCTATCTCTGCTGGAACCAGACATTCTTCGCGTCCTGCTCTCTCTCCCCCCTCCTTCGCTGTCTCGCCATCAGCAGGTGCGACGGAGGCAAGCAGGGCGGAAGAGAGTAGGCAAACCAGGGCAGCCACAAACCTCCCCATGCCCCTCTGACCCTAGACGGGCAGCCAGTGAGGATGGAGAGGAGGAAGAAAGGGGAAGGAGCAGATAAGGGGTCGGATAAGAGTCAAACGGAAGAAGCTAGTGATGTGCAGAGGGGGTTAAGGGGAGGCAGAGAGGAGTGATAGAGAAAAGTCGGAGAGGGAGGAAGGCGGGGAGAGGAGGGTCAGTGAGCAAAGGGCAAGGAGCAAGGAGCAAGGAGCGATGTTCAACTTCTCCTCAGCAGTAGAGGAAGCAAGCTTGCGCCATCTTCGAGCAACGCGCCGCCGTCTTGTCGCCTTGCCGGCATACCGCAACTTCCAGGTCGCAAATTTCAGTGATGAGGCGGATTTGTTGCTCCTTTCCCTCCAGCAATGGCTTCGGGCGCCGCCGTCCATTGCTCGCCTCCCTTCCTGTTCACTTCCTCCCTCATACCCTCGTCCTCCTCTCCCTGTTCCTCGTTCCTCCAACGCTCAGCTCCTCTCATCCCCTCCGTCCTCAACCCCGACTTCCTGCTCCTGCTTGCGCCAGCAACCTGATCCCTGCGCACAACCGAACACAGTCACCTTGTGGGTTCTTGCTGCGTCATCTCAAGGCGCCATGCTGCTGGTGCTCGGATTCCTCTCTCTCTCCTTCATCGGCATGTTTGCCTTCTCCGTCCTGGTTGCGATGACGATCAGCGCGCCATGCTGCCTCATCGCCTGGCCCATCATTTTCGTTTGTGTTGCATTCCTGCTTCCATTAACTCTCGCCGCATTTCTGTCCCTGGTATCAGTCGCGTTCATCCTCAAACTCTCCTTCTTCTCCTCCTCCAAACGAGCTGAACCATCCCAGGGAAGGCTGACGGCTGTGTCAGCGGATGATTCGCACATTCGAGCCCGCATCAAGTTGCTGATGGAGAAGGCAAGGAGAGCTCCGGCGCTGATGATCTTTTTCGGGGGGCTGCCGACTGCTGGTTCTCACAAGTGAAGCTCGTCCTACAGCACCTCTCAGCAGGACTAGAAGGACAAGGATTGGAGATCAAACGAAAGGCCCAAGTTTTCAATGCAACCCATTGGCAAGGTGGAGACCTTGTTTATGTTTCAAAGATTGAGACCTTGTTTATGTTTGAAGATTGAGACCTTGTTTATGTTTCATGTTAATGTTCAATCATTCTCGGAAAAATCATCTCTTGGCTAGGGAGAGAATCACCAAGATTGAAGCAAAGAATCGATTTCCGTCCAGAATCGCCTCAACACAGCTTCCTCAAGGACTCTTAGTCGCCCTCTTTCCCTCCGCCTGTGCGCCCTCCTGCTCCTCTGTCGCTGTCGCGCGGGGGCATCGGAGGGATCGAAGGCGGGGCCAGTCTGACAGGACGGGTTGCACATGCTGCCGCATCGGTCGAAGAGAACTTTCGGTCCTTCAGAGATACCCAGCCAGTTAGCGATGACGTCCTTGAAGCCCAGGCCGTCGATGACGGGCTGACAAGAGCGTGAGCAGAAGCTTGCGTCTGCACACCTTTCTCACCTGACCCACTGTGAAGTTGTCGTGAATGAAGCAGGCGGGAGCAAAGACTCCGTTGTGCTTGACGTCAGAGGAATAAAACTGCTTGCAAACGTCACACAAGAACAAACATACTGCTCTGAAACAACGCACAGCATGCAAGGCCTGTGTCATATTCTGTTGATATTCATGGATGTAATCGTAGACTTCCTTGGACCAATAACTAACACTCATGGGGATGCGATTGTGCCATTGCAGTTGCTGTTGTTCCTAGTTACCACATTATAGATGCAGGAAAGAGAATACCGCTTGATCGGACAAGGATTCAGCAGCGAACATCGGCGATTTCACAAATGGAAACTATAAACCAGATTAGAGACCATGATCCCACCTCACTATGTTCGCATCCACCGAGTAGTTGGAAACCATACAGGCCCACGAAAAATTCCCAAGAGCGGTGGCGCATTCCTGATTCATGTAAGCGTTCCACAGCTTCACCTGTCAGAGGGTCAAGGAAACTTTCGCCCTTTCCCGTCTACTCACGTAGTTGGCCCATGAAGACTCGGTGAAGTCTGACAGCCCTGCATCCATCGCGTCAATGTCGGCCAACGAACTCGAGGGAAGAACCAAAGGAAGGATCCTCTGCGTGAGGCCCATCATAGGGATATGAGAAGGCATAGTAGCCGGCGATGGCAACTCCTACAACTTGAGCCTTCTTGTAGCGTTGCGCCAGCATGTCCACGTGCAGCCAGACGCCCATCCCTCCTGCACTGTTGCCTGCAGTTGATGTGAGGAACCCGACGTGGTCAGATAGCAAGTCAACCCGACAAGATGATCAGTTCTGCATCTGCAAAGACAGTAAGCTTGCCATCTTGATCGAGGAATTAACAACTCACTCTTCAACCCGAGATCGTCGAGCCTGTTCAAAACGGCCTTGAAGATGAAATGCCCAGCATAGATCACGTTCAGGTTTCCTGTCAAACTTGGAGAGCGTTACAGACATGACAAGTCACATGACGTGATATACTTGGTCCAGTTTGTCTGCCGACCAGACCAGAGATCTTGCGAGCAGTATGGAAGCCAAACATGATTGAAGCCAAAGAAGTCTGGGTTCGAATCCGAACTCCCATCGCACAGCCACCACCCAAACTTTCCCCAACTCGCTTCCACTGATGACTGGTTTGCACATCCCGAAGAGTCCCATGTGAGGTTGATCTCCGGGGGAAAGAACTTTGATGACGCCAACGGCTGTTCAAAAGCCTTCACAAGGGTGAACCAACCGAAGGCAGCACAGAACTCACAGCATTCAGCTTACGCGAACACTCGCTAGCAGAGACGCATTCTCCACCTGACAAGAAACCCTGAGATGAACATGTGACGCAGAAAAACGAGCACCTCCTTGGAGATGTATGATCCAAGAGTTCTTCTTCGAGGCCAACTGCGAGGAACGAAAGTAGAAACCCGCGTTTGATCCATCCAGGCATCTTTTGCACGCACAGGAATCTCAGCGTATGCCCGCTTGCAGCACAAGCTCGTTGAGGTGAAGGTCCTGACCTTGCAAGAGGATCGTCCAAAAGTCTCAGACGAACAGCTTGGAGAGTCGCCTGCGGAAGAACGAGCACGAGGAAGAGCGCTACTGCTCCGCTCGTCGCCTTCATCCCTGCATGAGAAAGAGAATTAGATTATGAACAGAAGAAGCAGGAGAAGGAAACCGTGAGTTCTACGACATGAACTTTGCAGGCATTCACCCCCTCGTGTCACGTGACCTGTAAACAACTCACTACAACCTTGTTTATATTCGCGAGACTTTCTTGCTGCCATCATGTCTTCGAGGTTTTCCATGTCTTCTAGCCTCCTCTCCCTCTCATCTCATCGCTTTCTCACCCTCGATCCATCCTCTACGCGGCTCCCCACCTCTGCCTCCCCCCTCCGCTCTGCCATCGCTTTCCCGGCATTCCAAAACAGTAGGCGTAGGAGACCGCAAGGAGCAGGTATAACCATATTGTAATGCTTTTAGACGGCCATCTAAAAGCATTACATTTCATAGATGCCGATCAGCGCGGCGTACTCGCCGTCGGAGCCGGGCTGCGGCCGGGCCGCGCCGTGTCACTCTCCTTCACATGAGTGCAAGTTCCGACTCGGCCGGCACGGGCAGCAGTAGAGCAAACTGAATGATGCGTAGTGGAAGCACGGGGAGAATGCATTCAGGCGATTTCAAGTGAACGGAATACTAGTATTCATCAGGTCACAGGAAAACTACAATCTAAAACGTGGAAAATACAGAGAGCCTGTATGCATCAATGCTCAAAAGAAAGGTAATTGGGAATTGCAAAACAAGAAAAACACCATGGGTAGGTTACAGGTCACTCACAAACCGGTTATCAAATCTCTCGTCGGATAACCGGCATTCATCCGATATCCCGAAGAAGTTGTAGCGGTTATCAGCAACAAAGTCGTAGAAGACATCTCGCACTGGGGAAGGAACAATCTTCAAAGCTGTCGTAGACACAACAGGGGCCAATGGCCACAGAACCGTTCCTTGGCCAAGGCCCTGGAAACGAGTCAGAGGGGAAGCGAACAGGCTGATTGCAAACCTTTCCGATCCTCAGAATCGCCTCACTCTTGACGTAAGTCTTGCCATCCTCACATGCAAGAACGATGCTTGATATGTCGTCTGGTCTCCTTCCTCCCCGTTGCAACAGAGCTCTTCCAACTTCTGACTGCAACGCTGCAAACCGGAAGTTTCCTCGCAACTGAGTCGGGTTGTCCCAATCTAGCATCTGAAGACCATGAATCAGAAGCCTTTACATCCCCATCCTCTATCAGAAGTCATCTCATTTTTCTTACAAAATTCACTCCTCCGTTGCAAAGATTGCAGACGCCGTCGTAAAGTATCACCGGCCTCGAATCTTTCTCAAAAACCTTTCGGACGATTTCTTGCCACGATGGTGAGGCCATTTCACCTTGCGCTGAAAGAAGGCAGTAAGAATCAGAAATCTTAGTGAGATGGAGTAGAGTGACAGCAAGAGATATCCGGACAGCGGAGAGACGATCTAAGAAGGGACAAACAACCTGTGGCGCTTGCCTTGCATGTTAACCCTGTATATCTGGTGATGCAAGCATTGGTCCTGGAGAGACCCTGTTCTCTTATATTGCGTACAGCCTTCGAGCAATGTGACACAGCATGGAAACTGGAGCATGGCACAACCAGTAACAAGAGGAGCGCTGCCGTCATTGGCTCCTTGGTTCCTGCCATCTTTCCCTTTATACCTCTGAACCCATTCTTTTCACTCAACTTCCGCGGGCCCAGTGGCGAGTTGTCACTGGGCCGGCGGTCCGTCACCTCAGTGACCGTACGCCGTCCGACGGCGACGGTCGGTCCGGGGGGGGGGGGGGGGGGGTGCCGCGGCCGCTATTGGCCGCTGAGCCTGGACTGACCGTCGCGGCGGCCCCGCGGCCTCGCCGTCCGATCATGATCAGCCGCCGCGCCTCAGGCCCGGGCTGCCATGATCGTGTCGGAGACTCAGAGCTTGGAGGCAGATTCGCACTTGATGAGTCCGATCCCCTGTGATTTTAGTCATCTCGTGCGCTGTACGGTACTACTAGTATTAGTCCTCGTACTGATTTTCACTTAACTTTGAGTAAAGTAGTACCACAGGCTGGGCCCGGTACGGTAGTAACTCGTCCGACTCCGGGCGTCACAGTACCCCTATTTCCCTCCCATGATAGTAGTCTCATCCACCCGGTCCTACACCCCCATCACTCTCGCATTTCAGCCCGCCTCCGCCGGAGCCGGCAGGGCCCGGGGCACTACGGCATGGGGGGTGGGGGTCCTCTGCCAGAGACGTTCGGTGCCCCGCTTGAAATGCCGACCGTACCGCCATTGCTGCGACAGCGCGAGATGAAGCGACGATGAATGAAGTAGAGCGAAGAATGACATCTGAAACCAGGAAGATGAGCGACACATTCCGTGTGCCATGTGAGGAATGACTGCAACAACGGGCCCTTTCTGACTTGCTTGCCTCGTGAAAGCTGCAAATCAATCTGACTGTAAAACCAAGGCTTCTGCGGGTTCGAAGTAGGGTTTTTCTCTTGACAACTTCGGAACAGCTCGGCCATCACTATGACATCTCATCCTTATAAACTGTTTGTTCAAGCATGCAATCAGGATGAAGAGGGATTGAATATGATATTCCTGTCAGAATATGATTTCAATGATGTGTTCTCGCTCCAAGATAGCGGTGAACTTTCCAGTCCCAGGTATCCCGTGAGCATCAACAACAAGTACGTATACTATGCGAAAATGAGCAGAGACGTAGAGAAGGGATATGTTGCGATGGATTTCGCGCAGAGAAAAACTATGAACCTTTCGTTTCAGGATCTAATACAGGTGTCCCCCTTTATGGATAGCCAAGGGAGTGCAAAGGTACTGGATCCGATCCTCTCTCTCGATGCAATCATGGACTACGGGAGTATCAGAAATGAAGATACTAGCTTCAACCTCAAAACATTGAACAGGACGTTGAGAGACTTGTTGTGCCACCAGGTTTTGCTTCCAAAGCAGGAGATCATATCCCATGTGCAGGGCCATCGACTGCATTTGAAGGTGTCAAAGTGTGAAACGCTGCTATGTGAGAGCAAGATTTCTTTATGCATGAGCAAACATTCAAGGTTAGGAAGTCAATCTGCCTTGTCGCTTCTCCCGAGCACGATCATAAGATCGATTCTTGACATGGCATGGCGAGAAAAGGACACGTTTCCTGTTGTTACGAAGAACACGACGCTCTGCATTTATCCATCTATTCGTCATGAAGCCATACATGAGCAGTTCAGCCCAATCGTCAACAGAAGCAATTCTGGCATAATCTTGGATGACCCGCATAAGCTGTATACTTCACAAAGTTCCAAGAGCTCAATTGAACGAGAAAAATCTTACATCATGTCAAGGAGTCCTGACACATTCTCAAAATATTTTTCATCAGGAGAACGAGGAACGCTCGCAGGTCTCAAAAGTTCTCGCTCAGAAATCTCAGAAACGAATTTGGTTGGTCACGATGCATATGGTGTCATAGATATTGAGATTGTGAGGCGAGGAAAGGATCTGCTTCTGAGTGTAGTCAATGTTGATGCTGGGCTGACTCACCAGCAGTTAAAGGTAGGTGACGTTGTCGAGTCGGTGAATGGAAAGAGCGTCATCAACTGGATACCAAGGGATGTCTATCCCTTGTTGTGGGGAGCCTGTGGAACGTTCGTCACCTTTGGCATTTTGCGAGCTGGTCGGCGAAACTTTGTCACTGTTGAACGCACTCCAGTCAAGTCCAGTTCTGCACTTGAAGATGTAGCATTTGCGAACAGAAAGAGTACAAGCAATTTAGATAGAAGTGGTGACAGCTATTCACACAACTTTTCCTCTCCCAACGAAATATCAGCAGAAGATCAGCACAAGAGCAAACAGGTCTGCAAGATGTCACATGCGAGATCATTGAATAGTCAGTCGTAATTTCTTGGTCTAGATGAATAACATCCCAGCCGGGACACCAGAAGCAGTTTTCAAGGAAGAACGCGAGAAAGAGTTCAGGAAGCAAGGTAGGACGTTCGTGTTATCCTGTACCAGAAAGTTTTCACGAGATATTTGAACAGATAGCTTTGATTCTTCGAATAAGACTGATCAGAATGGAGGCATATATACCGAAGCGATCTTGAGAGCCAAAATGACACAAGTCGAGGAGCTCAATGCAAAGCTAAGCATGGAAAAGGCCAAGAATGATGACCTTTTGAAGGTGATCTGCCTTCCCTGCTAAAAATTGAGTTTGAGAGCACATTCCTAGCGCTTAAAGGATGCTGAGAGGCAAATATCAGACAAGGACGAGGAGATCCGAAGGCTGAAACAGGTCTTGCCTAACTATCTCACATTGTTCGAAGTTGAACTTCCGTGCTCAAGATTTGCTCATCTGCAAACCAATCGAAAGAAGAAGAAGAGTGCGAAACAATCATCAAGTTAGAAAATGTGAACCCAACACAGATCTGTTTCTACGTGTGATTTTGCTTCTGCAGATGGTTGAAACGCTTCTCAGCCTCGGGGAACAAGAAGCAGGGCTCTTGAATATCCAGCTGAAATCTGAAAACTCAGAGCTTAAGGACATTCTGCAAATTTTGAAGGGAATAGAGTTGACGCAATACGGCTCGGGTACCTTTTGTTTTTGTGAGTTGAACAATCTAACGTACACTCAAGAAATGGCTAATTCGCTCGCGCAAAATGGCAAACCAAGGAAGACAGACGGGGATTTGCATGTGTCAAGTCAGAACAGGCACGAGAGCGAGTCTGGTCTGCTTTTCTCCCTGCATCAACGAGCATCTTCAAAAAAATGGGAGGATGAAAAGTCAGCATATCGACATGAATCAAATCATGAGCATCAATTTAGCAATGTATCCCAACACGCCAAAGTCGGAAGCTTAGAAGTCAGAAGGGAAAAGTCTCAGCTCTCAGATTCCATCTTCGCGGCGACTCAGTCGTTACGTTGTTCGTCACCAGAACTAGAGGAGTTGGCTGAAAGCTTGAGCACCACTTCATCGTTCAAACCTCCTCGCAACCAGCACACGTGGGACGAAGTGATATCTACCATTGCAAAGTCACGATCGTATGACTCCAGCGCTGCATGGGCATCATACATACACGAAGAAGCGAAGAAAAGGTCGTCATCGCGATTCAGTGACTTCTCGATGCGTTCTGCAGGTCGCACAGAATCCTCAAGAGTTCCATCTACTCAGTATTCAGTAAGGACATTCGAGACGAGTTCACTTCCGGAAGCTGTCATCTCAGACGTGGAGAAACTTCTTAAAAGGGGAAAAGCTATCGGACAAATCGTCAAGAATCACAAGCTACAGGCATACAACCTGAATGAGCTCCAGGTTGAGAACTATATCAGCTACCTGGCCTCTCTTCCCGGCCGCAAGCCACGATGGCTTGCCTACTATCGTACGAGAAAATCTTGCTCCCACGCCAACCGGCAAGATCTGGCAAGGATGGAAGACATGCAGAACTCAGACTGCAGCCCAAGCATACATGACAGCGCGTTCGAATCAACATCGAGCCTGTCTGACTTCATGTCCGATGGAAGTTACGATCACAACCTGACCTCGGAGCACGCAGATGCTTGCAAAGAAATGATGTGTACAGAAGAACAAGACACGACCAACATCCTCATCAACCTGGACAGCAAAGACCCTCAGTACGTTCAAAACTAATTCTGTGGATAGAGCACCCCACCATGAATACAACCTCACATTCCCGCATCCAAAGGAAAGTGATGCATGTGGTTTCGAGATGTATTACATTTCAAGGATCTACTAAACCATAATTCTACATTTCATTGTCAAAGAAGTAATAATCTTCTACTGCACGAGCTTTAAACCTGCCTCCTTGAGATGATGTAGATGTAATCTACATCATTCAGAATCTAAGCCATCCTATACGAACTCTCCCACAATCAAACTTGATATCATCAAGTTTGCACGATTTGCACAGGTGAGCCTAATCAGAAGTTGTACACCCTTGGCTCGATCTTCTTCAATGTGTAAACCTGTTGACAGTCATTATCTCTTGGCGTCCACGGGTCCGAGCCACATGAGCAAATAAATTTACCTGATTGCAAGTTGGGCACACAAAGGGCTCTTTTGAGGTGACAAGAAACCAGCTGAAGACATCATCAGAAAATCATGCCCAGATGTACCGTGATGCCTACCGGATTTCATTGTTGTTACGAGTATCACCGCTGGCACAGTCGCCAGGGCATCCAACAATGCGTTCGTCAAAAATAGACTCTATAACGACAGGATTCTCCTTGGTACCAAAAGGAGTAATCATCTGTCACCAAGTCATGATGTTGAAAGATGCATGCAAATGCATAAATGCATGCATACGTGCTCGTCAAAAATCTTTTCTCCATTCATTTCTGCCAACATTTCTGCTCTCTCGAGACCGGTGGCCTGATCCAGGTTGGTGGGGACTACATTGTCAAGGTTGTCCTGCTGCTTCCAAGTGGGTTCAGGGAGAGGAGCTCTGCCAGAAAAAGTCCTGACAGCGGATGCACCTGCGGGGAACCCATCAAATATGTGGAGACCAACAGAAAATTAGGTTGCACTGATCGTGGAAGTGGCGTTCGAGATGATACATGCGCGATCATGCATAGAAGGAGTAACGAATGACATGGATGCATTGAAAAATAGACAACGCATTATCAAGCCGCAATGTTTCCAACACGTATCGAAATGAAATGGACACATGTACAACGGAGGAGGAAACTGGAACACGCTGATGCAGGCATCATATTTCCAAACAATTGGAATCAAGAAATCGAGATATTTCAACTCAACATGACTCGTATTTCAAGAAGAAATCGTTCCACAGGCGAGCGATTCAAAGGAACAGACAGGGATACTGCAAACATCTCGCGGGTCGCAAGAGCATCCAACAACCCTAGAAAGGGAATCGTTGCAAACAAAGTGGGGCCAGGGATAGACGAACACAGAAGTGCATTAAACGATGAAGTGCATGCTGAATGGACTCACCAGCTGAAACGGATGGTCTGAGGATGCTGCGAGCAGTGAGCGTGAGCGTGCGGGAGAGCGCGCGAGCCGCCATGGAGGCGCGAGGAGAAGCCGCGAGTGGTTGGACCTAGGGGTAGGGTACTGTCACTCTCATGGGGTAGGGTACTACAGTGGGGTTACAGAGAGAAAGGAGGGGTACCTTACAAGAAGAGCGTCGAAGTGGGGTGTAGTGAATGCTGGGATTACATACTGGATAATGGGGGTGGGGTGGTTTTCGTTGGAGTTCAAGTGACAGTTCTATGTTTTCGTGGGTGGAGGTACAAGGCTCAAGCATGCTGAAGCACAGGGGGTGGGTAACATCCTGGACTAAGGGAAGGGTAGGGTACTTTAATGGAAGAACGGGGTATACCTCTCAGAATATGTGGGGTTGTCGCTAGAAGGAGGGGTCTATCGGGTGTTGTTGCCAATTTGATAAGGGGTGGTGAAATAGGAAGGGTGGGTGATGAAGAGTTGTGGTATTGTGAGAGTACGCACATCATAACTAAGGGGTAGGGTCCTTCAGAAGTTCTTTGTTTTTGCAAGGGGGTGGAGTAAACACCGTCACATTCTTATAAAAGTAGGGGGTCTCAAGGTAGGGGTGGTGTAGAGAGACAGATGGGTAGTGGGGAAGAAAACCAGGGTAGGGATCATTTCCAGAAAGTCCATCATTTGGAGGGTGATGAAGGTCATAATTTTTGTAAGTGGTATGAAGGAAATTTGCGATATGTGCTCCCCATTGGGAGATCCCGTTGGATCCAAGAGGAGGGGTAGCTAAGATAAGAGTGAGAGGGGTTGGTGAAGGTCAAGAAAACGATTTTAGATATTTCCAGAAACAGAATCCATCGAAAGGCGAAAAGAATTTTCTTTGATTTGGAATGAACTCCGAGTATTTGAAATGTTTTGCTGACGTGTAAAATTAAAATATATCTAAATTTGTACTGTCTGAACAAAGATCCACCCCTTTGTTGTACAGGTTAATGACATTTAAAGTTTTACAGACGAAAGCCAGTAATCCTTTGAATCATAAAATAATATTCGTTCAGTTTTAAATTGTTCTTTTTGATTACCCTACCCTGTCAGGGTTCCATCACCCCACCCTACATCTGAGACCTCCATATCTGCTGATTTCCCACACAGGTCATGCCACGACCCCACCCCTTAGTGCAAACTCTCAAACAGACGTGGATGCGTTGCCTCACCTACCCCACCCTCCCTACTTTCCTTCACCCCACCCTCCGAGGTCCCTGGCCCCACCCCACCGCTGACACGTATCGAGCTTACAACCGTTTCGAGAATAACGAGCTTAACGTCTTGTAACGACCTGTTGCAGGGAAGAGACCTTTTACAGATTTTTTTTAAATAAACCAGGGAAGATGGCAGACCACTTCACGTGTCACCACCCTAGCAACCCACCCTAGCAAACCATACCATAAAAGTACCCCACCCCAGGACTTCTGGAAATCTTCCGCCCTGAACCCACCCCCAAGACTCCGCGAATGGTGGGAAAAAAAGACTCTCATTACTACCTAGGGTAGTTTTAAAAGTGGGTCCAAGTACCCCCATCATACAGGGTGCTACGGGGGGATTGAACAGATAACCATCTCGAAAAAAAGAGAATTGTTGTCTTATTCGAGCGGCATACTTCATGGCGATGCGTATGTCGGCAGCACGGAGAGGGGGGCCATGTGGTGGAGGGCGTACGAGGAGTTGGCGAGGAGAGGGAGTAGAGAGAAGGAGAGATGATGTGTGCTCACAGGACACAGATCAGTCTTGACAACTGGAACTCTGAATTGATTGTTTCACGACCAGGTTGGTTTGCACTGGGGCTCGATATCGAAAGGGACGGATCTTGTAGGAATGGCAGCGCAGGGAGACAAGTCCTCTGCAGTGAGATCCTCTGTCATTTCCTTCAAGATGTCTTCATCTCCCTTGTATCCTCTTTCATGATTGCACTCCCCTCCGCAAATTGTGTTTGAGTCCACCCTTTCTCTAATCTTGCCCTCGTGGAAATATTTCCTACTAACACTGCGCTTGAAGCTTGAAGACGATAATGCGCAGACCGCTCCTATCAAGTTCAAAATCCTCGCAGGTGTTTGTGTTGTACTGAGTGGCTGGCGTTTACTCTTCTTATAGGTCAAAGCAACTATAAGCTTGCAGAAGAAGTCGCAGCATTCCTTGGAATGCCATTGATGCAAGCAACAGTTGGAAGGTTCTCCTTACTGCATCCTATCCGAGCCAAATTTGACTTGATATTCAGGTTTTCTGACGGAGAAGTTAGCGTACAACTTAAAGAGAGCGTGAGAAACGTCCATATATTCGTGATACAGGTCTTGCGATTGGTTGCTCATTGCTATCGTAACCGAGTGCATGCTACCAGTCAACTTGCCCTCCAGTGAACGAAAATCTTGTCGAGCTCTTCTTCATGATCCGCTGCTTACGTCGCGCTTCAGCAAAAACTGTGACGGTATGTTGGTAGCGCAAGAGCGCAGGCGTTTTCATGTTTCTCAAATGTCCCATAGGCGATCATCCCGTACTTCGGATACGCTCGTCAGGTCTGCCGAAAAAGATGCCGCCTATTGTGCTTTTGACAATCGTGGTGATTGGTCAGGACCGCAAGACACAAGCTCGAGTGCCCATTTCTGCTTCCGATGTCGCCATGATGCTTGAATCTGCGGGTACAGACCGAGTTCTGGCAGTAGATTTGCATTGTGGGCAGATTCAGGTGTTTTGAACCATTTTCTTTCGATCTGTATCTCATGCACTTCACTCTCTCCAGGGATTTTTCCATCATACTCCAGTCGACAACCTCACTGCTCTCCGAGACATCGCTCCTTACTTAGTCCGAGAGGTCATCCCTAACTTCAAGGACGACCCGATCTGTATCGTTTCACCTGATGCTGGGGGTGTTGCAAGAGCCAAGCTCTTCATGGAGGCAAGTCTTTCTGTCTGCAGTGATCAGGTGTAACAAGTGCTGCAGGTGCTCGGAAAGTTGGGAGTCTGCAACTTATCACTTGCCATCACGGTGAAGCATCGCTCTTCACCTGGTGTAGTCGAAGGGATGAACGTCGTTGGGGAGATCGAGGGCAAAGTGAGTTTGCAGGAAAGAGAATGAACCTGGAAATCCCTGACAATGATGCAGCACTGTATCATCGTGGATGACATGATTGACACTGCGGGAACCCTGTGCAAAAGTGCAGATACTTTGGTGAGCATTTGAGACTTTCGTACAATGCTGTTTTTCCCTTGAATGTCTGGTTTCGCTCATCTTACACGCCATGGTATCCAGATGGAAATGGGTGCGAAGAGTGTGTTGGTGATGATCTACTTCTGGTCTCCTCATCGTTGATTTGTCTCTTCAGGCTTGCGCTACGCACGGTTTGTTCAACGGAAGCGCGTTGGAACGGATCGAGAAGAGCGTTATGTCGCACGTGATTGTTGCCGACACAATTCCTGCCAAGAAGAACGCTCCCTCTAAGATCAAGGTAGGACGAGGACGAGGACGAGGACGAGGACGAGGACGAGGGGGCCAAGAAAGTCGATTACGAGGAGGAGGGGGATAGGAAGACGAGGAAAAGGAGGAGGGGAGGAAGGAAGACGAGGAGGAGGAGGAGGGTGGGTGGGGAATGGGTGCAGGGGTAGGATAGGGGAGGATGATCCAAACAACAGACAACAAGCAGAATGCAATGAGATCGAACTTGTTCCTCTAACATGCCGCACAGATTGTCTCTTGCTCGGCCCTCCTGGCGGAGGCGATTGCGTGCATCCAATTTGGTCAGGTACAGATGATATCCCGGCTGTCTGTAGCAGGTGAATTGACAGGTGCGTGCAGAGTGTGTCGAGTCTCTTCGAGGTCAGAATGACGCCGGTTGCTCAAAGAATCTCCCTGGCAGACGTTCAGCCATGAAGGCAGAGGCCTTGCTCCCTCCCACTCGTGTGCTCGAATTTCCCAATGGTACTTCAAAGGGATTTACATTACAAGATGTTTCTGTGCACCTGATGCCTCTGAAGAAGGAGGACAGGCAGGCAGTTGCGGCCTGCTGACTCCTCGTTGGAACAAGACAAACATGAAAGATCATGCTCGCCACGCTTCTTGCAGATGTCTCAGCACAGGCATCTGCGTCTTCATCGCACTCCACCAGTCGTAGATTCCCTGCAGAAACGCAGGCATGCCGGTGATGGGAGACACGTTCTTCTATCCGCCGCTCGTCAGTGCTCAGCGCAGCAAGTGCAGTATGGGATCACCTTGCTGATCAGAGGGCTGGCGTGCACCTGCCGGTACATGAGCCGCATGTTGAGAACATCCAGCTGCCATCTCAGCGGGCGATCGCCCGGCTCCCTTGCGTCATCGTCGCTGCCGTTGGTCGCTGGCAGAGGAGAAGAGATTCCTAGAGCATCGTGCCGTAGCAAGAGCTCTTCTTCAGCATCGAGGTAACATCCCACACCATGAAGCGCCGAGCACGTGTTGAGCACCCAGTCCCTTTCCTGTCTCAACCTGGTCAGGACTCCTCATCCTCCACTCCAGTCAAACAACCCTCATCTTGGGTTTCACTTGAGGATTGTGGGCGTCAGCGTTCAAGACAATGAGCGACCAAGTCAGGATATAGACGGCATCATGAGAAACCTGAGAAACTTCAGGGAGATTTCTCGTGTCGTCTCGTCCCGTCCAACCTCCACCCTTCCCCTCTTCACACACCTCTCCCTCCCTTCCCTCTCCTCCTCTCCTCATCTTACCCAGGGTCCTCCTCTCCCCCCCTCGCTCACTTCACCCTTGGTCGGCTCGTCCAGTTCTCCTCGTGACCCTCCGTTCTGTGTCGCAAACTCTCCAGAGAAGTCCCACAGCATCATGCAGATCTTTGAGGCCCCCGTCGGCATTCTTGTCTTCAGCTCATGTCACGCGGGAAGCGAGCAGGCAACTCTTCACCTTCGCAAGGAAGACCCTCAGGGCATCCACGAGGCCTAGCCCGCGCATGTCGAAGTTGGACATGTAACACCTTGAGGAGGAAGACGAGTCATGACATGCTGTGTAGCCGATGTTTGCAAGGTTATGCAGTACCGTCTTACATGCAGAGCTAAGCTTCCGAACTCAGAGTCTTTCTTCGATTTGGTGATATACTAGACAGCAGTTCTTTCAGCTTTGCATAGCAGGCAGTGTTGACATCTCACCATCGAGATGATTTCTTTTGTCTTGTCAAGATGCTCGGCACCAACACTCTGCCGGATCCGCCAGAAGAAGAAGTTGACGATCACCTATCACATGATGTCAACCAACTTCACGACATCATCCGAACACCTTGGCTTTGTCTTCCTCCCTCCGATTTTCCCTCACAATGTCTGCAATCCACTCGTTGTAATTGTGATTGAAATCGAACTTCGCTATCCTGATCCAGATGCAAACACTTGTTACCATGCCATGAGAACGTCAGAAACATTCAAACAACCTCTCAAGTACGCCGAACGCTGTGCGTATGCTGGGGTTGTTGTTCCACTCGAGGCATCCTTGCTGGAACGCATCCTCCCCCTCGATCCTAGAGAATCTGACGAGCCATGTCGGGCATGAGATCCTCTCTCCACTCGAGAGATGAACGTCGTGCTGGTATTGAACGCTGTTCTCTAAGTTTGTACAAACATCATTCAACAACCCTTGTCCCCAAATCCGCGCGAAGATTTCTTTCCAAAGGGCATCGTTGCAAGCAGCATTCTGAATGTTCTTGTTTTTTCTGCATTGAGTCGTCAATTTGACAGGAGAGGTTGTCTGAGAACAAGCGTTACATCATGCACATCAAGTTGCTGGCGAAAGGGTCCTGGATCCTAATGAAGATTGACGACAAGATGTCCGGGGGGAGATCTTGAATCTTCGAGGCGGCAGCTTGATGCTCCATCGACACCTGTCATGATCTCTTGTGTGAGTCTGAATGCTCGCTTGCTCATCATGTTGGCATTCATTTCTTGTACTTGGCGGTGAGACTTTCTCAATCAAATTCCACTGAATTCTTCACCTGCCCCCTTCCCTCTGACTATCCTCTTGTGTCTCCAGCACTGTTCACTGACGAGTCTCCTATCTTTCAATCTCCGTCCTCTCGGTCTCCTTCCTCCTCCCCTCCCTCTCTTCCTCTTCCCCCACCCCCCCTCCTTCGCGATGTTGCCGTGCGATGCCATAGCACAAACTCTCTTCTGCCCCAGCAAAACTACTCTACCTTTTGATCAAGGAGTTTTTGCTGTCCTAGGTATCTTGTAAACATTTCCACTAGGCGGACTGGCGAACTAATCTCCAAAGAAAAATACCACGAAAATGATCGGTGGGTCTGTACAGCTTCAAATCTGGAAGAATAGAGAGGCGGAAGCCGAAAAGACTTTGAAGTACGAGAGATTTTATTGTTTGTTGCGATCACTTCTTCGACAGTTTTGCTTTCTGTGCTTTCAATTCAGCCACCTGAGCCCTGAGCTCCTTAATGCGCTGCTGCTCGTGCTCAACGGCTTTGTCAAGATCAGCCTTTCCCATCCTCTTTCCCGACTTCTTCTGCGCAGCCTTCTTGACAGCAGCAGCTTGTCTGAGCATCTTGAGCTTAGCCTGGTAGACAGCAGGGTCAAGCGGTTACAAACCCAGGGAAAGCGTTACCTCGTTTGCAGGCTTGTCAGTCATGCCGATGGAGGCATCAGGGATGAAGGCAGAGATGGGAAGAGAGCACTCGGTGGCAGACACTCTCACAGCAGACTCGAGCTTGGAGGCGAACGAGGCCACGCGGGTCTGAGCATATTGCTCGATGAGGTTCATGTCGGCATCGTCAATCTTGCCCGCAAGTCCAACGCCTTGAGCATGGAAGGCGCCCATCTGAGCCTGGTAGTAGGTCAAGATCTGCTTCACCTTCTCGCAGTCAGTGCCGTAGGTCTCGAGAGCGTTCGTCAACTGCTGCATGAGAACAACAACCGAGTCTACGAGCTCTTTGGCCTCAGCAACTGGGGCCTCCACCTCAGCAGGAGCCGGCTGGGGGGCAGCAGGAGCAGCCTGCGGCCTCGTGCCCCAGTCGAGAGGAACCTGTCCATACACATAGGGATGTACAGCCGCCTGGGCAGCTCTGGCGTACTCCATGGCAGCCTGAGCGCCAGCCTTGGCCGAGTGAGCAGAGGCGATGGCTTTCAAGCCTCCGACCATGGCAGCCTTCTCACCCTTGAGGGCTCCGTTTGCAGCAGTCGCAGCAGTGATGGCAGCGGCTCTTGCATGCTTGGCAAACCCAGTGGCAGCCTTGTCGGCTTCAGAGATGTGCTTGAGCACGTCATAAGCCTCCCTGGCGTCGGCTTCGATCTCTGATACTGCATGATCAGCAGCCGTCACATCCTGATTCATGTGCTCGACAGAGGCGATGGCAGCCTCGTGCACGGCCTGAGAATCATGGAAGATATTGTGCAGGTATCCTGAGATCGACTGGGCGGCAGTGGTCACAAAGCCGGAGTCCTGGGCCACGGCTTGAGCTGCATGGGTGTTGTAGTCCACAATCTGGCTGCTCTGTTCCAGGGCAGCTCTCATGGCGTCCTTCGCTTCTTGTGTGAGGCGGGCAGCGTCCACGATCTTGGTGGCCTGCTTCTCAGACTCGTCGGCCAGGTCTCCAACACGAGAGGCAACTTGCTGAGTGTACGAGAGCGCATGCTTGGCAGCATCTGCGGCATCACTGCTGGTTCCAGCAGCAGTAGCAGCAAGGGCAGCATCTCTCAGGCGCCTGACGTATGGAGCAGTGAAGTCAGAGTCGCCCAGGTCCTCGCTCTCGGAGCTGCTCTCCAGGTTCTTGGTCAGGGCATTGTTGCCCTCCGCTGCCTTGATCTGAGTGACGAGGTCACCTCTAGCCGCGTCAAGGCTCTTGACTTGGTTCTGAAGCTGCTTCTTGAGCGCATCAAACTCCTCATGCAGGCTGGCAACACGCTTCTTAGCCTGGTCATACTTGCGCTTGGACATCTCAATGCTGAATGAGAGGTTAGAGGTGCCTGACAAATGATGCAACACCAACCTGAGAGCCTTCTGGGCATCAGATTGCTCAAGAGAAAATGGCCCAGAGAAGGAATCAGACAACGCAACAAACCCCACAATGCAGCAGATGGCGACGGCAACAAAAACTGCCACAGCCTGACAAGTTCGGTCAAACAGGTTCAGTCGGGTGATGATGATGCTGGAAGCGTCAATTTGCACCTGGTAGTACTTGGACGCAGAGTTGCCCGATCGTACAGACTTGACAGATTGCGCGGACCCATACTGAGCCTGATAGATTCATTATTCATTTGTCTACGAAATATCGCCAAAAATTGAACCCATGAGATTCAAAGAGCTCAACATATGTGCAAGTCAGGTCAAGACGAGCGCTCTCCACAGTTGACATCAAATTTGACAAGAAACACACAAGTATGAGACACGTTCCTAACTTCTTCCTTCTTGCGCGGATGGATGAAACATACAGAGAGCTGATCCACCTCACCCAGCGGGCACAAGGAGCAAACGAGCACGATAGCACTTGCACGTTCACATCAACACAACAGCTGGTACAACTTGGTGTCTGAGGTTGAACACAATGATCTTGCATAGTCGCTCATCTCTCATCTTCTCCTCACCTGAGCGCCATGGGCGCTGATCGGCGCCTCCAGGTCCACCATCACGCGCCTCTTCGTGTCGAGATGAAGTTTTACTCAACCCCGAATCGGCAGCATACCCTCATCCCCGCTCATGAGATTACCCTCATCCCCATATTACCCTCCTTGTTGTCGGGGAGTTGAAATGCTGGTTGAAGGGATGGCGTGCCAGTGAGCGGTAGTGTGCGGAGATGATGGTGGAGGACAAGAGATGAGGGGGGGAGGAGAGGACGAGGGCGAGAGAGATGACAAGGACGAAGAAGTCTCTATGGTCCTCATATTTCACCGAGGGGGACAGGGAGGGAGGGGGCAGAGGCTAGATAGTGAACGGGGACAAAACTCAACGCAGCGCAGGCCGCTGGTTCAAATTCCTTGAGCATTCTTTGGTGAATCAGGATAGGAGATGGATCAAGAGGGCGAAGATCGCAAGCAAGTGGAAGACGAGATCATGTCTCGCTACGTTGAAGGGATGTTGCACAACTCGAAGAACCACCTGGTCGAAGCTGAGGCAAGCTTCAAGCGTGCCTACCAACTCGCCAAGGACCTTTACAAGGAAGCTCAGGAGTCGATCCGGTTTTATGAGGAAGCATGGAAGTCAGCACAAGACAAGTTGCAACAAGAAAAAGCTGCAATAGCAACAAGTGAAGTCAAACAGGTTGAGGAAAAGAAGGAAGCTGGTAGTAGTGTCCGTGATTCAACCTTGTATCATCCGACGGGAGAAGCTCGCAACCAGGCGAGAAGAAGTTCAATGCAACTTGCGATGTTTCATCGCCGATCTGCGCTAGACTCCATGTCAGAGAGGAGGAAGAACAAGGCAAGGATCGTAATTCAGAAGCTGATCAATTCTACCCTCCATTACGCTCTGTCAGAATGGCGCAAGGCCGCGAAAAGCAGCTTAAAGGCAGAAGCAAAAGATGGAGGAGGAGCTACGGATGATGGTGAGTGAGGAAGTGCTGTAAAGTAACTCTTGCTCTTGTCCTGTCTCGCTGCTTCACGGCATCGCCGAGATGATTGAGGTATCGCAGGGGTCAAGGAGGCGAATCGCAGCAACGACGACGAGAGTCTGGAGCAAAAGTTCGGGTTGGTCAAGATGACCATGGGGGAATTGAGGAGAAGAGTAGAGGCTTCGAAGCAGCGACATGAAGCCGTGAATGAGGTGGATTTACATGTCATGTTGTTTGTTGTGTCTGACAATCGTTTTCCAGGGCGGAAATGTTGTATCAAACACAAAAACTGAGTTCTTAGAAGACATGCATCTGTTTCCCATCAGCACTTTGATTCGAATGTCAGCAGAAGCAAAGCAAGCTGTGCAGGTGAGCGTAACAAGTCTCTCTATTTCCTCTGAGACATCGCCAATCCCGAGGATAACTTTGATATGCAGGAAGCAATCTCTGTCAGAGACGAGCTTGAGAATCGCTTATCAACAATAAGAGATGTATATCACGTTAGAAGGATCAAGTTTTTGAACGACGTAGAAGACGAGGAAAGAAGAAGAGATGAGAGAATCGCAAAGATCACTGAGGAGGAGGAGAGGAAGAAGAATTTCTACGTGAATGCCAAAGGTGGATATGAAAAAGCGATGAATTTGACGCAGTCAAGAGAGCATCTTGAGAAGGTGGGAAATGAAATGTCAATGATGTTTCAAAGAGATTTCTCTCGGCTCGAGCAAGAGAAAGAGAGAGTTGGCAAAGATTTCAAAGACTGGAGGACCAAGCAGGAACAGGAGATACAGCAAAAGGAGGCAGAGTTGGAAGAAACGAAGAGAAGATATGATGAAGCATCCAATGCAGCAGAGATGCAGTCTCAAAAGTCTGAGATGATTGCGCGAGCGTTGAAGTTTTCAGAAAGGATGGAGCTCGAATATGACACGGCAGCGGAGGTGGAGAAAAACTTGATTTTGAATGAGATTGAGAAGGAGATGCTATACCATGCTGGACTTGATAAGTTTGAGATAACTCGCAAGAGGCAGGAGGAGGAGGAGAGGGAAAGAGAGAGGTCTCTGACTGATCAGTACAATGCTATGATCCTGAGAAAATTTGGAACGAGCAGTAGGGCGAAGCTCAACGAGTTGAAGTCTCAATTTGAGTTTTTACACGACGGTCTTTTCAAGACGCAGTGCAGTTACGATGACGGAGATGTGAAGGAACGGGAGGAGGAGACGGCGGTGGTGTTTGCGCTTTCAAAGAGCAGTGGAGCAGGAGAGGACGAGGATGCACTGAGCATGAGGGAACTGCGGACTGAGGACCTCGTGGCTGACCTGCTGCTGACTGGAAGAGTTGGAGAGGAGGTCAGTCATGAAGCTACAGAGGGTCTGCAAGGGAAGGAAAGGATAGAGGACATGAGGAGATCTTGGCTGATCAGCATGCGGCAGCCTCTCCTGTCCGTCCTCGCTGACTTGTCGGCCACTGTGGGAGAGGGTGGAGCAGCTCAGCTGAGTGCCATGGCCGGTGAGGGATGTCGCGATTCCAAGGAGAGGATGCGTTCCTCCTGCCTGCAGCAGCTTCAGCTGGCGTGCGATGCTGCGGCTGAGAGCAGAAAGCTGATTGATGCTCTGCTGGCCGCCGGCAATCAACTCGCGGCCCACGCGTCGGAGACGCTGGGAGGAGGAGGAGGAGATGTCACAGCGTTCCTTGACGCGCTTGCGGAGGGAAAGAGAGCTAGAGATCTGTTTGCTGTTGCAGGATCGATAGGAGCCTGGCGCCTGTCGGAAAGCAGAGCAGGCGAGGCGACTTGCAAGGAGATGGAGGAGAAGGCAGAAGGAGAGATGGAGAGAAAGTTCGGCAAGGGGGTCACAACAATGAGCAAGGGGAATGCAGCTGTTTTGAACTCAGAGATGGCATCCAAGTTCTTCAGTGAGCAGCACCAACGCTTCTCCTCCTCCTCTGAGCTGAGTGTTCAAGTCCGAACAGACTTGTACGGGATGTTGAGCCAGGGGAGGTCCGACGAGGAGATCCTTCACGACAGAAAGCTGCAGGCTGCAGGAATCGTCCTCACTCGCGCGACAGTCGCGGCTGTGCGCGAGGATTGGAACGCAAAGAACGAGATGAGGAGAGCGATCCTGGGGCATCGCTCTGAAGCAGCAGCAGCAGATGGAGACAAGGGTGAGGAGGAGAGAAGGGTGGGGGAAGGGTTCGTAGGAGGGGACAGGCAGACGTGGACGCTGGTTGCCGGTCGGTGGCACTCAGTGTCGTCACGGCCTCAGCGCGGGTTGTGGTGGCGGCCCAGCGACTTCTTGCAGGTAGCGCATGTTGACTTCGAGGTCATCAGGAGATCGAGCTTGCACCAAGTCGTCGCAAGGGTCCCTCCCTCCGACAGGACCCCAGCAGACTCGCACGTGCCGTCCCATCACCGTCCAAGTGAGCACGGGAGACCCTCCCTAGTCCCAGGAGAGGAGCTGGTCCTGAGAGGCCCGGAGCAGCCCTCCTCTCCTTCATCCTCCCAGCAGGTCAGCCCCTGGATCGGAACGTCCAAGAAGAATAAAAACGCAGACGCGCCGGCTGTGGCCTACGACGCGAGCGAAGACTACCAGAAGCAGGTCAATCTCCTCCCGCACGGCGATCACCTCAACGTCTCCAGCAAGCCTCGATCGCGATGGAACTCTTCCTCCTTCTCTGACGGGACTGCAGGCCCGATGGTGAGGAGGAGGAGGAGGATGCTCGAGGGTCTGACCGTCGCGTGCAGGTGCTAGAGGCTGTCAACAGAATCTCTCACGGTCGAGGAGCTGAGAACCTGCCGGGGAGGCGAAGAGACGTCGAGGTCAACATCGTCGACATGATCAGAAGCTGCTTGCTCACTCGTCATGACACCGACCGACACGTCTCACTGGTCGCCATGGACATCGACGATGAGACTTGCGAGTTTCTCTGCGACCTGGAGCACGACCTCGTGCCTCCTCTCCCATCTGAAAATCTTCATCTCCATCTCCGGTCCAATAAGATTGCAGACAGAGGGATGCTTGCGGTCTCGTTGGCTATATGGCAGGAGAGGAGCGTCTTTGGCAACCTGCGCTATCTGGATCTTCGCTCGAACATCATCGGGGACTCAAGTATGATCGTCTTTTCTCAACTTCTTGCCGTCAACAATCGCATTGCTCATCTTAACCTTGCTGACAACAAGGTGATTCTTCTGCTACCTGACCTCCTCTCGCCGACCTCTTGCTCCTTTCGTCCTTCTCCCTCCTTCTCCCTCCTGCTCTCTCCTTGACCACTCTTGATCACCTGCGTCTACTTTGCATCCTCATCAGATGTCACCTTACATAGTCTGCAGATCGGCAAGCTCGGCGTGCTTGCCTTGGCCTCGTCTCTTGGTCTGAACTCTTCACTCCTCGAGCTCGACCTCAGCTTCAACCTCATCTGCCAAGAGGACGTGGCTCCCCTTGCGGCAGTCCTCTCCTGGAACAAGAAGCTCCTGCTCCTCGTTGACCCTGACAAGGTGAGGGAGGAGGCAGGGAGAATGAGTTAGGATGGAAGGAACAAGGGAGGGATGGAGGACGAGGCGAGGAGGAGGAGTGGGGAAGTACTCAGACAGGACCTTAGACCTTGTTCAACTCGACCCTTCGGGTCCTCAAGCTCGACGGGAACTTTCTTGCCGACAAAGGGATGGCGTGCATGGCGGCCTGTATGGCAGCAAATCCGAGTACGGGGAGACCGCGAGGAGGCGGCGAGGTTGAACATGCGCGCAGGTTTGCAACGCCTCAATCTCAATGGCGTCAGTGCAGCTCGTGAGAGTTTGTCGCTGATGGCGAAGGCCATCGAACTCAGTGAGGGGACGATACGGCATGTTGAGATTGCAGACAACAACCTTTGCGATGAAGACTTCCAACCGCTCGTGCAGGTCGAGTCTGTTTGAGTTGTGCTCTAGAGTCAGTCACGCTGCTCCATCAGGCGTTGAGCTCGAAGATGAAGCAGCAAGGCGAGGCAGATGTGCAGGATCAACATCTGATGTCATACCTCAACGTTCGAGGCAACAGAGTGAATGACACAACAGCTGACACGTTGGCAAAGTTCGTTAGCAAGCTGGACAGGAGCTGAATCAAGGTTGGAGCCGCAGCATACAATGCTGAATATTATGAGATGACGGGAAAGAGAACTGAATATTGTATTCAAACTTGCAAGGGCATTCACAATCGTTTTACTTTCGTATTCCTTCCCCGCCTCTCTCATCTATTCAGCTTCAACTCCGTCCTCATGTGCATGATTTTTCCCCTCCTTTTTCCTGCCTCTTCCTAAACTTAACCAAGATGACTTCTCACTGCACTGGATGCCACAGACAGGGTTTGAGACATGAACATAATCTACAACAGGAGGGCCTTCTCAGTGCTCCTTCTTCTCCTTGCTCCTTCACGTCTTCATCCCTTACATCCTCCTCCAGTCCTCCCTCACCCTCCCACCCTTCCAAGTCTCCACCCTCATCGCCCCCTGCAGCATCCGTCCTCCCTCGCAAGACACCTTCCTGACTCTTCTACACTGATCCCACCACGTCATCGATGTAGCTCTGCATGGCGGCAGAGATACCCTTACTCTTCCTCCGTCCCTGCGTCTTCGACTTGTCATGCTGATACTTCATGTACTGCTGCATCGGCTCCATGGGATCGAGGAACTCTTTCTTTCGGAGTCCTCCTCCTCTCCCCCCCCCGCTTGTTCCACCCCCAACGTTCAAGGCTTTCAGTTCATCCTCCATGTTCTGGACTGATCGCACTTGGTCATCGAGGTCTTTCGCTGCCGTTCGCTTCCACCCTCGTCTGGTCGACATGCCCATCAAGGTCTTATCCCAGTCGTTCTGCTGTAACTTCTTGTCTCTAGCAAACATGTTTCGACTCTTGATCCTCCCGTGGGCCCCGTGAGTCGCTCTGATAGAAGCGAACAACACGATGGCACAAAAAAGGATGAGAGCAGTGGTTCCCGCGCATACGATGTTGCATCCCTTTGGTAGACCATGCATGCTCAACCTGTCGGCCAAGCTGCGAGCTTTCTTCGAGCGATACACGTCATTGTTGATGTCGTCATCATCTGCAGTGCTGACGTCAGTGAAACCGAAACAGGAGATCAAACTTGAGATTCATCAGGCAGTCCAACAAGAGGCAATGCAAGCTCGTACTGCCCTCAACCCCTGCCTCCTTAGAGTATGGAAATGAGATCGCCAGCAACTGCCTCAATCATCTCTTCCTCCCACAAGCTCCTTGCCCTCTTCATCTTGATCCTCGTCCTCGGCCTCGTCCATGTCCTCGTTCTCTCCTCGTCCATGTCCTCGCTCTCTCCTCGTGCATCTCCTCGCTCTCTCCTCGTCCATGTCCTCGTTCACCCTGGCCTCCCTCCTTCCCCTCGCTGTTGTTCTTGTCATGGTCGTGCATCACTTACCATCGCGCCACCTCACCGTCACCATGTTGACAATTTCACAGGATTTGAGAAATGCTCTGTCAAAATTGAAATCTACAATACACCAGATTGAAAGATGAGCCTACACTGCTAGCTGTGATACACGGGTACAGCACTGCCGGGCCGGGCTCGGAGCGGTCCCGAATGATGAGACGGCGCCCGGCTGTTGGCTGCACCTCTGCCAAGTTGCGACGCCGCCGGGTCCCGGCCCGGGCTTCCAGTGCCGGACTCGGGGTGATGATCAGCCAGTGACTCCGAAACTTACTAAGCTACGACTCTTGAAACCGTCACTGCGTTGGGCCGGCGCATGGAGATCCAATCAGCTCTAGAGACATGTACCGTACTACGGTAGTATCGCCGGTTCAATGTTTTACTATATGACAGACCCTTCATACTACACACCGTTGGGTTGTGACAACTAAGTTGAGGCTTCAGGCTCAGCTTGACAACGTGACAGAGGCTCGGCCCGGACTCGGCCTCCGACTGAGACATGCGGACTTCACAAAAGTGGCAGTTCTGAGGTGGACTCGCTGTTACTTTGTGTAGGTCTGTCGCTACCAGCCATGCAGGCGTTGGCGTCCATGGCAAGTGCGTCCCCTCCAAGTCCAGTGAGCTCCTGAGCTGCCGTAGAAGCGTCTTGCATGTCCAGCAACGTCGGGGACGCGGCGAGTGTCTACCATGAGCGAGCGGGTCGGGCAGTCACTCCCTTGGATCAAAGGAGAGCAATCCTGCGATCGGGAGGTAGCCTGAGAGTGAGTTTCTCAGCTCCGACGGAGCATCAGGGGAAGGAAGAGACCGCAGAAGCTGCTGCTGCCCCCACACCCCATGAGCAGCTCCTGCCCACCAACCCGTCCACTACAGGCCCTCCCGCCGCTCTCACTGCGGCACAGCAGGTTGAACCTGAGGCTGTCGCGCAACCTCTGCAGCAGGTGGAGGATCAACCGAGCCTGCTGCAGCAAATCTTTGGGAAGTTTCAGTTCGACGTGTCCGATTTCCATCGAGCAAAGGAAGCGAGAGTCGGAAGCGATGATCGTTACGTTGCCAAGGAAAAACCAACTCAGAGACATGAAACAATGGAGCAAGTGCAAGAAATCCAGAATCGACCGCAAAGAGAGGGGAAGAATGAGGAGAAGACGGGAGTGTCTGACAACGCGTTCATCCATCGACGAATGAGGTGTGTTGCAAATCGATGTCATGGAGCATGACTGCTACCTGAAGCTACATCCATCACTCCCACGATTCCTTCAATCGTCGGAAGGAGGAGAAGAACCGTCGGCAGGTCGACTTGCCCTCCTGAGATCCGAATGAAATGATTATCTGGCAGGAGAGGGAGGCAGCAGAGAAAGCAGCAGTTCAAGCAGCTTTCTTGCAGAAGAAGATTGCGGCTGATAACGCAGCAGCAAGGTTGAGTGAACATTCGTACTGATCTCTGACCTCTGACATTGTCTCAGCGTGCTGCAAGCATTCTGCCGAGCATCCACCTGGAGGGCCTTCCCGGACAAGAGAAAGATCTATTTTGAGGTGGTGGTGTACCTTGCATTCGAACAGGCTCTGTTGATCCGAAAATTCGCGCTATCATCGTTCTTGAGACGGAAGTACCAACACGATCCCTACATAAGCGAGAATGTTTTGCGATTTTTCCCGTCTGTTGGCAGAAGCAGGTTCCTCAATTGTTGCGATAGATGAGAACTCATTTGTTCCATTGTAGCCTGACGATCAATTGGAAATGCAAACAAGTGGCTCAAAAGATTGATCAACGCCTTTTCATTGAAGCACATAAATTGCTAGTTACAGCTATGTATGATCTTCAAGAGTTCGGGGTGTGAATGCTCCTGCATCTTTATCATCTTTTGACATCTTGATGGAAGGAAGCAATTGGCACTAAGGAAGAAGATCTCTTGACCATGCAATTGGTGCGGAGAGATAATGAGTTTTACGACCAAGACAATCCGTTCTGCTCTGCTCCAGGTCTCATGCTCAAACCAACATGTTTGTTTGTGATTCCAAGATCAGGATGCTCCCGCAAACCGATCCGTGTGTGCGAATGGGACAAGAAGAGTAAGATATGTGACCGGCACCAGTATCATTGTGTTTGGGATAGGTGAAAGCCCACTTCTGATCTTCGAAACATGGGATGAATGTTGGATTACAGAGACTCGCAGTCTCTTTTGTTCATGAGCCAACATAAGATGAACATCGCGTATAACAATAGGAAAGAGCATTTCTGGCTCACTATTCTCACTTCTTTGCATCAAAGGTGCGGACAAGGCTTCTGTTCTTCAGTGAATGCTTGTTGACCTCCGAGGCAGACTTGGAGCAGGAGAAAGCTGCATGATGAAGCAACTTGTCTTGTCAAAGAAGACTGGCGCCGAAAAGTAGCTCACCATTGAATCGACGCTCTTGCAATCTTATTGTATGATCAGGTATCAGGGAAACCAGTTGCACTTGATACAAACCATCCTCAACAGAGCATGGACGGTCATGGTGCCTGACGACGTGCCATCTGTCGAGGTCAAAGAACTACATCGGGATAGAAGATGTGACCCGATGACCCCGCAGGAGGCGGTGAGGACCTGCAAGGATGGGGTCAAGATCATCATCAGGGAGGGGTACTACTCTTGGACCCACCCCGTCGAAGTGAGGAAGAGAGTCGAAGTCCAAGGAGAGAAGGGTATCTGCTCGGCGAGCTTGTTGCTGTGCTCACTGCCATGTCACAGGAGTGTTTCTTCATGGACCATGGTGCTTCGATGAGGACAGCGGTCACGGGAAGTTTGACAACATCACATTCATCTCTTCTTGTGGGAAGGGCCTGCACGTCTCTGGAGGGAGGTGGCACTTCACGGACTGCGTCTTTCAAGGACATGGCGATGGATGTAGTGTAGTCTCCTGTGGGGGGAACTCAGAGGTCTTGATGGAGCAGTCGATGATTTGCGGGCTCAAGACAGAAAGAGAAGTTCTGCATCCCTTGTTCTGCATCAGCGCCTTTGATCGCAGTAGCGTGAAGATGCATGCAACAGTGATCAAAGATGCATCTGGCAGTGGGGTAAGGGTCAGCGGCAGCGCGAGAGTGGAATGTATTGACTGTCATCTACGGGATCATTCTCTCTCTGCCCTCAAGATTGATGAGGTGAGTTGTGCGATCTGCAGTGGATTAGCTTGATGATACATGCTCTCAGTGCTGTGAAGTGATGATTCAAAACTCTCTTGCTCATCATAACGGATCGTTTTTGGATGCTCATTTCAACCCTTCAATGGCCTCATACTTTGACAAAACCCTCGGAAGTTCTGTCCAACTATACGACAACATAATCTATGGAACAATGTGGGCAAGCAGACATCGCCCTGTTTACCTTCTTGGCAAGCGAGGAAGCAAGATTTCTATAGACAAAGGCGATGTTTTGCAGAAAACAAATTCTATCCTGAAGAGTTCACAATGCCTCTTGCAAGCACTCTGACCGGAAATGAACCCTTAATTTCCAATCATGTTCTCTCTAGCTCTTGGAAAGTTTTGACAGGAAGAGACTTGGCACCACAATATGTGTTGGAGCGAGAAAGGTGGTGTGAATGCGAAGGTTTGAAACAATCTGATACATCTCTTGTCTTGCAGAATTCTGAATGCAATCAAAACTTCCAACACCTAGTCTCTACTAACTAGATCACAGTTGTACTTTAAAGTTGTGTAATGATGTACATGAATCCGCATAAGCGCGCCAGTCAGGCGTAACGGGCTCCCTTGTCATCACGAGCTGACATCCATGTGTTTATTCTGGGCTGAGCATCATGACAGGACTCTGGAATCTTTGAAATCACATGTCCAGTGATCTTCCATACGAAACGACTGATTGAAATTGATTGGGCGGTTGCATTGGAGCAGGAGAAGCATGATAAAACTGATTGGAGATCATTGAAGGTCCAACGGGAATCATGTGAGGTTGCTGAACAAACACTTGAGGTTGCGCCCCCCTCGATGAGGTGTCGATGGTGGATGAGAACTCATCGCCGCCTGCATGCATTATTTTCCCTTCGGCGTAGATGCTCTGAGCTGCTCCAGCCTCAAGGAACTGACGAGCGAGGAGCAACGGCATGTGTTGCACGGATCCATCCAAGAGCACAACCTGGCATGTGGGGCCTTCAGTGGGAATTTCTGTTAAAGATTCGTTGAAGACAGGAAGACTGCCAGCCGATGACACTGGTTGCCCGCTGTAGGACCGTGATGGGTAGCCCGGCATGGACGTTGCCATGGAGCCATTTTGATTCGGCAGAGCATATCCATGTCCGTTGACATTGCCCTGGTGCAAGATTCAGAACGTCAACATGATTGATGCAGACAAATCAGTCACAGTCCCTCACCTGCTGTGGATTGCTGTTGTATCCAGTAGGGTAAGGTTGCGGATGAGGATGGGCACCTGGTCTAGCCTGTTGCGGGGGCTGCTGATAATGTCCACGCTGTGATGCCACCCGATGTCCATGGGCTGCCTGCGGATGCCTCCAATGATGATGCGTAGGAGGGGACCGAGCTCGGGCATGCGTAGGAGGGGACCGAGCTCTGGCATGGGGAGGAGGAGAGCGGGCCCTCATGTGGGGAGGAGGAGAGCGTCCTCGCACATGAGGAGGTCCTTGAATTGGATGGGCAGGGGAGCGCCCTCGAGAAGCGGCCGCCGTTCGACTCCTTGTACCAGAGGGTTGTCCAAACCCAAAGTGCGAATGATGATGCTGTAAATCAAGCGTCAGATACATTCTTTTTGAGCTGTAGAAACAAGCTGATTGCAAGCACGCCACTACACAGATACGGACACTTGGCCATAAGCGAGCCATCGTCACAAATTCACATGCGGCAACATCTCATCAGGGACATTCGATTCTTCAGACGATAAAGCTGCGGGCTGAGTCAGCAGCAGAGTGTCTGGCAATCATTGGATGCGAGGGGACTTTCATCCTAGATCGAGCGGAAGGGCACTGATAGAGGGAGGGCCACGGCAATCTGAGCAAATGATCCGAGCACAACAGACCGTACTCATAGCCGGCGTTACTTTGTACAAGGCACGCAGCATCGACAGCAACGGATCGTCATTCATCCCATCGACACCATGCAGTCAACGCGTTTCTGTCTTACCGCTCCGCGCCCTGTCCTCTGCATCGTCGGCCGCCCACGGTTCCGGTACCGGAGTAGGTCCAAACGTCATGGTACAAATTGAAAACAAAATGATACAAATATTGTAAATTTTCTACTGGCAGAACTGATCCAAAGTCAAATTTTTGTACCTCAATTTGCTCTTACAACAAGAAGTAATTTTCTTTTAGCTCACTTCTAAAACTTTGGTTGTTTGATCACTACAAAATTTTGATTTTAAAAATTATTTAAGATGCCTGGTAAAACATGCTGTAGTTTTAGAACTGTTTTTGGTCTGCAGTTAGTTTTAAAATCGCCGGATGCATTCCGGGAATTCTGATTTGTGCACTGCAGATCGAAAACAGTTCCGAGGCAAGCCTGTGAAAGTCAAGAACTTTTTAAAATCGCCGGATGCACTCCGGTAATTTGCCTCGAGGCAAGCCTGGTCCGAGGCAAGCCTGTGAAAGACAGAACTTGTTGCCGACCGATGCAGAAGTCATTAATTTTCCGAAACTTGGTTCTGACAAAATTCTTAAGTTCTAAAATATTTTGATATGAGCTATTTTACCTTCAGAAATTCACTTTTCTGGAATATATTGGACAAATACTTCCCAAAAGTTGTTCTACAAGGACACACACTGAAAGTAGTCCAATTGTCGTTCGTCCTGGGGTACTCAACTTGAGCATCAAACGAAGGACACGACACACCAGGGGTAGGCTCTGATGGCAAACCCCGGCTTCAGATTGTGATGCAGAGGTAGAGGTTGTACTGAGTGTCATAATAGCATCAGGCCTTGAAGTCAATACCCCGAAGGTCTGGATAGAGCCATTCGAGAATCCCCTTCGTTATGAGGGGTAGGGTAGTCAAAGCGTGCCCGAGGGTAGTGGTATCCGCCCTCGTTGCTAATAGGAGAGCTCCTGGAGACTACAGGGGTACATGGAGAAAGCGGTTTCGTCCCATTGGGTGGGGTGGGGTGGGGTAACTGGGTGGGTGGGTGGGTGGGCTGGATGTGTGGAGGGACATGGTGGGTGGGAGGAATAAAAGCGGGAGAAAAAATAGACCTTGAGGGGTGGGGTGGTAAGGTATTTTCCTTCAGAGGATTACTATTATCAGGGTCTCCGTGGTGAGTTTCATGTGGAAGGGGGTAGTTATAGGATTGTTGTGGGGTAGGTTGGGTCAGAGTGATGTGGGGGTGGGTAAACTATGTGGGGTAGTGGATCCTTTGGCGGGAGATCCCGCTCCTCGTCCTGCCCCTGCAGCGTTTCGTCGATCTTGGTCGCAGCGCCTGCCCCCCCCTCCCCCCTCCACAACCTCTGTTCCTCTCCCTCCTCGTTGCAGGCATACCTTGTTCTGTCCGTGATCTGACGGGGAACTGTGCGTCTAGCTCGTGTCGGTCTCATTGAGCCACAATCACAAGAATTGCCAATACCCTCGATATCCTCGGAGGTGTTCTGCTTCGTTTGATTGTGCTGTAGTGGCTAAGAGGCATCTGTGGATAAGAGAAAAATCCTATCCTCCTGAGGGGCCAGAGCGAATCGCAGTTCGGATTGATTCAAAGGTCTGAGCGAGAAAAGTGCACTCCTAAAATGTCTTTGGAAGAGAGTATTGCGAAGCAGATTGGTGATACAAAACCATTAGACGTTGAGAGGCTGTGTCTCGATCAAGCAAAATGTGGCGATAACCTCGCTGCATTGTCTCCCTACAAAAACTTGGTTTCATTATCCCTGCAAGACTGTGGAATCACTTCGTTGGAAACCTTGCCAGAACTTAGCCTTTTGACTACTCTGAAATTGGGCGATAATAGAATCAAAGGAGGTTTGGAGTTCATCACTAAATCTCCCGAACTAGAGAAGCTCTATCTTGCAGGAAACATGATACCTGATATTGAGGCGTTGAAGCCTTTGTCCAAGCTGACTAAACTGGAATGGCTTGACCTGGAAGGAAATCCTGCCAAGGAGGAAGATGGCTATTCAGCTAAGCTGTTTGATTTGATTCCGTCGTTGGTGGTCCTAGATGGAAAGGACAAGGGTGGAGAAGAACTTGATGAAGCAGATGATGATGACGAGGTGGGGAACAAAAGTCATTAAAGCTCTGTGTTGTAACCTTGTACTCACTGTTCGGATTCTTATCAGGAGGAGGAAGAGGAAGAAGAGGGAGAAGATGAGGTGAGCGACAATTGATGTAGATTCATTATTCTGATTCTTCTGACAGGACGAAGAAGTATTGAACATTTGGGATTTCCTGTAGATGTGCTAACAAATTTTTAGGGGGCGGAGGGCGAAGAGGAGGAAGAGGAGGAAGAAGACGATGAAAATGATAACTATCGCGCAATTCTTTCAGGAGACCAGGTTTACGAAGAAGACGAGGAAGATGGTGAGATTTCTTTTTTCGCTTTTAGCGGTATATGTTACCATGACGTTGTGGGTCAGACGATTTTCAACCTCCAGCTGAGGAACCTGAGGATCTTGAGATCGAAGAGGAAGAAGATGCGGATTTGGGTGAACAGACAGTGCTTGGAAAGCACGAGAGAGAAGATATCGATGATGGAGAGGACGAGCCCAACAAAAAGTGAATGCTGACAATTTTGAAGCGTTCACAATTTGGAAAATTGATCGTACATATTTAACGATGCCCACAAGACGGGAATGCTGACTTACGAGCGTTCGACTTCATGTAAATTCCGATATCGACAACAATGCTCTCTGCGGTTGAAGGCAAGGGTCTTCGACCTTTTATTGCAGGCGGCGCAGCCTCAACTGAGGGTGCCTTTCTTGAGAGCCTCGTATTGCTCCTCTATAGACAAAATTTTTCGTTTTCCAAGAGGTGCGCTGCTGCCTTGTGTCTGCAAAAGCAATTAAGTTATTGATTAATTAAAAATCGAAACAAGTTAATGATGAACCTTTGTGCCTGAATCTGATGATGCAGTGTTGAAGGTTGAAGATGGCGATCGTCCGACAAAGTTACTGCCGTATTCAACTTTAAGCGGAGGAGCATCAGGAGGAGACCATCTGCTCCTGGGAGGACCATGAAGAGTTCAGTTCAAGCATGAGATGAAATGGCAACTAAAACCTGTACACCCGAATCTCATTTGGCTTCAAGGGCGATGTTGAAGTCAATGCAGGCCGGAGAGAAGCCATCTTGTAAGGGAAGAAAAATCCAAATAACATTGGGAGAATCTCAAGGTACTCCTTGTTTTTAGTGTAAGCGACAATGAGAACGAGAAGGAGCCCAAATCTTGCTGGTGTGCTGGGATCGAACATTGTGCTTCTGTTCCCCTACGCAAAGATATCAAGCCAACTCGCACAGAGACATTTTGAATTACAGACTCTCCCAGCCTGTCTGCCGTGCGCGTGAGGAGAAATGCATACGCAAGACTTGAGACGGCGCCTGCATGGCATCATGTTGTATCGGGCAGTGATATCATCGTACCTATCACAAAGCTATTCACGGTGGACTCGGGCAAGAAAAGATTCATCATTGAAAAAATGACCGAGCTGATAAAAAATGTGTCTAGAAGAAGCTCTTCTTTTAACTCTTGGTAATTTTGCATGCTTTCTTTCTGCATGCTCTCCAGTACTTGTTGTTCTTCTGTAACGCGCTTCCCGAAACCCTCATCACCTTTCACAGGAATACCGCTTTGGCGGGCAAAGGAAGCAGCAGCAGAGTATTGCTCACTCAAACTGGGAATATCAGGCATGCTTCCTGAAGTACGGAAATCATCAAAGGCGTCGTCATATTTCTTATCAAAGTCCTTCTTCTTCGCCATAGTCCAGCTCTGCCTTGGCCGAGCTGATCTGAGAACAGGGGCCTTCATCCCCTGAACTCTTGGCCTTGGCATGAAGATGCCATTGGAAGGGACGAACGACGTCCCCCAAGTTGCTGACACCGCCTCGGCCGCCATTGCGGCTGCTACCAGGTAGAGCGACATGGTAGAGGGAACAATGGAGAGAGCCCTTGCCCGGGTGGTTCACCATCATCGGTCATAGTTTGGCCGAGGCCCGCCGTTGTAACGGTTATTGATAGATCGTTCGCGGCCAGGTTGCCTCCACTAGTACCCCTCCCCCTCCCTCCCCCCGTACATCTCCAGCCTAGCTGGAAAAGTGGAGGTAGTGGGGTGGGGATCAGGGGGTAGTAGGAGGGGGCAGTGGGGGGTGCAGGAGGGTTTCAGGCAGGGTTTCAGGAGGCTAATTGGAACCGCGGAATGTCGGAGCAGGAGGGGTCAGGGGAGTTGGGGAGAAATGGAGAGAGAAAGAGGAGCAGAGAAGAGAAGGAGGAGGAGAAAAGACTGAGAGAGGCAGAGAAGAAGAGAAAGCAATTAGAAAAGGAGGAGGAACAAAAGAAAAAAGAGGAGGAAAAGAAGAAAAAGGATGATGAGAAGGAGGAAATTAAGAGGAAAAGAGAGGAAGAAAGGAAGAAGAAAGAGGAAGAAAATAAGAGGAAAAGAGAGGAGGCAAAGAAGAAGAAAGACGAAGAAAAGGAGGAAAAGAAGAAGAATGACGAAGAAAATAAGAGGAAACGAGAGGAGGAAAAGAAGAAGAAAGAGGAAGAAAATAAGAGGAAAAGAGAGGAGGAAAAGAAGAAGAAAGAGGTAGAACAGGAGGAGAAGAAGCGAAAGGAAAAAGAAAAGAAAGAGCAAGACAAGAAACAGAAAGAAGAAAAAGCCAAGACAAAGCCAGACCAGCAACGTGAAGCCAAAAAGCGAAAATCAGATAAAGATCCGATAAAATCTGAAATGGACTTCCAAAAAGTGTACGACCTTTCAATGTCACTCTCTTCCCGATGCTCTATGACAAAAAAGAAGAACTGTGTTCTTTTCATAGGCAGAACCGGGGTGGGCAAGAGCACAATCCTCTCGGGAATGATCGGAGGGAAGTCCTCGCTGGAAATGAAGGAAGATGAAGATAGTGCAATCGTACAAGTCCACTGCAAGAAACCGATACGTAACAGTGAAGGAGAAGAAGTCTTCAGAATCGGCCACGACAGGACCTTGTCTATGACCACTTTCCCTGAAATCTTTTACCACGAGACGACCAAGACGGCTGTTTGCGATTGTCCAGGTTTTGATGACACTCGTGGGAGCGAATATGATCTTGTCAATGCGATGAGCATTGGTTCTATCCTACAGAAGGCTGCTTCCATCAAGCTAGTTGCAGTTCTACGCCACAGCAGCATCACAAGTGTGGATGGACGAGGAGGAGCTGTGAAAGACAGTCTTGTCGATGGTTTGCGAACCATCTTCTCCATTGACAAGGACGCAAAGAACAAGCAGGCGCTGCAGTCTGTCATTCCTTTGATAGTGCTGGAAAGCTCAAGTCAAGGACAAACTCCGAGCTTGACATTGAATACCGTCAAGAAGCAGTTCAAGACGATCTTGCAACCATTCTACAGAGAAGATCCAGACATTGTTGAGATGTTGACAGCAAACCTCATAGCCATCGATCTTCTAGGTGAGCCTAGCAAAGAGTCTGGGATCAGCAGGCTTGAGGATCTGAAAGAGGAGCTCTTGTCCTCTCAAAAGTCGAGGATAGATGATGCCGTCTCACTAGGAATGCCATTGACTGCAAGGCTAAAGGCACAGACAAGTAGTCTGATCGCTGTTATCAAACAAAAAGCGTTGTCTTCCTTGCGTGATTGTAAAAGTCTTGAAGCCCTTGAAGACGTTTGCAACCTTGAGCGGGAAGTGCTGAAGAAGTTGAAGAAGCTCAATGTTGGTGGAGCTTATACTGCCATGCAGACTATCTCGACGACAAAGTCTCGCTGCCGCAAGGCCATTGAAAGCAAGCTCAGACAGAAGGAAGAGGAGGCTGTGTGGAGCTTGTTTTCAAAGATCAGCGAAGAGCTTGTGCGATTGCATGACGAGCTCTCAGAAGGAACGAGCAACTTCAGCGATGCAATCCTGCAAGATGTCAAACACCAGATCACGGAAAACCAAAACATCCACGAAACCCTCAAGAACGACCTGCACCAGCAGGCCAAGACAGCTCTGGAGGACTACACGTTCTGGATGCTCGCAAGAGAGGTAGAAGAGCTTACGAAAGCAGTCAGAGATGGTGACTTGCCGAGCAAGAGGTCTGAGCTTCAATCAAAGATAGAGTCAAGCGAGATCGAGTCGCGTCTCAAGGACTTGCTCAGGAAGCATCTCGACCATGCGTGTGGCGAAGAGAAAGTGGTTTTCGATTCCATGGAGGAGCAAAAAGCTGAGATGGAGAGTTTTCGACATCTTGTTCGTAAATCAGCAACCGAGAAAGTGAAGAACAAAGACTACGACTTCAGCGCAGAGGCGAAAAAGAATCTCATGGGCAAACAGGGAAAGTCGCTTCGTCGAAGCGTGAGCTCAGAATACGTACAAAGCGAGGTGAACTTCATCCTGGAGTCTGCGGGGGTTCGTCTCCAGCAGGCGAAGAGACTCAACGACATGAGCTTCAACAGAGACCAGCTGAAGGAGAGACATGCGCTGATAGTGAAGACACATGACGCCTTGAACCGGTTTGAAAGTCAAGTGGAACAATCTGTCTCCGAAGAAACTTTCTTGAGCCCCTCATGTGAAGAGCTGAGGAGACTTGAGGAGGAGATAAAAGGGTCAGATAAGACCATGGCACTGGACTTTCTCGTTGAGGAAATCGCAAAGAAGATAGATGACGCTGAAAAATATATCAAGAGCGCAAAGCTTGACAACGACGAGAGAAGCTTGCGGGACGATCTCGATCAATGGGGTGAAAAGGTTGAAAGTGAAGCCTACTCGAACCCTGAGAAAGAAATGTCTCAGGAGCGGTCGGCAGAGAGAGAGGAGCTTGAGAGCAGGATGAAGGACTTGCGAGACAAATCGGGCAGAAAAATGCCTTTATTGGAGCTGAAGCTGAAGGCTTTCGTTGATAATTTTGCAAAGATCAGGACTTTGAAGAAGAAAGAGGAGGCAGGCAAGGAAAAGGCTTTGCTTCAAGAGAGATTGGACTCTTTCAGAGATCAAATCAAAAAGGCCAAAAAAGAATTCATCGCTCAGCGCAAGAAGAATGTGAAGGAGGAGAAGTTTGAGCTCCCAAGCACCTCGTTTCTTGACAGTCTCAGTGAGAAGATAGAGGAATGCTCAGTGTTATCGAATTCGAGAAGAAAGCAGACTGAATTGCTGGAGAAGATTCAAGAGTTTCTAGACAGTGAGGCAAAAGAGATTGAGCGCCTAAAAGACGAATCCACACCGCAACCGTCAGGTGGCATGTTTGATTGGTTCAAACAACTCTTTAGCCCAAAGAAGAAGTAGCGACGCTTTGAATCAAGTCTCAGGTATGCAATACTAGTACTTTTCTTTGAGGCTGACCCAGTAATACACCTTAACTCATCTCACATGTGAGAATAAACGTTGCAGTAGCAAGTACGAGCTCCTTCTTCTCTCTACTTGTGCTCCATTCTAAATACCCTGCGCTGCGCGTTCTGAAAGAAGTGAAATGTAGATCCAACGATCGAGCATGATAAACAAGGAAGTGACATTGCATGTGATGTCTGCAAGTCCATCAGAGCAAGGAATTAAAACTGAGCTGACAAAGGAGCCGCATACCACGCTGAGAGCACAGAACACTGGGTAGGGATCGTTTGAAGAAGTGAAGGGAGAAGTAATGAACAGACGTGGGTCATACAAACAGCTGGCGCAAATTTCTCTAGCTTGACCTCATCTTTTCCCATTGACATTCTGCACCTTGCAGGAGATAACACTGCTGATACGACAGAGTAACAAAGACTTCTCCCACTCAAAAGAGATCATCATTGCTCGTCGAGTACACAACCCCTCCCGCAAACGCTCCGTACACCTGTAACCGCAGCGTCATTCCCTCCCTCCCTCCTCCCTCCTCCTCTCCTCTCTGCCACAAGTCGATGACCTTGGAAGTCTGACTCAGATGGATCGGCTCATCCAGCGGCAGCTCTGCGTAGTCCTCCAGCTCCCCTTCAACCCAACACCCGTTACCTCCTCCTCCTCCTCTCGCCTCCTCTCCGCTCACCCGCCTCGCAGTCCGCTGGCGGCATGCGGAAGCTCTCGCTGCTCCCCACCAGCGTCCACATATGCGACGCTTCTTCCTTCCCCCGGTATGTTCCCCCGCACGTGTAGATCCACACCTGCCTCCCTCCTTCACTCCTCGCCCTCCTCCTCCTGCCTCCCCTCACCTTCACCTCGCACGCCTCCTCCAGCCCGCACCCGCTGTACAGTCCTCGCACCATCATCTGCCGCAGCTCTCTCAGCAAGCAGACGCAGCCTCCTGCAGCTCGCTGCTACGTTGCGTCGAGCTCGGAGGTCGAACATGATCCCGTACGCTCCTCCTCCCAGGGATCGAGGCCGCGTGATCAGCGTCACGAGGACCTCGTCGCTCTCCTTCCTGAAGCTGCATGGAGATGTCAGGACAAGACAGGGAAGGCAGGGAGGAGGACCGAAGGCCCTTGTTGTATCCTCTCATGTTTCCTTCACCGCCCAGGACGGAGACATGGTTGGTCAGGATGATATCCCTGCTTGAAAGTGACTGCCTCTTCCTCGCATCCTCTTCACCTTACTTCCTTTTGCTCCTCTTCTCAAGGGATGCAGGAGCTCGCATTGAAAGAGCTTCCGAACGATCGAAAGGAGATTGCGGATCCCAGCGCATGGACCTGGATGATACGGCTGCGCGAGCAGGGCGAGAATCATCGCCGTCACTTGTCCTACCATAACAACTCACCCCTCCACCTATCCCAGTCACCCTTACAGGGATACCTCTCGTCCCGGTGTATCCCTGAGAAGACGTCATCGCTGCTGCCATGACGGTGCAGCACAACCTTCTCCGCCCACAGGAGGGCCTTGTTGCGAGAACGCGGGAGGGAGGAGGCGGGAGGGCGGCGATCCCCACGAGCAGAGAGCATGGCGTCGTTGAGATACTTGGAGAGAGGATAGACGATGTGGTCTTGGGAGGCGCTTGCAACTCTGTTGACGTGCTGGTCTTGTTGCTCCCCAGCTGCTGACACCCTACAAATTCCTCTTCCTCCCTCTTCGATTCGATGTTGGGCATCGTTGGCGCAGGCAGACCCATGGGTGAGAGGAGCGCTCCTTCCTCCCTTGCATCTCTGCACAAGCTCCTCCTTGATTCTCTTTCTCTCCTCCTCCAGCAGTTCTAGCAATGAACCCGTCGATATTGCCATCTCCCTGAACTTACTTCATGTCTCACCGTGGCACCAACACTAGTCTAGCTTCCAAGTTTCACGCTCTGAGCAGGCAGGGCACAACCATCATGTTCTAGAGTGACTTGTCCCATGCTCGCTCGCTCATCGGCCGATGTCCCCGCCTGACTCCCCGGCATTCCTTCGTTCAGTGGTCAAACTCACCTGGTTTACTTACTCATCCGTCCGCCTCCGCCTCAGCCAGTGGCTTGTCACTTTCCATCAACCACCCCCATGGTTCCTCTTCAGTACCCCTGATTTTTATAGCTAAACGATGGGTAAGAAGTACCCCCCACTTGTCCCCTGATCCCCGATATCGCAATGGCATCGGGTGAGGAACTTCCCTCCTTCGGTCCATGCTTGCTGCCTTCGCTTCCATGGCACATCATCATGATCTTTTCCCTCATGGTCATCCTCTCCTGCACCCAACACCTTCATCTCTTCTTCGCTGCTTCCACCTCTCAGAGCATCCTCGCTGACATGGTCTTGTTAGCTGGGAAGACGTTCACGCATGTTTGAAGCAGCCTGTCTTCCTTTTGACGAGAGATTTGTTTACAGCAGGAATCACGGCTCAAGAACTCAGTGTTGAGGAGCACATGATGACAAGGAAACTACAAGAGCATTGAACGACTGGATTCATGGCCTCCCGAGATATCAGTGACACAACGGACTGTTCGCAAGTACCATGAACAACTGAACTCAATATGAACGGAAAGAAACATCCCGACACCATTCATAGTCCCAACAAGCGCGCAAGACGAGGATACCAGTCAGATGCCAGCTTTAGACCTGCAATCGCCTGCGTCGGGATCGATTTTGGAACTTCAAGAACTGGGTTTGCTTACGCTTTCATGGACAGACAAGGTATATGACAAGAAACAAGTTGTTCCTGCACATCTGTGAGTTATTGTCTCTCCTGCAGACGAGATCTTCTGTCGAGAACCGGGAGGTCAGGAGCCTGGCAAGACTCTGACCAACCTTCTCTTGACCAGAGATGAAGAGTTCATAGCCTTCGGATCACGAGCGAGGGAGGAATACTACGAAGGAGACCCTTCCGCTCTCTTCTTTGAGAACTTCAAGATGCTGCTCAACGAGGTCGATGGAGGATCCTACCCTGTAGTCTCCGCTCTCAACGGCAGGGAGGCGTCGCTACGGACCGTCCTCGCTCACTCGTTGAAGTATGTCAAGGACGAGGCCATGGCTACCTTGAACCGTTGCAGCGCGGTCGAGATCAAGGCCGACCAAGTCAAGTGGGTAGTGACAGTTCCTGCCATCTGGTCCGACTGCGCCAAGGTGACCTTAGGTGGCTCTCATGTGCTGTGGGCTGATGCTGCTGATTCAGGCGATGATGCGGAAAGCTGCTCTAGATGCAGCGCTGATCAAGGAGGAGACGTCGCAACTGCTGCAGCTGGCGCTGGAGCCGGAGGCTGCCTGTATGGTGTGCGAGAGAGAGAATGTCTGCCTGAGAGCCGGGGATCAGTTCATGGTGGTGGACTGTGGAGGGGGAACGATCGATATAACCATGTCGTGCGTTCATTCATGCAACCCTCTCAGTCTTGACGAGCTGGCGGCTCCGTCCGGCGGGCCCTGGGGCTCTACATACGTGGACAGGGAGTTTGAGAAGTTTATCTTGGAGCTGTTGGGAGAGCAAGCGTTCAACTGCTCCAAGGAGTCTGTTGTTTGGATCGAAGTCTTGCGTACGTGGGAGGCAGTGAAGAACTCCTTCGATCCCAAGGGGCTGGCTAAAGTTGCTTTCTCCAACCTCAACGGAGGTGTTCAGGGCGGGATGAGCATGGGGACTGGCGAGGGAGCGAGTGGGAGGAGCGGGGGAAGGGTGATCAACCTGGCCCCCCTCCTTGTGCTCAATAACCTTCAGCTAGAACCTCTAGTTCAGGCCTTCAATCAGAAGCATCCTGACAAGCCTCTGCAGATCCGGATGATGACTGCCGTCATGTTGCCAAACGAGCTCATCATGAGCTTCTTTGCCCCCGTGCTCAGAAACATCACACGCCACATATCCAGGCTCATCTCCTCCCATCGCATCGACTACATCTTCGTCGTCGGCGGGTTCGCGGAGTCGAAAGTGCTGCAGGAAAACTTGAAGTTCAACTTCGAGGCTTGCGATAGGAGAATCGTCGTGCCAACTCGACCAAGTCTGGCGGGTAAAGCCCGGCCTGTCTGCTAGCGCGCCGCTCACTCAATCGCATCTTGTCTTCTCGATGTTGTTTGCCGACAGTGTCTGCCGATGATGTTTGGTCATGGTTGTCGATCATGTTGCCACGTATGTTGTATCGAACAAGGCTTGCTCATGGTGTGTGATGATTTTGTCCAACCATGTCAAATACAGATGTAGTGTCGCACACTGACCTTCTCGGACACATGGCTGACTGACGTTGTTCTCCTCAGTTGTGAGAGGAGCTGTGATGTTCCAACTCTCACAGGGAGAGCGCTTCCGCAGCAGGATCGCTCGCTTCACCTACGGGTGTGACATCCTGGAGCCCTTCGACCCCTTCGACAGGCGTCACCGGGACCGCAAGCTTCACTTCAAGACGGAGGAGGGCAAGATGGTGCCGTATGTTCGCATCTTCAACCCGCTCGTCCTCAAGGGAACGAGGATGAGTCCATCCTTTGAGGTGACTCAGGCACAGTTTGAGTCGGTCGAGGACAGTCAGGACATGTGCGACTTCGACATCCTGGCAAGCGTGGAGGAGGAGGTGCAGAACATCGAGGATGCAAAGACGATCGGGTCTGTGGGGGTGAAGCTCAAGGCAGGACAGGAGGCGGCGCTGTCGCTGTCCTTCGGCAAGACGGAGATACAGGCGACGGCGATGAACCTGACGACAGGAGAGAAGTCTCGAGCTGTCATCGACTGGGGTTTCGACTCTGTCTGAAGATGTGGAGAGCGGGAGGAGCAGACGGAGGAGAGGCGGGACAGGAGAAGGAGGAGGAGGAGGCAGGAGGAAAGATTTGGTATAGAGCATGCACCTTGCGATAAAATCTCAACAAGTGGATCCAAACTGCTGGTCAATTATCTCCAAGATCTGCCTCCTCCTCGGCCCGTTGCTAATCCCCATCCTCCTCAGACGTTCCTCGCTCATCTCCTGCTCACAGCCTCAGCGGAAAGATGGGAAGGAGGAGGGAGGGACCAAGAGCGAGCTCCCCGTCATCGAGCTCCTCTCGAACAGCAGCGCTTCCTCCGCGTGCCCGTGGCTCCTTAGCCAGTCACCTACCTGAGACACTGTCCACGCCCTGCAAGGTGTCAGTTGGAAGAGGGTGGCACTTGCTGGTAAACCAGGTACAGGTGGATGGGTACAGGTGAAGGAAGATCAGGAGGTCAATGTTGAGGAAGAGGATATGGGACGAGGACAAGGATGCGAAGGAGGAGGAGGGCAAAAGGAGAAGAAGGAGGAGGAGCAAGAGGAGAAGGAGGAGCAGGAGCAGGAGCAGGAGGAGGAGGAGGAGGAGGAGGAGGAGGAGCAAGAGTAGAAGGAGGAGCAGGAGCAGGAGCAGGAGCCGGGATGGCACCTGGGGTTCACAGAACGAGAGGGTCTGATGGCTCGGATGACATTCTGAGGAGAGACGCTTATTTCTCGTTTCATGCCGTGAAGTCGGACAAGCAGCCTGCCCGTCACCTGATAGAACGACTATGTGAGCAACAGCAGGAGGAAGCAAAGGATGCAGCAGGAAGTGAGTTGAAGGAGGAGGCGGTGTTGGTGGTGGTACCGCAGCAGCAGCAGCAGCAGCAGCAGCAGCAGCAGCAGGAACAGAAATTGAAGCATGCACCTCATCAATAGCTACAACGGTTCCATCCAGACCGTTCAGCTCCTGTTCTCGCCGAAGCCCCACCAGCTTCACTCTCCCTCCTGTCGCGTCCCACAAGTCTGGAATTCCTCTCCTCTCTCCTCCCACGTCTTTCTCTGGAGCTCTCCTCCTCCTCACGTACGTTCTCCAAAGATCTTTCACCGCCTCCCCCCACTCCGTCACCGAGTCTCTTCGCGCCGCCTCCAGAGCTCGACGACCCAGGGCGAGCAGCAGGAGCTGAGCTGGAAGGAGTTTGAGGAAAATTCCCAGCTCCCTCCTTGTGTGCCGCAGGGACAAGAAGTTCCATGGAGTCTGGACGACACTCGCGGCAATGGCGCCGGCGAGGTGACCGCAGAGGGAGACTCGAAGAGGGTCAGCAAGCTGAGAGATGATGACCTGAAGTGGTGCGAGTTAGGACCAGGTAGGTGCTGAGGAAGAAACGAGGGGGAGCAAACAAGATCATGATCGACAAACTTTGTAAGGAGAGGGAAGAAGGGAGGGAGGGAGGGAGGGAGGGAGAGGATATGGGGAAGGGAGGGAGGGAGGGAGGGAGGGAGGGAGAGGATATGGCGGAGGGTTGACCTGGAGGTACGGGGCCCAGTACGACGGGATGCAGAGTCTTGGCGAACCCCATCGCTTCTCGATGTATCTCCGCAAGTACTTGACAACCTGCAAGGGAAGGAACTAAGGAAGAGAACAAGAGGGAGGGGGGAGGGAGTACGTAGAGCCGAATCTCAGGGGGGAGGTCGCTGAGAGGGAAGCAGAACAAGGAGCCTCCTGCAAACATCTCCGTCCCGATGGCGTTCAGTGCAAAGAGGATCCCGCTGAAGCCGATGGAGACTGTTGTCAAAGAGATCTGATGCATCACCAGCCTTCTGACGACCTGATGGACGCTTGCTCGCGGCAAGAAGCCTCCGAGTTGGACCTGTCTTGTATCCTTGAAGCCCAACAGGCTCCCCACCGCATTCAAGAGGACGGTCGTCGAGACGTGCGCCAGCCCGACGCTTGGGATTAGAAGGGAGACGAGGAGAGCAAACTTGAAGGATCCTATCCTATCCTCGACCTTGTTCCCAAGAGCTGCAAGTGCGAGCATGTTAGAGACTAGATGCGCATGGTTGAGATGGAGGAAGATGCCGGTCAGAAGCCGATGTCCCTCCCTCATGGGGTACAAGAGGATCCTGTCGGGGCTGATGCCCAAACTCGCTGCGGGGTCCTTGCCGAGCAAGCCAACCTTGGCAAAGAGATAGCAAAGCACGTTGATGATGAGCAGAGCACGTGTGGTTGGCCGCAGCCTCTGCATCGCCTCCATGATAAGGTCCTGAAGCGACGGGCCGGAGCCTTCCCGTCTTGACAGCAGGTCCCTCAGCATTTGGAGGACGTCCCTTTCGTCGTTGCCGCCGCGTAGCGACATGGCGCGGGGGCTCTCGTGCACTGGAGGGGAGCGCACAGAGGTCAATTGTAGTTGGGCATGCACGTCATGAATCCGCAAGCTGGATCCTCTCACTTTCACGAGCCCCTGCACAGCAGCAGCGAGACTGAGCGCGAGGACGAGAGCAAGGGTCTTCATCATGAGAGTTGCGTGCTGTTCGGTCAGTTGCCGCTACGTGCGACGATGGGAGGCAGCGCTTGCTCTTGGCCATTCGATCATCAGCTACTTCCTATCCTCTGACGCTGCTCCATGACGAATCAGCCTTCAACCCGTTCGAGCAAGTTTCATCCTGTTCGATCCCAACTCAGACACGAGCTTTACCCATGACTCCTCTTCCTCTTGCTTCCCGTCTTCCTCCTCCCATCCTCCCTCCTCCCTCCCTCCCTCTCGCCTCTCTGTCCCTGCTCCCTGCTCCCTGCTCCCTGCTCCCTGCTCCCCCGGCCTCTTGCTCCTGACCTTCGCCATGGAACTTCGACATCGCATTTCGCCAGGTTTGTGCGGCAGCTCCCTACCTGTAAGTGTCCAATTAGAGCTGTAATAAGGCAGCAATCCCCAGCCATGGCGGCCTGCAGGAGGAAACATGTTCTGCTCGCTGCCGCGCTCTCCAGCCTCGTCATGCTCACTGCAGGCTTCATCCCTCCGTCATGCCTGCCGACAAAGTCGCTGAGAGCGTCTGCTCGCATGCTCGTGCCGCGGAAGCGCCGAGGGCGCGGGCAGGTCATGATGGCTAGAGGGGGGCTGGGTGGCTTCTTCGAGAAGTTTCTAGGGGGTGCAGGAGAGGACGAGAGCAGGAGGGAGTACGATGAGGTTCTCCGGACCCTGTCCTGTGCCGAAGGATGGGACATCAGCATGGAGATCGGATCTACCCCAGCACGGAACGCCGGGGGCACAGGATCGCTGGCGAAGAAAGACACCATGACGGTGCAGATCGGAGCATCGGTGAGGTTGGATGTGGACGAAGGGTACGATCCTCCTCAGGGTTCGGTTATCCTCACATCCGAGTCGAAGATCTTTGACGGTATAGGCTTCTGGAGCGTCCAGGAGGACACGGACGACGGGGTTCCGACAGCCATCCAGGCAAGTCTGAACAGCCCCATCGGGATCACCGTGAGCGGGGAGACCATCGTGAGCCCGGGTCAGGTGTTCCTCAACTTCAAGGTGAAGAGGGAGGAGAGGAGGGAGGGAGAGGTCTTCTACGACATGCCTAGGGGCCTGGTGACTGTCAAGGAGGACCTGAAAAGCTCCTTTCTCTTCGCCTCCTACGATGGGCTGCTAGCCGAGTTCAAGCTGATAGGAACTTGCACAGCGAGGAGGAGGACGAAGGAGGGAGTTAAGGAGGAAGAGACGAAGGAAGAAACTGAAGGATGATGTGTATCGAAGTGTTCATAGTGTTCATAATGTTATCACGGAATTCTGCTCCAGATCCCCCAGTTCAGGATTCAGAGGTTGCGGAGGGCGAGTAAAAGTCAATAGCCCTTCCCTCTCTCCATCTGCATTTCCTGCTTCCAAGAAGAAAACCTTCTCCTGGGAAGGCCATCCGGTCAGCCAGCTTGACCACCAGGAAGCTCAAAGTGTTCTCACCTCCAGGAGCATCTTTTCGACAGTCAAGGCCTCGGCCTCCTTCTTCGTATGCTCGAGCCTTGACTCAAGCTCACTGACCTGCCAGAGATCATTCTCAGTCATGCCAACATCCACTGCGATCTTACTCTTGCTAACAGCTGATGCTGTGGAAGAACAGCGCATTTCCCAAGGAGAGGTCAACGCATTACAACATCACACGCAAGATGCGATATGTTTACATTCTCGAACTCAAGTTTGGAGATTTGATTGATGCAACTGTGCAAAGAATCCTTGGTATCATGGAGCTCTTGCTCCATCGAGTATGGCACCCTTGACCGACCTCAGCCCAACGATGCGCAAGGAGTTGAAGAGACTCACTGACTGCCGGTACGGGGAGTAGAAGGGTTGCTAGACGACAGTACCCGTGCTGCGACTCCACGCAGGCTGATGAGGGAAATAGTTGTCATGCACGAGGAGGAGGAGGAGGATTAGGAGATGCAGGAGGAAGAGGAGGAGAAAGAGCAGTAGCAAGAGCAGGAAAGAGGGAGGACTCACTCTTGGATCTGCTGGAGGTATCGGATCTCTCGAAGTTTCATCCTATTGATCTCCATCTGCATCGCATCGATCCTTGAACCTTGTGAGCAGGTCAGTGAACGTGCAACGACAAAGGTTTCGATCGGCGCACTCTGTGCATGCACGATGCTGTTGTCTGCCATGACATGTCAGAGAAGAGGATGAAAGAGAAAGTTCTCTCCACCCTCCACGCGCACCTCCATGAAGCGCTTGTTCGTCGCGAGATGGTGTTTGAGCTTGATGCGGTTGGCCCAATCCCTTGTAGGCGAGGGAATGCTGATCTCTGCTGATGGGTAGAACCCCGTTGACAACCTGCCGTCCTGTATGTCTCCTGTGAGAACAAAGTTTGCAAGGAAAGACGCGAACTGTGATTTGTGAGACTTGTAGATACAAGACTTGTATTCGATCCCCAACAGTCCAGCCCTTGACAGTTTCCAACTGCTGCGAGTCAGCCACGGTCTCTTGCAGCTCGACACTGACCGTCGAGCGATAGTGCCTCCTCTCGATTCATTTTCTCCATCCAGTTCTGACCAAGAGCTGACATTCCCAAGACTTGGATATAGTTAAAGAGAACAAATGACATGTAGTCTAGTCATACCTTTCCTCACTCGGACAACATCTCACCTCAACAGTGCCAAGATCTTCTCTCCGCCATCTTCCGCTTCACCCTGGTCGATGGTTCTCTTGCTTCTCTCATCTTTCTCCTGCCTTGTTGTCCTCCGCGTTCCCCTGCTCGTTCACCATTTGCTTTGAGGATTTGACAACAGCACCCCTTCCTACTGGGTTATTACTACCCCACCCCTTGATCTCTCTTTTTTTCATAGTTGAGCTACGAGTTTCGGCTGCGACGTACTTTGTGAGGAGAGGAGAGGAGAGGAGAGGAGAGGAGAGGAGAGGAGAGGAGAGGAGAGGAGAGGAGAGGAGAGGAGAGGAGAGGAGAGGAGAGGAGGGAAGGAGAGGGGAGGGAACTAGTACTTAGATGGGACGAAAGATACGGAGCGAAAAAGCAATGTAAAACTACTGTACATATTTGTTTACATAACTGAAGCAAACTTCACAGTCCACGAAAAAACCAAGAATGTCACATGCTGAAATCAGAAAAGGCCTTCATTGCTTGTCGAGTACACAATCCCTCCCGCAAACGCCCCGAACACCTGATATTAACCATGTCAACAACAGCCATCTCCTTCCTCTTCTGGTTCCCTTTACCCCACCCATGCCCCCACTCCCCCTCCAGCTCGCTCCTCGTTGTTCTAGTCTCCCTTCCCCACCCCAACCCCTTCATCATTGCCCCTGCCATCTGAGCCTTCACCTTTGGGGTCTGACTGAAGAGGAACGGGCTCGTCACCAACGACCCCCCCAGCAGCTCCAGCCCCTCCTTCACTCGCCGTGTCTCTCCCGCCCCCTCCTTCTCCTCAGCAGTGCACGTCTCTCTTGACCCCACGCACACTCTCCCCGGCAAGACTTTCTGTCCCTCTCGCACTGCCACCCCTCGCGGCCGAGACGTCATGATGCACACGCCCTTCGTCTGCCCCTCTCCGTCAGTACAGGTATACCGGAAAGCTCTTCCTCCTCCGCCAACCCCCCCCTCTCCCTCCCCCTTTTCCCTGATCCTTCGTCCTAGTCCTCGTCCTCCCTATCGTAAGCCTCCCTCCTCGTCCTCCTCCTCGTCCTCTACTTGCTGCTCACCTCTGATGGGATCAGATGGATCGGCTCATCCAGCGGCAGCTCTGCGTAGTCCTCCAGCTCCCCTTCAACCCAACACCCGTTACCTCCTCCTCCTCCTCTCGCCTCCTCTCCGCTCACCCGCCTCGCAGTCCGCTGGCGGCATGCGGAAGCTCTCGCTGCTCCCCACCAGCGTCCACATATGCGACGCTTCTTCCTTCCCCCGGTATGATCCCCCGCACGTGTAGATCCACACCTGCCTCCCTCCTTCACTCCTCGCCCTCCTCCTCCTGCCTCCCCTCACCTTCACCTCGCACGCCTCCTCCAGCCCGCATCCGCTGTACAGTCCTCGCACCATCATCTGCCGCAGCTCTCTCAGCAAGCAGACGCAGCCTCCTGCAGCTCGCTGCTACGTTGCGTCGAGCTCGGAGGTCGAACATGATCCCGTACGCTCCTCCTCCCAGGGATCGAGGCCGCGTGATCAGCGTCACGAGGACCTCGTCGCTCTCCTTCCTCAAGCTGCATGGAGATGTCAGGACAAGACAGGGAAGGCAGGGAGGAGGACCGAAGGCCCTTGTTGTATCCTCTCATGTTTCCTTCACCGCCCAGGACGGAGACATGGTTGGTCAGGATGATATCTCTGTACGTTAAGGGTGAGGAGGGAGGAGAGAGGAGAAGCACTCTTCTACTCTTTCTTCTTTCTCTTCTCAAGGGATGCAGGAGCATTGGCGGACAACTCCATCTGACGATCGAAAGGAGATTGCGGATCCCAGCGCATGGACTTGGAGGCTACTCCTGCTGACTTTACTGCGTCCTCGACGAGTTTGATTGGAAGGGTTTTGTTGTTCCTTTTGCACAGAACGAAGAATCAGGTCATAAGGAAACAGCAATCAAGGATACCTTGCTGAATCATCCTCCAGATCAGATTGCGTTGGGTTGATCACAATCTTTTCAGCCCATAAGAATGCTTGATTGCGAGAGGTTGGAACGACAGATGTCATCCCTTTCTGACTCCTCACGGATCGAGTAGCTGCAATCATTAGCTGGCTGAGAGATTGAAATTTTGTCTCGGCATCTGCCTCCGTGTCTTTGCAGCCCCTGTTGTTGTTCTGCTCAATTATCATCTCAGAGTCGTTGAAAGAGATCTTGACTGATTTTTCTTCCAGCTCCTGATCTCTCTGTTGAGAAGTGTTCTTCTCGATTCTCTGACTCATGACTTGCTCTCTGATATTCTCTCGTCGCATCTTCAACAATTCTCGTAGCGTGTGTTGTTCAAGTGGCGGAACTTCTGATCTGTCATGTTTCCTGGATGTCATATCATCGGATACATCCATTCTGTGCGTAAAGATTTGCAGAGATTGAGGAGCGATCAAACTTGATTTGAGCTGCTGCTCATCAGTGTGAATGTCAAACTTTTCTTGTCCACTTGTCAAATCTCGTGATGAATTCTGTTGCGGCGATGCTGTAACGAGGTCGACTGAGATTGACTTAAAGGTGTTTGCAATTGGAGGAACTTTCACCCCTGTGGAACCACTAAGTGAACTTAGCAACCCTGCCGAGGACATGTCAAAAAATGTCGCTAACATCACCATGATATTCATATCATATCATATCATATCATAACATAACATATCATATCATATCATATCATATCATATCATATCATATCATATCACATCCATGTTCATATTCATTTCATTTTCATATCAACACCTTCTTCGTGTGATGTCCATCCGTCTTTCCCCTTGTCCTCTTTGTCAAGGTACATCACTTTGAACATGTCGTCAATCTCCGGCGTGTCTGGTCTGCCCCCCAACTCGTCTCTATGATCATCTGAAACTTCAGAAAGCTTTTGAGGAGCTTCAGGAATTGCCGGACAAGCGCTCTGGTGGACATCTGCCCAGGTACCGTCCGGCAGAACATACTTGTTTGTTTTCGACTTCTTTCGACCGTCATCGTTGGTTGACATTGAAATGGATTCGCGATTGATATGAACTTTCTCCACTTCCATGTCGGAATGGATGTTTCCTCCTTTGCTCTCCAGATTCTGTATCTTGTAACCAAGCTTCCACTGCAAACAAAATGTCAAATTCCTCCTCCTCCTCCTCAAACAACAACAACAACAACAACAACAACAACAACAACAACAACAACAACAACAACAACAACAACAACATCGTCATCATCATCATCATCATCATCATCATCATCAACAACAACAACAACAACAACAATTACAAATCCCGATTTTCAACTTCATCACGTCCGGAGCAGACGAGAGAGAGAAAACAAGACTAGGTACGAACTCAGCGTTCAGGCACTGACCGTGGGCTCATCGTAGATTTGCAACCTCTCTTCATCTTGTATCCTGATGATCAAAGAATCCTTCTGACCAAAGTTCATCTTCTCCGCCGGCTTGTTTCCTGCGATCCTAAAATAATCCTCCTGTACAAGAAACTTGCAGGGCACCTGCTGGAAGTGTTACAAGGCTTCCCATCTTCCTTCTTGGAGTCTCCCCTGCCAGCCCCTGTCGTCTCCTCCTCCCTCCTCCTCCTCCTCGCTTCCTCCTTCCTCCTTCCTGATCCCACTGCTCCCTGCTGCATGCTTGACCTGCTCCCTGCTCCCTGCTCCGTCCAACTCCCTGATTCATCCCTTCGGTCTGCTGCTGTCTATCCCACCTTCCTCATTCCCCCTTCCCACATCCCCTTGCCCTTCGCTTCTTCCTCCTACTCCCTCTCTGCTCTGTGCTCTTCTCCTCACCTTGGGCAAGGGATCAGGACGCGGCTCCTTGCATTCTCTGCACTGCGCGTCCTCAAGGAATTCTCCCTTCCAGCTCCACACTCTCTTTCCATGCTGATGCCAAGTACCGCACTTGCCGCAGATCCACTGATCCGCACACGTACATCCCTCCCACCATGCTGGGTGAGTCTTGCCCGTGTGAAAGGCCTCGCAATTCGCCTCCTGTAACTTGTGGAGCTGCCCCGTTCCCAGCCTGACGTGCTCCTTCATGGCCTGTACAAGTCCGCCTGTCTCATCAGCTCAGTTCACTCCCTCTCCTGCCTCCCCTCTCTAGCTCTACCATTCCACCTCTTCATGACCTCTCCCTCCCTCTACCCTCTGCCTCTCCTTCTCTGCTCTTCCGTGCTCCTAGTCTTCTACCTGATGTGGAGACGCCGATGCTATCACAGAACTTTGCGGTCGGGATGTTTCCAAATTCATCCAGCATTCGTTGTTTGCTGTACATCAGGAAGATGTTCTTAATCTTTTCCATTGAGATCTCGAATCCTATCCCATAATTTTGTCGTTAGGGTAGAACTGAGCGCCAGGGGGGGGAGCGATGTAGACAATGATAAGGAGGAGGAGAGGAGGAGGAGAGGAGGAGAGGAGGAGAGGAGGAGAGGAGGAGAGGAGGAGAGGAGGAGAGGAGGAAGTGGAGGAAGTGGAGGAAGTGGAGGAGCAGTACAAATTTCTTAAGAGTTGTCCACATGCTTCACCTATTCGGTTCAAGCCAACAAGAAGTTCCTCCTTATCCAAGGAGCCGCTGCCGTCTTCATCCATCTTAGCTGCCAGCATGTCCACGTTGAGATTGTTTTTTCCGCAGTAACGTTGCAGACTGATCAACACTTGTCTGCAAAAAAGCAAAATCAGGAACAAAGAAAGTTGAAGATTGGCAGCAGGAGCAGGAGCAGGAGCAGGAGCAGGAGCAGGAGCAGGAGCAGGAGCAGGAGCAGGAGCAGGAGCAGGAGCAGGAGATGACCTGGCTTCAATCACGTGATCTTGTTCCTTCTTTTTTTGTTCCTGCGTTGACATGTAAGAAATGAGATTCAATCAGAAACGATCGCAGAGCCTCCTTAATTTTACAGTGATCTCCTCTTGCTGAGTCATCCTTCTTCTTACTACCTTTGTTCTTCTCCTTCTCTTCCCCTTTATCTCGCTCCTCCTCTCATCTCTTTGTCTCGCATTCCCCTCCCTCCTCCTCTCACCGCCTTATAGTTCATCAGGCCCTCTACGATGGCGACAGGGTCGTGGGTCTTGTCAATCCTGAACTTGAGGTGCAACTGCAGACTCTCAACATGCTTGTCAAACTGCAGCCCAGCTGACCTCTGCTGCTCGTTTTGACTCGACGTTGCGAACCGGCCTACCCTTCCTGCTCCAACACATTCATTTCTGCAGAGAGCAGGCGACGAACCGATCGGATTGCTGGATTCGTTACTCTCTTCACCTGTCTACGAGGGCAAACCAGGCATCCTCTTCATACGCATTTTGTTGTCCTCCGCTTCCTGATCGCCCTTCCGCTGGGCCCCATTGCCACCTGTCAGTCCAATGAGGGAACAAGGACTGCAAGCGTAAGCATGCTCTGAGACAAGATGACACGTGACGCGAAGAGTTGTGTCAAGGTTGAAGTGATCATTGAACAAACACATGTCGCATATTGAACAGAAAACATGTTGTTGGCTGTTGTGGCTCACCCGGAGATCATGTAATTCCCAGTCAACCTGACGACTCCCAGCCAGTCGTCGTTCTTTCCGGCGTCCCAATCCCACACATCCATCACGACCTGATCTTCCTCTTCATCAAACTGAAGGGAGATCTCCTTGTTCCAGTATGGACACAGCGTGCTAGAGAGAAGGAGCAAGTCTCAAACAGCTCAAGAGATTGATTCTTCGCACCTCTTGCAGATCTCTGTCCGGTACGTCTTCTTGTCTTTTCGGCCGTCTCCGTCTATCTTCACTGTCACATACGGATCGGCCTGGCTGCAAGTCAGGACAAGAAACGCCATTCTTCTTTGCTCTTACCAACCCGCACATCTGACTGTCACGAAAGAAAACATCAGCCTTGGGCAAGTTGCGAGCCTCGATGATAGTCAATCTCAAGTTCCAATTCATTAGTCGACTCTTGATCCTCTTCGCCTCTTCAAGTCTGTTCTCGGACTTCATCCTCTCTTTCTCTTTCTGAAACCACATTTCACTTGACATACCATGACACATCTTTCCGTTCACCAGCTCCTTCCGTTCCTTGAAGGTGAGCCGCTTCGAGCTGAACTCGTCCTCGTCCTTCACCTCGAGGCCAGCAGACGCATACTTCCTCAGGCACTTGTGGTAAGCCTGAGGATAGCGTTTCCACAAGATGAGAGCAAGAATTAGCATCCCAAACGTGACGACCATCGGGACTGAGAGCAGGTCAAGCACTTCGATGCAGCACAGGTTTGATATGTTCAGTTCACATGTCACGTCACTTCACCATGAGACTTCACACAAACATCCTCAAACCATTGAGCATCTTCATTGCGTTGCGCATCGTCATATCATCCAGCAACTTCATAACATTTGTTCTTGCAATCTACCTCCTAGCCGAGTGAAGACCGCCATTTCGTTTACTTTGGTTGAGTTGGGATAGGAGTCCGGGGGAGTGCAGACGGCAAGAGAAGAAGTGTTGCTTGCCGGATGGCAAGTCCATCCCGGCTCTATGTTGCAAGAAGAGTCGCAACCGTCGTTGGGGCGAGTATTCCCTATCAACGATGAATGCACAGGACAGACAAAGAAAATCTCCTCTCACCGTCATCACACTGCTCTTGGTTGATTGTTGCAGCCTTGTCGTACTTGATGTTGACCGTTATCCCATCTCCACACCTCACCTGAGAGACCAAGTCCAGGGAGTTGACATACTTGATCGTGCTCTGGGGGCTGACGAGCTTGTAGGCCAAGTTGTACAACCTCCCGCGTATGAAGCTCGATGTCGAGAAGGCTATGAGAGAATGGCTCTTCTTTGAGATGTCAACACAGTCATTCTGCGGATTCCCACAAGGAGCCCCCCCACAGTCGATGGGCAGCGCAGGAAGATCAGGTGCCTGAATGCCAGTCTGTAGTACGTACTGAGAGCTGAAACACAGCAGCGAGCATTGCGATCCTGCGGGCATGGAGAATATCACAGTGACAGTCTGCTGGAAGATAGAGACAGGAATGCCATTGGCGCTAGGGTCTGCGTTAGCTGCTGGGGTCATAGTTGGGGCCGGACAAATCATGCAGCCATTGGGAAGATCAGTGCAAGGGGTCCCGTCAGGTCCCTTCGGCACGGTTGAAGTCTGGCTAGAAGCCCTACCAGTAAGGAGCAAGAGAGACAGCAGACCATAACCGATATGGACTCTTATGTAATAAAGTCTCTGCGCGTGGAACATGTTCAAAGGTTCTATCAAAGTTGCTGGCAAACTTTGATGAGTGACAGGCGAACAATGTGTTAGTCGTCACCTCAGCGATGAACAGCAGCCATTGCAGCTTCCTTCTTCACTGGCACCGTGGCCGAGGCTGCCATGGATGAGCCCGATGATGATCGGATGATCGTCGGTGCAGCAGGAGTCGTGGTAGTTCACTGTGGTTGTAGATTTTGAAAGCTGTAGTCAAAACACCGGAAGAACTTCGCCGAACCGTTGAAGAACCGACGGTTACCGTTCAACGTGACTAAAAGGGCCACCCGGCGACCGCCCCGGGCCCCCGCAAGTTCCGAAGCCAAGTTCAGTTCGGCGCAGTTTTCTTCTCAGGCTTACTGGCTGTGTGCGACCGTGAGTGGAAGCCGCTCCTCGACTCGGCGTGACTCAGGCTCGGACCGGCCCGGCCCGCCCAGGCCGCTGCAGGCTGCCGCTCAGTGGACTCCGGGCCGGACTCCTGGGCCGGCCGCCCGGCGGGTCCGAAAGTGAAACGTTTTTACTGAGTACTGAGTCGGCTGACCGGCCCGGTGCTCAGCAGGCCCGCCGGCTTACAAGTCCATTTTAAACCGCCCCCGGTGCGGTCGAGTTGAGATCCAATTGTTTTACTTAAACTGTATGAGTAAAAGGTAAAGTACGAGCACGAGCTACCCACCCTACCCCAATGTTCCAAAAGGATCCAATCATTTGTTAACCCCTCCAATTTACTGTACTAAATGGGGTATTTGTAAGATTTTATTCACCCCTACCCTCTCATTAAGAACTTTCGACAAAGTACCCCTACTTTGTTGGACATTGAGCTGGTGGCAATTGTACCCCACCCCCCATTTTCCTGCAACTGACCACCACAGTAGCCCTCAATCCTCCTGTCTCCCAGGGGTAGAATTAAGTACCCCCACCCCTACAATAAAACCTCAAATGGTGTAAAAACAACCGGTGACAATGGACACGAATCTACCCCTTCGGATCCATATGTAGAGACCACCGGTTCTTACCTACCCTACCCCTCTGGTAGACTACGGAATCCCCCCTACTTCAGCGGGGTAGCCCTGCACGTGCCCCCGCTGCGCTTGCGACGATCATGGGATTCGACGGTAAGGAAGACGCTCATGCCGGCGGTTGACGCTCGGCCCCTTGTTGTTCGATGCTCAATCTAATGAGGAATGTTGTGTTACTTCGTTCCCTCCCCCGAGATTCTTGCATCAGTCTTCTTGTGGTAGTTTGTCATGCGAATTTCGTGCTGCTTCAATGTAACTTGCAAAGGATTCTTGATTGATGATGCGGAATTGAGAAGCTTCATCCTTGTTCTTGCCTTTGTGCCAAAAATCTTGATGCCAGTACCTTGTATTTTATCTCTATGAGATCCTGATGATTATCCTGTGCGTGTAAATCACCGTGTAAAGCAAATGGTCGTATCATGGTCATGATATGTGATGCTTTTGCTGATTTCATAAAAGGCGATGTTTGCCTCTCTTTATCTGTTCTTATGCAAACGACATGATTTTCTGCAATGTTTCCTCTCTGCTTGTCGATATATTCTTTATCATTCCTGTTACACTTGTTGACGACTTTTCAGGTGGTGGAAGAGGAGGTTTTAGGGGAGGAAGAGGAGGTGGAGGAGGACGTGGAGGAGGACGTGGAGGAGGACGTGGAGGTACTACTTCATCCTACAGCTTTACAGGCTTGCTGACTCTGTCTTGAAGGTGGACCAGGAGGTCGTGGAGGAGGACGTGGGGGTGGCCGTGGGGGTGGCCGTGGTGGAGGAGGACGTGGGGGTGGCCGTGGAGGAGGACGTGGGGGTGGTCGTGGAGGACCAAAGGGCATGAAGGGAGGCTCCAAGGTGGTGATCGAGCCCCACAGACATGCTGGCATCTTTATCGCCAAGGGCAAGGAAGATGCTCTTGTGACCAGGAACATGGTCCCGGGAGAGTCTGTGTACGGCGAGAAGAGAATCTCTGTCGACGATCCTGCTGAGGAAGGAAAGAAGATCGAGTACCGTGTGTGGAACCCTTTCAGGTCCAAGATTGCCGCTGCTGTTCTTGGTGGTGTTGACAACATCTGGGTCAAACCTGGCGCCAAGGTCCTTTACCTCGGGGCTGCTTCTGGTACTTCCGTTTCCCATGTGTCGGACATTGTTGGGCCCACTGGAGTGGTGTACGCTGTTGAGTTCTCCCATCGCTCTGGTCGTGACTTGATCAACATGGCAAAGAAGAGGACCAACGTGGTTCCGATCATTGAGGATGCCCGTATGCCACTGAAGTACCGCATGCTCGTCGGAATGGTCGACGTTGTGTTCGCCGATGTTGCTCAGCCCGATCAGGCCCGTATTGTGGCTCTCAACTCCTCCTACTTCCTCAAGACTGGTGGACATTTCATCATCTCCATCAAGGCTTCTTGCGTGGACTCCACTGCTGCCCCCGAGGCCGTGTTCGCCTCCGAGGTGAGCAAGCTCAAGAAGGACAACTTCAAGCCGCAGGAGCAGGTCACTCTCGAGCCCTACGAGCGAGACCACGCCGTCGTGATTGGCTCCTACCGTGTGGCAAAGAAGAAGAAAGAATGAGAGATGGAGCATGACTCGTCGAAGCTTTGCGGCTGATCCTGCGTTTTGAGGTCGTCCTGTGTGATACATTTTGAGAACCACGGCGCTTATGCTTGGTTGAGATAACTCCTTACACTATTCCCTCCCTAGCTAGCTTATTACCACAATCCCGTGCATGTTTCTGCTATGGTCGTTTTGGGCATTGGAAGAAAGACCCATGTTTGTACTAGCTCTTTACAAAGATCCGGAATCGTGTATCATTGAATAAAGTCTTAAATGAATACGCGGCTTCCTCGCATCAAGGGCTCAATGACAACCTTCCCCTCCTCTCTTAGAACCATTCGTATCTTTATTTCAGGTCGAGATTTAAAATTTGCCCTGGCAAAAAGCAACGAGTAGTAGTAGTAGTAAAATTTGCCTGAGTTCTCGGCATGGCAAGAACGACACTAAAATGGCAAGAAAGAATAAATCGAAGAAAACTTGTGTTGTACCTCACAACTTTCCTTCGTCCCCCTCCCTCATCCTCCTCCGCTTCTCTCACTTCGTCCAACAACCGCGGGTCCTCCTCTCCCCTCATCATCTGTTTGCAACTGTCTTGGAGACAGTGCCATGTACGCTCACGTCCCATTCGAACGACTCGGCGTCAGACAAGCGGAAGAATCTCCTGCGAAGATACCAAGCGAAGATGAAGAAGAAGAGCGAGCCCCCCGAGAAAATGCTGAAAGTGATCATGAAGTGAGACCCCGCCTGTCACACGGTCAGCGCCACGTGTACAACAGCTGCCGTCTTGTCACCAAGGCATAGAGAGGAGCGTTCAAGAGCAGAACGAGAGCACTAATGCCGTTGGCTAGACCCGTGAGAAACCCAAAATTCTCGTAGCCGAACGTGCTGCCAACCCCGGCAAAGAAGAAAGAAAACAGAAACTGAAAGCGCAAGAAACCTTTCAGACGCGCAACACTTACGTGACATATAAAAGTCACCTGCCGAGCAGAAGAAAACACCACGAGAGTGAAAAACTGCAACTCCAACGACGGGACGATAGCGGCTACCTGCAGCAATCTGTGAGAAAACATTCCAAGATGTGGGAGTGCAGCTAACCTGCCACAGAAGGAAGCTTGCATTCACGAAGATCATCAAGAAGCTGAGCTGACACCTGACACGAGGGTCATGCCCACGAAAAGCTCGAGGTAAGAGTGGGAGAGGAGGGAGAGCTTGAAGAAACAAAGGAAGACTTGCTCACCGATCTTGCAGGTACCCACAGATGGGTGTCGTGATGAACCCGAGAGGATAGATGATTCCAAATAGCGTCAGCCAGTCCTTCCCTCGCGTCTTCGGCTCTCCGCTGCACTGAGGAACACACTCCGCGCATTTCCCAGCACATCCACATGACCAGCACTCGAGCTGGTCCCCTACTGCCGTTAAATAATAGGTGCTTGTGAGAAGTTGAAAGATGAAGAAGAGGAGCAGCCCAATCCACTCCGGCGTCATCACTTGACGTGAGAGCGGCAGGTACGACAGGTCCAAACACAGCTGGTTTGCGTTCTCCAGCGGCGTCTCCGGGATGACACCCAGCTCGCCCATGAGCGGCTCCAGCTGTTCCGATCCCTCGAACGCCCAGCCGTGCCATGAGCTATCGTCCCCTATAGAGCTCCGCGGGGTCAGAGTTCCATCTGACCAGTCCGTGCCCGACGAATCACGACTGTGCTGGCTCGAGTCGACTCGACTTGAACGTGCTCGTCCTCTCCGAGTGTGGGTAGAGCTGTCCTCGTACTTGACGCTGCTCGGGCAAGTCAGCTCCGCCTCCTGCCCACAGTTCCCTCACCTTCCGGGATCGAGGTCGTCAGGCGAGCAGAAGGGTTTGACGGGCCACACCGAAGAAGTGAGCACCACCATCCCGCAGGCACCAGCGTAGGCCATGAATTGGGACTTGAGGTCAAGGTCGAGCTTCTCGTGAAGGAGCCTCATGAGAGTGAAGAGGAAGCTGCAAGGACGGCGAGTCAGCAAAGAGCTATGAATTGCAGAGTGTCACCTTGAAGCTGCGAACGATCCTGTTATGGTGCTGACAACCAGCCTCTCGTTCCCAAGGAACAAGTTACTGATGTGGAAACTGGTAATCTGCAGCCCGTTCCCTCCGAAACCGATGCAGGCGAGGCCAGGAAACCACAGCATCGATTCAGGCTCAGCGTATGCGAGCATGAAAGATCCCGCGCACACAATGAATGCCGAGCTCATCCTTGCGAATTTCGTCCCCCACAGGTCCATGGCTACTCCTGCAAAAAGAGCGCCGACCGCGTTCGCCGCGCCTGCGATGCTGAAGACAAGAGCAAGCTTGCTCCTCATCGCAAGACAAGGGTAGTTGGGGTCGTTCTTGCCGCCGTTGCAGGACTCTGCAAAGACTCCCAGCTCATACAGTACAGGAAGCAAGGCCTGCCAGCCGAAGATGACGCCTCCGCAAACGATCTGTGCCAATGTCAGACTCATCAGTCATGAGCAGGGGCAGCAGAGCATGTCGCGCACGAGCAGAAAAGTATGAAGTATGGTGTGAACGTCAGACTCACTTGATGGACAAGCGTGATGATGAGGTACGATTGCTTCGACAATCGGAACTCTTGGGCGTAGTACAAACCGCCTTCGAGGGCAAAGCCTTCGGCCCCTCCTTTGTCTCTCCATGATTCATAGTCTTCCATCGGATCCACAAGGATAGGAAGAGATCAAAGACGTGTCATGCAGCACCACAGACGATCTTTACGCAGATATGCAAGGTTTGCGGCCCCGAAACGAATCCTTGGGCAGACTTGGAATATGAATAGTATATTTCCTCCTTACTCACCCTGTAGCAGGTCGGGCGACCATCACTGGAGTCGATTCCAAGTAACAATATGACAGGGCCGAATGCACCTGAGAGGCTCTTTGATCTGCAAAGCTTGTCTACGAGCAGAAATTCTGTCTGGGAGCAAGTGTGGTAGCTGACCTACAGCTGCCTGATTCTCCTGGCACAATCTGAAAGTTGCTGAGGAGAATGTCCAGTTCGAGGTCTATGCTTTCGTCCTCAGGTGTTCTGCTGGTTGCGATATTGCTCCTCCTCCCCCTCCTCCTCTGCCCCCCAGTCTCTCATTTCTTGCCGGGGTTGCCGGCCATCGATCCCTGTATCGCATTCTCGGTACGTGTCGATTCCAGCTATGTTTTGGGGAATTATTTCTAAATACTATAACAGATCATAGAAATTTTCAAATATATAAGCTTACGTTGAAACTAATTTTACCACTCAAGCATGTCATCCAATCCATCGAAAATCGTAGTCACCTTGAATCTTGTATAACCCCATAATTTTAAAGAAACCAGTTTGTACCAATCATGATTTCTATTATAAAACCTGGTACAATACACAATTTCGGTACTAAGGGTTGGTTGAATAGTACCTGCTTAAACTCTACCATTTACATTTGAAAATAATAAATTTTGTACTGTTTATTGGTACGTAGCAGTACAAGACTGAGAAAATTACCAAGAGGTTTTAAAGTCGCTACAAATGCTTAAGTGGTATTTTGATTTTATAACTATTTTGTAATAATTTAAAACATTATCCATATATTATTACTTGTATAGGTACGTAGGGATGAAATAACGATGGTAACGGAAGTGATGCCTATTATTTTTTAACTTTTACACAAAGTTGCTTCCTTCTTTTTTTTCACTTTGTGGGATATGGCGCTGTTTGACCGCCTCCGAGAAGGGGTAAAGGGGTTGACGGAGAGGAGGAGGAGAAGGAAGGGGAAGAGGAGGAAGAGAAGAACGAGCAAGGACAAGGACAAGGACAAGGACAAGGACAAGAACTACCAGACACTCCTAACGTAGACCTTGGTCGCTGATTAAAAATCATTCAAGACATTGCAGGTATTTTGTCAATGTAGTCCTTCCTTACAGAATCCAAAACATAGCAATCTAAACCATTATCTGATTATCATCTACTCTTGCATCATGCCAAAATTTGTTCTCAATAACATTGTGATTCCTATGCATAAGTGAGCTCGCTGTCACAGGTCATGCGATCGCAACCTGACACCGTCCTTCCGCCACTGCGTCGGAATTCATCGCGACCGCGGCGATGTAGTTGCATAGCGAGGTTTGAACCATCAAGACTTGATGTTCTAATGCTTACAGACAAACAAGGTGGTCGAGAACTGCATACCTTGACCAGCTTCTCCTCTCTCTTCGCACTCCTCCGAGTCATCGTGTAGGTGTGAGCGTGAGGATTCTGAGGAGAGTCTTGCAATGTTTCAACATGTTTGTTGTCTTCAGAGATAGACATAGAAAACCTCATGTATGCCGTGGGAGGATTCGAAGTATTCAAGGCATGATAAAGCATGTCCATCATGTTTGTCATCTGATCATATCGTTCCAGGGTCTCCACAACTCCTTGCTTCGAGAGGTGTGCAAGAGGCTGGAGATTTCAAGCAAATTGCCGGCAGAGAGCATCGTGAACGAAGGCGACGAGGAGAGAGGAGGACTTGTGAATGTTTCTTGTGAAGTGAATGTGGCCATGGTGCAGGCGGACACGTGGTATCTCATCATCTCCGGGGAGGCGCATATCAAGCTTCAACGAGAAGCTCTGTGAGGATGAAGCTGCTGTAAGAGAGCCCTGCTGAGACGTGCTTGCAGTTCCTGCGTCGAGATGGCGACACTGAGCGAAGGGATGGGGTGATGTCGTATATCCATGCAGCACGCAAGTTTGATCTTCAACAAGGTTCGGAGAGTTTGGGCTGATCTACGAGCAACCAAGATCTGCAAGTGTTTATGCTGGCATGGAGGGTACCGTGATGGCTAAGGTAGTTGTGTTGGACGGTGGTATGAGGTCCTTATTCTCGTGTTAGTTGTCGAGAGATGATTACTGCAAGCTGCTCAAGGTGATTTGACTCTGTCTCAAGTCTCAGAACTCACCTGCTCCATCAAGGAGCACCACAGACGACTGCTGTTTGCGACGTTCCAACAGAAGCTTGACTTCCTCTCTCAGTCGAAAGTTTTCTCAATCCTTCCAGGTGTGTACACTGTCACGGTCATAATTGTGCACTTACCAGATGATGGAAGAAAATGCTCTGATCTCCCTGTCCTACCTCTTCTTCTTCAAGTCTGTTCCTAAGGGTGAGATTTGCTACAACTCATCGCCGAGTGATGTAAGAATCGCCTCTGCTGGGTTGTTTCATCTCACAACCGCTCAGGCAGCGCTGACCTTCGTCTTCGAGGGGCAATGTTCATGTTGGTATCAGGTAGTTCTTTGTCCTCAGCAGCCTGGTCTCACTCAGGACAAGGTCGACGACATTGTTGTCAATCTCACAGTCGACAAAGGTTTCGTTTTCGGCCCCATGTGCTCGCCGGTAGCTCAACCCCCGACATGGTTTGGCTGACTGCTCGCAGAATCAGCTCCTCCGGATCAAAGCGTGCGAGGAGAGCAACGTCCAGCTGCTTGTTGCTGACTCGCTCGATGTGGCTCTGCTCAAGTATGGAGGAGACATGCTGCGCGAGCTATCGAAGCGAAGAGCAGGTGTGAGGACAAGAGGCTAGCAAGGGAGCAGGAATGAAGGGAGGGGAAGGGTGGGGGTAGACCGTTTGGAAGCAGAGGGCAGAGAGGCTGGAGAAATCAAAGTAGACCAGATTCTGCGAGCAAACTGAAGAAAGATGGAAGGAGGAGCCACTGACTGAGATGATGTTTGGTTTCAAACAGAGGAGACCAACAACCTTTTGCAGCGAGCAAGTCAAGTTGGGTTTTTGTCGAGGAGACTGAAGTTGGACAATCTGAAGACGAAAGAGATGGAGATGATTGAAGAGATCCGATCATTGTCACCGATGCTGAAGCGGAAGAATAGGAGAACAAGATCTCCTACAAAGCTGCTGCCGATGACGAAGCCGGAGCACAAGAAGGAAGTTGTCGTTCTGTTCCTCAACAGAACTTTCTCGGTACTCAATGTCTGAACATTTCTGATGATTGGTTGACTTCAGCCCGATCAGACGCTCAACATCCAGGCAGGCGATCGAAGAACGATCCGCCTGAAGGACTACATGAGGATAGAGGTCGCAAGATGCCTCCTGTAACGCGCATGTTGACAAGGTGTTGCGATGTTGATCCGTTTCTTTCAGCATCCCGCAATCATGCATCAATGTTCTCGACATCTCGGTGTTCGGTGGACAAGTGAAGGAGGCAAACCACAACTTGACTGACCTGCAGGTTCCAAGATGTCACGCAGCAAGGTCTACATCTCCATCGATTTGCAGAAAGATTCCCAGGACAGCGACGGGATTCCAAATCTCATCGCGTATCTGCTCGAGCAGATTTCAAATCTAGAGAGCCCGCTTCACAGGGCAAAGAGGTCTGTTCGAATCTCCTGCCCACCTTCCTAGCTTGACGCGAGTGTGAAGCATGCACGGGCTGTTTGCGGGGATTTACTGCCGAGACAACAAGAGCTCAAACATCCTGACAACCATCGGAACATGTTTGATCGTTGAGAGAGTCTTCGACAACCCTTTCGAGTTCGTCGAGCCTGTTGATGAGTGGGTCGTCCGGATGAACAGCCTCTGCCCGATCTCCTCAACCATATGACAAGTGCGCACCTGCTCCTCTATAGAGCATGCGCGGAGAACGCAGAGAGTCAACTCAACAGATACATGCAAGTTCAACAGATCGCCTGTTTTGTCCTGCACGTTTTTCTTCCTCACTCTTCTCGTCTCTTACAAGTTCTTTCGTGGGATAGGATAGTCTGAGTCAGCGATAGGAAAATCGGAGCCTGCCATGACAGCTTCGATCTCCTTCACCTGCAACCAGCTCTCAGGGATACTGTTCGTCTTGCAAACAATCTCCCAAACCGTGCGAGGAACGTTGGTCATCAACTCAATCCCGTCTTTTGTGACAATCACGTTGTCTTCAATACGACATCCACCGAAGTTGAACCTGCGACAACAAGCTCGTCATATCATGAACATCATACCATGTCATATCATATTCATCAGATAACGTCATGTCATGCCATGTCATGTCATGTCAATTCTTATCACGCAAGGAGCATCAAAACGATCATCTCCCAAATCGCATCAGTTGACACTTCTCAGCAACAACTTTCACATCAAATACACACATGCTCAGCAGCTTCTCTTCGCACAAGAGCTTCTTCTTCGTTTCATCCTGCACATCTCTTATCATCCTCGAGCAAGTGCTCATTCGACTCACCTTGAGGGCTGGATCGAGTAGTGCAGGAATGAAATAACATCCAGGTTCGACGGTAAGCACCATCCCCTGTAGATAACCATTCACATAATTCTCCGCCCTGCTTCTCGTCACTCTCCAACCCCACCCTCCCTTGCTCGTTCCCTGCCATTGTCCTGCTCGTATCTTCCTCGTCCTCGTTCTCGTCCTCGTCCTCGTCCTCGTCCTCTCATACCTCAAGAAGCTGTCGATTCATCCTGAGCGACTTGAATCGCTCGACACCCTTCGGGTAACCGCCGACGTCATGGGTGTCGATCCCCATGAGATGACCGAGGCCGTGAGGCATGAACAGTCCGGGGATCTGCCAGCGAGTGAGGCAGGGGAGGAAGGGACTGAATTTCCTCACCTTAGCAGCGATAATTTCTTCCATGGAACCTTTCAAGTATCCATGTTTGAGGAGCTGAAGACGGTCAGAGGAGCACACCGATACACGGCATCTCACATGTTCAGCGATCGTGTTCTCTGCCAGGTCGTGCATATCTCTCCACTCCACGCCCGGTTTCCTGCAAGCCATCAACATGCCGCGTGAACTCGACAGGCTCGTTACATGCTCTTCATCACACGCACAGTCGCATCCAACACGCCTTCGTAGATTCCCTTCTTGACTTCATCAAACTGTTGAGGTCATCGTAGCGTCATCATCAGGGCCCGTTGACATGTCAGTTGCTCACTTTTCCGCAGGCAGGGAAGGAGCATGTGATGTCGGAGGCATAACCTGGTATCCCTGCTCAGATGCGAGATGCGAATCTGCCACTGGCAAAGAGAGCTCACAGTAGTATTCGTTCCCCATGTCATTCAATATCATCTCATCTGCCATAAGCTTGCGATTGTTGGGCTGTTATGGCAGACAGGTCACAGATCAAAGGCGCACGGCTAGTTGAATGAAAAGTTGCTCACTGCTCCCGCATGGCCGTAATGAAGGACAGCTGCGTTGGCGCCACATCCGCAGATCGCAGTGTAAGAAGCCTGGTAAAGCTTCGATGAGAAGGAGAAGGAGAAGGAGATACAATCACGTGTCTCATTCCTCCATTGAAATAACAGTAGTGCAAGAAATCAGCTTCCATCTGCTCTCAAGCATCAAAAATGGAACTGGAAGCAAGTTTTTCACCTGATATTCCATCATGTCTGGTTTCACCTGTGCAGCAACAACAGTCAGCGATCAAGACGGAGAGTCATGACGACAAATCACTTTCTGCATGACTGTGATGTGCGCTTTGCTGCTGACACGATTTGCAAACTTCAAGACTTCGAGCTCGGCGCTAGTCTTCGTCACGCTGGACATGGCGAGTAAGAGAGAAGATAAGATAAACTAAGGAGCAAGAGAGCATGAGGGAGGAGGATTGAGGAGGAGACACAGAGAAAGACGGGGAAGGGGAAGAAGAAAGGAGCAAGAGAGCATGAGGGAGGAGGATTGAGGAGGAGACACAGAGAAAGACGGGGAAGGGGGAGAAGAAAGGAGCAATACCGAGCTTCGAACAGTGCAGGATGCAGGATCTCAAGGTCACAAGGGAATGCCTCAATTCCGTCAAAGTGTGCGGGTTTCCCGACAGATCTGAAACAGGGAGATGGTCAGGTGCAGGCAGTCACAAACATGAGAAGATGCGGCACTTGCTGTCTGAGTTGACGCCGTTGTAGAGATAAATCTTCGTAGGAGAACAAGAAGTGAAGAAATCCTTGATCTGATCGGTATACATGACCTGAGCTAGTTGAGAAGCCGAACTTTGTGAAAACACGTCAAAAACCTTGTCAACTTCGTACTTGACTTTGAAATCTTCTAGACTAGCAATGCTCCCCATCCAAACAGCATATTCCTGTAGAGACATCACAAACAAGACATCATACAGGGGTCTCCATATCGTCGAGGTGTACCGAAGGCAAACGGGGAACAAACAGGATACTCTCCCCCGAGTCGACCATCAATGCTCCAAAGCAGTCTGCAAACAATATCTGAGACAAGACAAAGGTCTCAAGAGGAGAAAACCGACCTGGTTCAGCGACACCGAACACGTAATGAAAGTTGGACTCCTGCAATGATACGAGTGAACGAAGAAAAATTGAAAATGAACCACTCGATGTCAAGTTAGCTTGATGCATATCAAGTGCCCAACAATGGGGATTGAAAGCCCTCCCCCAACACATGCGCTTACTTGTCGGAAAAGCTCTTCATGATCGGTATCGTCCCTTTCGAAACCTCCATCAGCACACAAACCTGACGAGATTTCGCTTTGAATACCTGCACCTCGAAACTCCTCCGGCGAGGAACGCGACGGATCCGAGAACAGCGCCAAGCTGCTTCATGTTCTTGGAGCAAAATGTCATCCTCTTCCTCTTCCTTGTCCTCTTTGTCCTCTTCGTCTTCTGCACTTCCCGTCCCCGCCTCACTCACCTTGATGACTTTGTTTCGGGTCTCCTTGTGAAGAGAACGCGGGACTGCAAGAGTGTTGCCGCCCTGCCAGTAGTGCGAGGGTCCAGGTACTGACAAAACAACAAGGATCAGGACCATGAACACACCATGAGCGGGGGATGCGGGAGGAGCAAAATGTAGAAAAAGGAGTTTTGCATGCATCTGGACAAACTTGGACCTGAGGCGGTGGGCCAACCAGCAACCATCATGGGATTCTCCATATGATACATCTTGCCGAAACTTGATCCTCAGCTCTGATGAGAATACGTCAGGACGCCATTCGTTCAAGGGGTTGGTTTCTCATATCGGGTAGTTGTTTCTTCTACAAACTCTTCCATTCAACTGATTCACCAATGCTCCACCTTCTACTCAACCGTGTGAAGGTCAGCATCACATCTACTATCATCGACCATTGGATTGATATCAGCTGTTTCCTCCATGTCGTCTCCATCTTTGTCGCCATCTCGATCGCCTCCCTCCCTCCTAACAGGACCAAACGCCCTGCAAGCGGCTGTATGGGATGGGGAGGGTAAGTTCTTCTAAATCGTAAATGCTGTCCCTCACAAAGTACTATCAACTATACTGAGGTTAGCTCGATTTAGTAATACATATAAAAGAAAGATCGAGCTGGGCATTGACCAACATGGTGACGTCAACTTGAAGGGGAAGGGGGGGAAGAGAAGGAGCAGAGGAACGGGCAGAGGCAGGGACGTATGCAGACGTACAGGTAGGAAGAAGGAGGAACAAGTGGAAGAAGTGAGAAGTGGGAGGGTGGGAGCGGGAAGAGTCAGGCCAGCAGATCAAAGGCAACGAATATCGAATGGCAGAACTGTGCAGTTGAGGAGGCAGGAAAGCAAGCACCGGGTCCTTGCAGAAGGTTGAGCAGGGAAACAATGGCATGCGATCACAGGAAGTCGCATGACCATGTGCGATGCAGGACTGTCCCCCGCCTAGTCATGGCGAGGGCGTTTCTCTTCGGCGTTGCTATTGGGTTCGCGACCTTGAGCGCATACCAGCTGTGGAACCATCGAAACTCCAGCAGCATGCGGATGAATAGACATCGATCGTCTCTTAGCAGGTGGTCCAAGATCCAAGGAAACAGGACCAAGGAAGGTCATCGTGGACACACCAGGGACTACATGGCTGTATGCGACATACAACGGCCTGAGAACTGGGTTGTGGATATGAAGTACGAGGCCTCGAGCGAGGAGTCTGATAGCGTCAAGAAGAAGCGTTTCTTCGTCAGCGTTCATGATCCTTCGATCGACACGGTGATCAGCAAAGGGATACTGGATGGAATATGGGGTCCAAAGGAGAAGTACCCCAGTGTTACAGAGATGTTCTCTATCTGCAAGTTTGCAGGGAGTAAGAAGACTGGGAGACCCTACCGTCTTGATTGCGGGAACGGCAAAGTTTTCGTGGAAGGGGGAGCTGCCATCGGAATGGTTGTTTCTATCGAACCCACTCTCTGTAAACTATGTCACTGACAAGGTGTTCACTTAGGTTAGCTTGTACATGGCTGCACGCGGCATGCGAGTCTATTCCTATGACGTGATGACAGGTGTCTTGACTTGACTTTGAGACTGATGGAGCACAGGCTGTAAAAGACAACGTAGAGCGCATCACGGAAAGCGCATGCATGAATGGTGTCCGTCATTGTACCCACGTGAACAACTCCTTCCATGCGAATGGCTGAGTTGCTGAGATGGAGAAATATGTTTGCAGAGAAGATTGAAGCATGAGAAGTTGAACAAAGGAGGCAAGATCAGCCGCAAGAGTAAGTTTCATTCTGACCTGCACGGCTCTGATGCGATTTGGAAGAGCGAAAAGAGATTTCCTCTGAATGTCGAAACTCAAGCCTTTGGGGCCACTTTTCTCCATCAAGATTCAAAGTGAAAAAAACATGATTGATGTTCGCTTTTCATTTGTGTTGATTTGATTGTATAGATCCGACAAAATCTGATTGGAGAGAGGACGGCAAACACCACAGCTGGGAAGGTATCAAACAACATAGCAACTTGCACTGTTTGTAATTTGATCTTCTATCCAGATGCACAAGCTGCAGACGCAGCCTGGGAATCTTGCAGCCATCGAACTGGGGGGTGGTGTAGTGACAACAGAGGTGTGTCCGTATGGCCTCGCAGTCCTGCGTAACGGATCTTTTCTCAGGCCTCGTTGATCACTGTCGATGAGGACGTTAAGAGCAGACAGGTGAGAGAGTGAGCTCTGAGGGTGAACCTGAGAGGCATGGCGAAGATCGAGATGCTTCACTTGTCCGGGGGATACAGCACACAAGGGTATATCTCTGTTCGTTTCTACAAGTTTCGTGAGAGAAATGTCAAAGACCATGGAGCGAGCTGAATGCCATGCGGGGGGCAAAATCCTTCTTTGAGAAGCGAAGGTGCTTTGAGGCATGGTTGGGGTTTCAATTTCTGATGTTTGTCTGGTAAGGATCAAGAATGTGCTCTTTCTCCGTTACTACGGAGAGAGCCAGGTCTGCTGCTCACTTGCTGGTTGAAACTGAGCTCACTAGATGCGCACAGGAGGGTAAAGACAAGATGGTGTGAATGAGCATTGGATGATCTTTGATGCTCGACAGGCAGATCTGACTCCATCTCATAGGCGAAGGAGATCGTCGAATTCCTGCAAGGCTACGGGTTTGAGTTCTACAACGTCGAGCAATCAAGTTGCACGACTACCGCTCCTACCTCGTTTGCGCTGAATGGATTTGATGCAGGAGAGGGAGACGGCAATACCCCTCCTAAATGGATTCCACCCAGCGAGGTAAGTGGGGCTGTGTGATGCTGGAACAACAATTGAACCTTGAAACAGGTTATGAGCTACGTGATGCAACCCCGAGACTATGGTGCACACCCCCGTATTCTTGCGTCGTTGGGGAAGTCCCATGTAAACAAAACAAGACACAACTAACTGGTGCAGTCTCTATGAAAATGACTGGAGTCCTTAGCAATAATAAAAGTAAACGAGTCGTGTAGCAGAAGACAGGACAGCTTCGCAAGATATTGTTTATTCTTCTATGAAACAGGCGCACGGGAAAATTCCACTAAAGAAGTACAGCAAGCCGCACACAAAAAAAGGAGGATAATGCAATTTACAATGCTTGTAGCACTCAATGGTCGGTGCGTCGACGAGTAGTACGCATTCTCATGCAGACGTAGTTGGCATAGTCGTGCCAGAGGGGATCTGTGCAGTACTCATCCGTGCGACTATCATTTGATCCCGTAGAGGGAACACGGCAGAGAGGAGCTTTGTCAAGATCCATGGAGGTCTTTGATTCTTCATCACACATCCTGGGGTCAGAAGCACAGGATTCATCCCCTCTGTTTCGCTTTCCATCATGCTCCTTGTCCGCAACAATGGGAGGAAGCGTGCAAAAGAACTGATCGAAGGCGTCCTTCTGGAGGGGCTTTATCGTAGTAGCGCTGCAGCTCATGGTTTCAATACGGGGAACTGAGGAAATTTTCGAAGGAAGGTTTCTCTGTGGAGGAGGAAGAAAACTTGTTCTGATCAGCGAAGAGAGCGAGTCGAGCAGGAGGTTGTGTGGGAGGGATTGATGTCAGGAACGACAGTTGTGTCCGGCTTTATTGGCACATTCCACCACCCCACCCACCCTCCGAGCTCAAAACCTCTTCAATTCCTAATCTGGGTGTTGGAGGTCAGTACCCGTTCAAGTAACACAATTTTGCACTAATCAAGTTTGGTGGGGTAGTGACCCCTACCACGACGAATGTAGCAAGCCCGCAATCTCGTGCTTCGTCATTAGCTCCTAATGACCAAACCGGACCGTTTCTATTTTGGAGCGTTCCATTTAAATAGTTTTATTCTTTGCTCCAAAGCAAGTGATTGGAGCAAAAGGATAGGATGATCGGTTGCGGATGGTTTCCGTGTCCGTCAGTACCGGTACATGTCAAAGCCATGAATATGGTAGGGTATAGTAATCAGTATCCCGGAACTTATGTGAAAAGGAGTTATTTCCATAAAACGAGATATTCGCTTACCTTTTGGATAGACTGGAGGGGTACAAGTCCATCCACCGGGTGGGTAGGGGTCCAGGTAGGGGTCCTTCCGGTCCAGTCGGACTGGTTTCTGTCAATGTCTCCCACCGAGGCTCTATAGTCAACTAGAAAAACATCACAAAAAGGCCTTATAATCAATACTTTTCAATTGTTCACGAATTTCAATGCTCATAGTCATTATCATTCAGGTGTCATAGTCAAAATCTGGTAAATCCGATACAGTGTTGTAGTCAATTGAGTCACGATGGTTCGACTGTCATGAAGGCTGGCCCCAAGAGGCTGGCCCCACCCCCTCCACCTGCCTCTTGTACCCCCCGTTTCCCATGCCTCCCTCCATGACCCCCTTTGGCCCGTTATAGATAGGGGTAACTGAGGCAAATCCAGTACAAACTTTGCAGCCCTTTAAACCCGGCGCTGGTCAGACTGTTCGGCCATGACAATCTGACATGATATGACTGGGGCAAACCGGCGGGGCCGCGCTGGTGAGGCTGGGAGGTCAAGGGTGTAAGGGTGGTACTTTTCACATATATCTGCCAATTAAGTAGAAGGGGACCTCACTGGGACTCCCGGCCCTTGAGGCTCCGAGAGAACTCCGAAACTCGGACAAAGTCAAACGGAGGCCACAGCCAGTTCCCCTTATTAGTACTTGTATGACCGTGATGCCTGTGACGTGACGCAACTTTGAGTAAAAGATGACGCCTGCAGCTGAGTCTGGCAGCACCGTTCGTCCGATCGGTCACGGCGCCGGGCCGCGCGGGCCGCGCCGAGTGCCAGACCGGGCCGGGCTGAACGTTTACTCAAAGGCTAAGTCGTCTGAACCGTTTCACCGCCGCCACGCCCGGGGCGTGACGCCCGGGGCGTGACGCTTGATCGACTGTTTTTTGCTCAAGTTAAGTTAAAAAAGACTCAGAGTACGAGCCTGACTGCGGCAATCAGGAGAGTCGAGGACCATTCAATGATTATCATGGCCCCCGCGCCATGATGCCAGCGGCTGCCGCAGTGCGGATGTCCGTCACGGCGCTGTGGCCGCCGCCGCCGGACGAAGGAATGACTCGGACGTATACGGCGGGCCGGACTCCATTACCGTACGTTTGCTAATAGCTTTACAGTCAATATCCGATTCTGTCCTTCCTGGTACTATCATTTTACCAGGCTACCGTACTGCTACTGTGGTGTGAGAGATGGGCCCGTGACAGCCTGCACCGTCAAAATTCCGACGGACTCCGCCGGGGATTCCGCACTTGCGAGGTGACACGGTATGTGACTCAAACTCTGTAGCCAGCTTGAATTTGCTTGGCGATGGTCACAAGCTGAATGTTGCTCGTTCCTTCGTAGATTGTTCCGATCTTAGAGTCGCGGTAGTACCTGGTAGAAATGATCATCGTCATTCAACTCTGGCCGACTCTCAAGCAAGGGAAGTACTTCTCAGCAGGCATGCCCTTCGTAAATCCAATACCACCTAACTGAGCGTGAGTGTCCCATGACTATGATGCTATACAACATCAGAATTACCTAGCCAATCTATGCATTGACTGGCAGTGCTTTGTGCAACTTCCGTAGCCTGCAATTAGTCAAACGATGAACACGGAAAGTAGGCACCAATCACAAATTGTACCTTCAATTTGGCCATGGCCGCTTCCATCACAAATGGAGCCTTGGCTTCTTTCAATCTTGCTGCGTTGTACACCAACACCCTACAAGTTCCAACAAGATCAATGCGTTTCCGCCTAATATATACACGAAATACTTCGCGGCTTCGATTTCCATGAGGGCCCGCGCATATTGAAATTGCATGCCCTTTAAAGATACAATTATTCATACATACTAGTCAAGAAGAATCTTGATAAAAATTGAACATAAATCATGTGAGACAGACCTGGAAATCGGCAACGGAACGTCCGAATTGTTTCCTCTCGTGCAAGTCTGCAAACTGGTTATTGAAAAAAAAGATTCGTGTTGTGGATCACATGGCAGTGTGTTCTCAAAGGCTCCCAGTGCAAGCCCCACCATCTGTGGAAATGAGATAGTTAGGTGACCGTCGCAACTGTTGATGCCACACTCTAACACACCTGAGCCCCTATTCCGATTCGTCCTTCGTTGAGAAGTTCAATAGCCATCTTGTATCCTTGTCCGCGTTTTCCAAGCATCTGGGCTGAAAATCAATGGACTCTCGCGGAATTCCACCAGGGCTACCGCATCTTTGGATACTCTGCAATTCTCCAAGGTGACCTCTGCCCAAGACTATGTTAGTACAACGAAGACAACAAAATATGGTTTCATGAGGATACCGCATGTCGATGATGCTCTGATTCCTAGTTTGTCTTCCTTCGCGCCAACTGCCTATACCACCAAGTATCGAGTCAGCACCTGGAGCGAAAATCTGCAAACCAAAATCATACTATTCCAGGGTTTGACTTGTCAACAATGAACGCAGTGATTCCCTTATGTGCCTAAATTCAAGAATCAAAATTTAAGATCAAAGTGATCAACAATGTGAATCGTGAGAACCTCTGAAAAATCAGTGTTGGCAAAAATAATGAAAATTTCGGCTTCTTTAGAATTCGATATCCAGCTTTTGGTCCCGTTCAAAACCCATTCCTGGTAGTGAATTTCAGATATGAGTGCCAGCAAAGAATGTACTTGACCTGAGATGCTTCATCCCATTCAGCTTTGGTTTTCAATGCAAATGCATCTGAGCCGCTTCCTGACTCTGACAAGCAGAAGCTGCTGAGAGCCGATTTGCATAATCTTGGGAAATATTTTTCTTTCTGTTCGGTGGTCGCATATCTGTTGAACGCTGTAATGTTGAGGGTGTTATGGATGTCCACCATGACCGCAACAGCAGGATCTACTTTGGCTATCTCTTCAATCACCACGCAAGCAGCAGTAAACCCCAGACCCACCCCTCCATACTCTACTGGAGCCTCGATCCCCATTATTCCCATCTCGAAGCAAGCAGCGATGATTTCGGGGTCCATCACTCCCTTGTCATCCATTTCTCGAACTTTAGGGCCAATAACCTCTTTTGCGAAGGCAGACACATGTTCTTTCAGAGCGAGCTCCTCCTCTGATAGTGCCGTGACTGCCGGTCGGCTTGTCGGCTCTGGGTCGTGTCTCCTGGCACAGAAAGTACGTCTAGTCTCAACTTTCAAAAGGCTTCTGTGACAAGGAAATATGCCAATCCGATGGGAAGAAGTGTGATCACAACATAGTTCAATCAAATTCAGGTTTCTCTGCGACCCAAGAAACCATGGATGAGCAACGATTGAACGATTGGTGTCGGTTTGTTGTTGATCCGAGGGGCATTTGTCCATGATTTGAGACTCATGATTGGCAGCATTGGCGAGAGATGAAGACAGGCGAGCAGAAAAGAAACCAGCTGAAAGAGTTGAGACCTTGTGAGAGGATGGAGAAAGGACAAGTCGTCGAGGGAAGGGCATGAACAAGAAATTCCGCCGCATGCTGCTCCTGCACCAGCGCACTAACAGCCACAAACCCTATAAAAAAAATGTTTTAGTTGGATTCGTGGGGTTGTACCCAACGGGGGTGCCTTTGATCCCATGTGGGTCCTTGATGTTTCCATGTTCCAAAAATAATATATGGTTTATCTTGCATTGTGTGGTCGTGCTGGTACAAATCTGCAGATTAAGAGAATAAAAAAATTGCTTATCTCATGATTATATGGTTACATTTATGGAATATTTATCGCTTGGGTTGTAAATTGTTTGGTTGGCCGGAAATAGAGGGTAAGGGTACTCAACAATGCTGAATTGAGAGGGTGGGTGGGTACTCCTTGTTGCAGGGCAATTTCGCAAGTTGCACCGTAGCGGTACACGTTGCAACTTTCAGAGTTTCAGAGTTTTAGAGTTTCAGAGTTTCAGAGTTTCAGAGTTTCAGAGTTTCAGAGTTTCAGAGTTTCAAGTGGTTGGCCCTTCGTCAGCCAAACAATGGTAAGCACCCGTTCGCAATGCAAGTGATGTGTGACATGGCTGTTTGACGGGGAACATGATCATGATTGAGAATCAAGCTCTCTTCCATGAAATTTCCGAATGTTGCTAGATTTCCTTTTGATGACTGAATCAGACCGCAAAGTCTTTGTGGAGATGGTAACTCACGAGGATTGTGATAAAGCACAATGAATAACACGGAATGGATGTCGTGATATTGTTCATGAAATGTTCAACATGTGTTCGAGTGGTGGGATTGATCTCTTCCACTCAGCTCTTTGTGGTTGCTCGCGCTCCTGCTCTCTACTACCTTCACCCCGACGTCTCCTTCTTCAAGGGGAATGGCTTCAAGCAGCTTGGGCCTTACCTTGACATGCCGGACAACTCAGCGGCTGGAGATGTAAGTTCTTGCTCCAACGCTGAAGATATGTTTCTACATGACCAAACCCTTGGAAGTCTTCCAAACTGATTAATCCTTTTCTCTTTGGCCCTACAGGTGTGGAACCCCCCTGACACTGAGTCGACTTCTGGTATCAGCTATGACAACTGCGAATCCCTTGAGGACTAATAGCTGGGACATTTTAACTTCATTCTTTACTGTACATGACAAATGAAGATAGCAAACAAGACAGAATGCATCAGGTTGGCGTTTCGGATTGGTTGAAAAGCTTAAAGATTTCAGCTCAGAATCATGTTGAGTTTTAAATTTGATCGTCGGCCTTGATTGCCTCTTCCTGCTGACATTGTGGATTTGAGCTCTGATAAGGGCAAGTCTGCCACCTGCAAATCACATGCTCAGCAGCAGCACATGGAGTACGAACAACCAACCATTTCAAAGTACGAGCGAGCTGTTTGTTGGACGCCACGAGATGTGGCTGTCTGCCTTTGCAGTCTCTCGATTTGGTGCTTGCTCCTGCTGCGACGAGAAGTTTTGCTGCATGCGGGAGGTCGAGCTCTGCACACAGATGTAAAGGAGTCTTTCTGCAGAACTCCTTGGAGGCGTGCTTGTCAACGGGTACATGCCGTGACATGAGCTGTTCTAGTATCCACGTCTGGTTCGAAATGACTGCCATATGAGCGAGTGACCAGCCGTCGCTGTTGAGGGCCTGTAATGCTGAATCCGTTGAGACGGCGATCCCAAAGTGAAGGATGGAATTCCACCATGCCTCAGGCTTCTGGAGCATTTCTCTGTCGATGCGCATCGCTCCCCTAGCAAGCCATGTTTCCTTGACGCATTCTTGCAAAGCGAGAGTGACGTTGAAGGTCTGCGACAGCAGATTGCAGGCGGAGAGCGGGTCCAACATGCTCATTTGTCTTGCTAACCATCCTTTGCTCTCAATCAGTCTTGAAGCCCGTTGCATCTCGCTGCATTGACAATAATGAGACATGCCCCAAGGGTAATTGTACTCGGGGACAATTTCTTCAGAGACTCCCGGTGATCCCGCTGACGGGGGAGAGGCGCTGGAGTCCATTCGCCACCACATGTGAGCTATGACGACCATCACAAGACAAGAAGCTGTCAGCACCTTGGAGATGAACCAACATGTGTCTCCTCGCCCATGGCGCTTCAAACCTTGGTTGGGTCCGTCCTCGTCCACTGATTTCTCATTTTTTTCCGAGGACTTGTTTTCTGCTTGCTGCCCTGCATCCTCTGTCTTGTTGACTTCACCTTCACGTCTCTCTCCCTGTCTTCCTCTCAGTTTCGGCATTCTCCCATCTTCATCGCTTCTCGGAGTACATCACCTTGTCGACTCCTCTCTCTCTCTTAGGTTTTTTTTAAAATGATTTTGACGCAAGTCAAAAAAACTAAAAAAAATCTTGACGTGCCGTTGATTGAGAGGCTGGCCGAGTCCGACGGTCACCGCCCGGCGGGTCACACGGTGGCGCTCAGTGCCGCGGGCGTGGGACTCCCCGAGCCTGACTCAGTGAGGGCCGGCGGGGGGCCGAATCGGTCTGTTACTTTGAAGCTATGATCGGATCATCAGAGGGCTAGTCTTCTTTACTCAGCTAGTAGTACTCGTGGAGACATTCAATACCGCATAGTAAAAGAATCGTAATGAATAAATATTGACTCAGCTCGGCCCCCCACGCAGGCCGCGCCGCGGTCTCCGGGCCCGACCGTACCCACTCACGCGGCCGGCCGCGCGCTGCTTCGGAGTTCCATGCTATCAGAACAAGTTTGTCATGCTCATGATGGGACCGTCCCCTCGGGCCTGCGGGAGGCTCTTCGTGCAGCAGTGCCGCAGTGCAGTCTCAGGCTCGACTCGGGAGTCTCATCCCATCCCTCCTCTCCGGACTGCGCGGCATCCACGAGTCTCCTCCCTACTCCTCCGGCTCCTCTAGCGGCTGAATCCTCGGGCTGGTCGCCATGAGCGCTCCCAGCGTCAGCTGCATACGAGTCAGTCAAGAGCGCGGCCATGAGCAAGGCTCGGGGACCACGTAGAAGCCTCCAAGGAGGGAGTACTGCCCGCGGAGAGAGTCGGCGACCTGCAAGGAAGAGACTGAGGCGAAGGAAGAAATAGTTCGCCTCCTGTCTCACTGTAACTTTGTCAAGTTTGAGCTGACGCAGGAGAAGCTTGTTCCTCTTCTGACCGAGCAAAGAGTCTTTCTCTGCCGCCTGCCGCACGTTCAGCCTCCTCCTCCTCCCACCATGCAAAAACACCATGGCCGAAAGCTCCGAGGCACAGAGGCCTTCACAGCCGTAGCGGATCATCGAGATCGACCGGAGAGGCTGGAGGAGGAGGTCAGAGGCGGGGCAAGGAGGAGAGTCCCAGACCTCGAGCAGAGGAGGAAGTGAAGGACTGCCTGAGGGCCCGACAGCTCCGACGATGGTGAGGACGAGAATGAGAGGAGGACCCATGGCAAGAGCCTGGCGCACGCGCTCAGAGACGGAAGGAGGAGACTTATGGCAGGCAAGGGAGGAAGAGAAGGGAGGGGGGGGGTTACCGCTGCAGGTGAAGTTACACTAGCACCGATGAGCTGACCGAGAGCTGAAGACGACAAGGCCTGCCAGGGATGAGGAGGAGGAAGAGGCAGGAGGAGGACAGAGCCAGGAAGAGGAGGAGGGGGAGGAGGAGGAGGAGGAGGAGAAAGGCAGGACGATGATGGGAGCTCACCTGGAAGGTGACAAGCTGAACGAAGTCTTTGAGGCTTCCCTGCATGCCGCAGCTCTGGTGGACGGTGAAGCCTAGGAGGAAGAGAGGAGGAGGAGGAGGAGGAGGAGGTTCAGGAGCAGATGCAAAGAGAGGCAGAGGCAGAGGCACCGAAGAGAGCAGCGAAGAAAGCGTCGAGTGGGGCCTGAGTGAAGGTCAAGATGACGGAAGAGAAGAGGAGGGGAAACAGGAGGTAAGGGAGGGGAGATGAAGACGTAAAGGAAGCAGAGAGGTACAGAGCGAAGGGCAGGGCAGGGCAGGGCAGGGAAGGGAAGGGAAGGGAAGGGAAGGGAAGGGAAGGAAAGGGAAACAGGAGGTAAGGGCAGGGCAGGGCAGGGCAGGGCAGGGCAGGGCAGGGCAGGGCAGGGAAGGAAGAGGCAAACAAACCTCAGCTAAGGTCTTGCTGAGAAGGTAAGAGAAAGACCCGTAGTATCTCCTCTCCCTCGAGATAGTGATCCGTTCCTGTCGAAGTGAAGTCCCTCGTCAAACAGGTGGACGGCAAGGCAGCAGCCGACCTCCACGAAGTTCATCAAGGACTTGACCATGGCGATCATGGAGCTGTTGATCGACGTCATCACGATGCTCCCGATCCTGTCCACAACCTGCTGCAAGTTCAATACCTCCTGCTCCTGCTTCTCCTGCTCCTGCTTCTCCTGCTCCTGGTGCTCCTGGTCCTCCTGGTGCTCCTCGACTCTCGTCGCTCCTCCCGTTTTCCTCTACCGTGCACACATCGCTCTCTTTACCACTATCGCTCCCTCTGACTTGCTATGTACAATCTCTCCCACTGGTCCTCCCGACCTCAAGCCTTGTTCCTGGTAAGAATCTGCTCTTCTCTCCTCCACGCGTTCAGTAGCAACTCACCCCAGTCTGCTCTCCCCATACAACTCCAAACAGCCCGGCCAGGACGACTGTTGCTGCCAACCTTGGAGGTGTGAGGAGGAGCGAGGGGATTTGCCATTCCAGGAAGGAGAAAAGAAAAATGTGAGATGGGAAATCAAGATTGGAAGAAGAAGGGACAGGGCAGAACAGGGCAGTACGGGACAGGGCAGGGCAGGACAGGTCAGGACAGGGCAGGGCAGGGCAGGGCAGGGCAGTGCAGGGCAGGGCAGTGCAGGGCAGGGCAGGGCAGGGCAGGGCAGGGCAGGGCAGGGCAGGGCAGGAGGGGACGGAGAAGAAAGGCAACGAGCAGGAAGGACATCAGCCTCACCTCACGCCATTGACAAAGACATCTCGAGTTGTTTGCTTCACGGCCCTGCAGAAGAGAGCTCCAAAGGCCGAGCCCAACCTTCCCATTCGTCTCTTTCCGTCCTCTCTCTTCTCCATCCCCCCTCTCTCCCCTATCAGCCGTCAGTTCCTTCCTCCCGCTGCAGCAGGACAACCTCTGTTGGGTTGGAGGAGAGGAGGAAACGGCAGGCAGAACGGCGAGCCCGAGGGCTTCTCCTCGAAGTAGGAGCAGCGGAGAGATCGCCACTTCTGTGTGAGGAGGCACAGACGATCACGCGTGTTCCTCTCAGAGTCGTCGGTGGTCTAGGAGAGGAGAGCAAAGACGTGAGAAAAGAAGATGAATGGAGGGAGACAAGTGACGGCAGAAGGGCGGATGACGAGGGCATGAAGAAGTGGTGAGGAAGGGAGAGCGAGGGAGAGCGCGAGAAGGAGAAGGAGGAGAAGGAGAAGGAGAAGGAGAAGGAGCAAGGGGGAAAACATTTTCAGTGGCTGCTGAGCACAAAAGAAATCATTACCAGGTCTATGCTAACCAGGTCCAGGAGGAACTCAGCAGGATTTGTTTCAGCTGGGCACCTGAACGATGTGAGGTGAATGAGGTTTGCCAGACAAAAAACGAGGAAGCAGGGAGGGGAAGAGGAGGAAGAGGAGGAAAAAGAACAGGAGGAGGAAGGAGAGAGATGCGCGGATAAGTGGAAGTGGCAATGTGAGTGGAAGGGGGGAAGGTTGGGGATGGGGAAAGAATTGCCTGAAATTAAGTGAACTGATCCATTTGAGACAATCTTTTCTTGGGCCTGGACATAAATTATCATCTGAAAACGTGAGGAAAGGAGAAGGAGGGGAACGGGAGGGAACGAGATCAGGAGGGGAAAGGGAGGAGGGAGAGGGGGAGAAGGAAGAGGGAGATACCTGCGTAGATTGTCTCGCCTTCGTTGAGAAGAAAGATGTCATCCAATATACGCCAGACCTGCGGATCACGAGGTGGATAAAGATGAGTAAGAGAAGGAGGAGCAGCAGGAGCAGGAGCAGGAGCAGGAGCAGGAGCAGGAGCAGGAGCAGGAGCAGCAGGAGCAGGAGCAGGAGCAGCAGGAGCAGGAGCAGCAGGAGCAGGAGCAGGAGCAGGAGCAGGAGCAGGAGCAGGAGCAGGAGCAGGAGCAGGAGCAGCAGGAGGAGCAGGAGGAGCAGGAGCGGGAGGAGCAGGAGCAGGAGCAGGAGGAGCAGGAGCAGGAGCAGGAGCAGGAGCAGCTGCTATTTCAACGTCCCGTGTACTAGCATATCACCTTTGAAGAAGGCTGATGGATTGAGATGATCACTGCTAGAGGACTCAGTCTCGCTCCCTCGCTCCCTCGCTCCCTCGCTCCCTCGCTCCCTCCCTCGCTCCCTCCCCCCCCCCCCCCCCCAACCCCCTCCCTCGCTCCCTCGCTCCCTCGCTCCCTCGCTCCCTCGCTCCCTCGCTCCCTCGCTCCTCACCTGTGTGCCCTGAGTCTGCTAGCTTGCGGAGAACGAGGATCATCCTCTCCGCCTAATGTCGAGAAAGTTTCAAGAGGGAAGCGCATGCAGGGCGGGAAGAGAAATGAGCAGAAAGAAGCAGGAGGAGGAGCAGGAGGGAGCAGGAGGAGGAGCAAGAGGAGGAGCAAGAGGAGGAGCAGGAGGAGGAGCAGGAGGAGGAGCAGGAGGAAGGGAGGAGAATCACTTGGAAGGCATCGAGGCCTGACGTCGGCTCGTCTGCAAAGATGATATCTGGACTTCCAACAAGCTCGCAACCTGTTCCACTTCAGAGAAAGAATGAAAATGGCGACGAGGATGCGGGCACGGTACTGGATCAGGAGAAACAGAAGCTGCAGGGGGAGCAGGAGGAGCAGAGGAAGCAAGAGGAGGAGGACGTGGGAGGCGAGAAGTATGGGGAGCAGGAGGAGCAAGAGGAGTAGAAAGAGCAGGAGGATGGAGTTGGATGAGGGAGTAGAGATCTTCAAACCGAGAGCAAGTCGACGTCGTTCTCCTCCTGATATTCCTCGCGTCCTCTCATTTCCAACCCTCGATTCACTACCTGCTCGTCAAGAATCGCAACAAGAACTCGCTGACGTTCTCACCGCACGTTCGATAGATGGAGTGTCCTCAACAACTTTTCAACAATCTACAGTACAAGCTGTCAGCCTCTGCCATGCAGATTCTCCCCACTTTTCTTCTTCTCTCCACTTCCTCTTCTTCTCTCCTCTTCCTCTCCTTCTCCCCCGTTGATCTCCTTCCCCTTCTTCCTCGTCTTGTCCTCCCCTCCTGCCCTCCAATCTCCCCCACTCCTCCGTTGCCCAACCTCTTTGCGATGGGCTGTGGAGGTTCCAGGGAGTCGGAGTTTGGCTGCCATTTGCAACGTCTCTTGAACTGACAAGTGGGAAAAGAACTGATCTTCCTGTAGGTATGAAACAGATTGTCATCATACAGTAGAGCAGACTCCTTTCACGTGTATGAATTATCACACGTATGAAGAGACTGTCATTGCACGCACTATCCCCTGCAATATTCTCTCCTACAAATTTCTAACCTGCCCGACAAATCCATACGTCCGATCAATACGACCATGATAAGCTGAACCTGACAATCTGAAGTGATGACAAACGTGTAAAGAGACTCATTCACCAAACATCTGCTATGCTGCCATACCTTCCAGATAGCTTCTGCCTTGGTCGCTGCGACAAGGTCCCTCCAAGAACCTTGAGACAGCATCACATGGGGGTGAGCTCCTCTTCTCTACCTGTAGCAGAGATGTCTTGCCGGCTCCTGACGGCCCCATGATGGCCAGCAACCTGTTTCGAAGAGGAATCACAGAAGGTGCAGAGGCACTTGGAATGCAGAGATTGTAGTAGTAGTAGTAGTAGTATTAGTAGTAGTAGTAGTAGTAGTAGTAGTAGTAGTAGTAGGAGGAGGAGGAGGAGGAGGAGGAGGAGGAGGAGGAGGAGGAGGAGGAGGAGGAGGAGGAGGAGGAGGCAAAAGTGATGATCACAACCTGCCCGGATATGCGACACCATTCAGGTTCTTGAGAACTTTTCGTCCATCTACCGCGAGGGAGATGGCTTGCCATGAAATCGCGGGTGTATCGCTTTCGCCATGAGCCGCCGCGAACAACTACAGCAGATTGCACATGAGAAACTGGCGATGGAAGAGGAAAGAGGGGAAACGGAGAAATGAGAGAAAGATCTCCTCTCACCACAAGGAAGAGCGCAAACACGGCGGATCCCCGAACCATCCTGTATATTGATCTCGGCAAACTCGACCCTTCCCAGGAGGTTTCGAACGGCCGCCTCTGCTCTGATCCTATCCTCTGCTTCAGCAAGGCCTCATATCTTAGATTCGTCTCAAAGGACTTCACCAGCACCTTCTCCTCTTCCTTCTCTTAGTCGCGCTGGCTCTTCATCGCTCTCTCCCTCCTGCCATGGCCCCCAAACTGTTCCTTGAAACTCACATACAGAATCTTTTACACGGAGCCCTAGTGTCCCCTCGTCCCCGCTCAACCTGAAATCAAGTGAGGCGGGCTGGGTTCGATTCAAAAGTGTTTTTTACCATGGCGGTTACGGCCGTTGCAGGGGAAGAGCGCGAGAGCATGGCGGCGGATCCCCTTCCGGAGGCCTCCTTTCCCGCCCTCATGCACGCGCACCGCCGAACTCCTGCTCGTCTTCCTTCAACTTCCAGCTGTTGTTTGTGCTCTCTTCATCTTCAACACTCTCCTTTCTCCTTGCTGCCTCCCTCTGTCCGCGATCCACCTCAGTCGCAACCAACCCTCTCCCGCTACATCCGTCTCCCTCCTACTCTGCACGTATTTTCTGCACGATCTTGGCTATCCAATGCTCTTCCGCCATACACGTGAAGTTTCTTTACGCGATCTATGTGCCAGAGCATTTGAGCCTACTTTCACTGCACCCTGGCGCTTCATCACTGAGTTTTTTCCATTCTGTCAAATAATAGAAAATCTTATCTGTTATTAATTTACATGGTCTTGATGGTTACATAGTGGTTTTCTTATCTGTACAGTCAGTCAGTCGAGAATGTGCGTGAATGAAGTAAATCTCATCTATGATGTCTTTCTAGAACCGATCAAGGGCAGTTGCGCCATCTGAAAGGTTTCGACTGCAGCATATCGGAGCTTCCCATTTGGGATGTTCCATTTGGGTTTTAAGTTGTTGGTGTGTCTATTACAGGAGAGTGTTTCAGGGATCTATGATTAAACTGATGGAAAATGACATGACAATTATGATCGTTTGAACATGCACTTTTAGTCAAATGCGTTGTACAGAATATGTGTTTTCTGAATATGTGATTGGTTTCTGCAAATTTGATTGATTCTGTTCTCTGATTTGGATTTTGAACAAAGCAAAATTTGGGGGGGGGGTCGTTCAATTATTTGGGTGTAGAATTTGTAGGAAAAGATTTGGAATTCGATGTAGTGCTTATTGAACATAGATTTGACCGAAAGTGATCCTTGCTTGCAACGCAATGCATTCTTCTGGATTCTTGCTTTTAATATGTCTGAAAAACTCGCCATTACTTTGCAGATTTCGTGCTGTTGTTGAAGACAAGGGGGTGTAGAGTCAGCAAAGGGAACGGGGTTTGGCAACGATGAGTTCAGACGAGGAAATCAATGTTGAACTTGACCAGGTCCGGTTGTCCTCCCTTTCTCTTGAAACACAGGAAATGATTATGTCTCCAGTCTGAAGATGAAGAACAAACCATCGATAAACCATCTGAAACCGATCAAGTTGAGCAACGGGGGGAGGAGCCTTCAAACTTGGAAGAGAATAAAGAAGGATCAAACACTCCAACAGCTAAGCAAGATGAAAGTGATGAAAAACAGGAACTTTCCAATGATAAAATAGTTTCTAGTGGTGTAGGAAGTGAGGACATTGTCACGGGAGACAACGTACAAGACAAGGACGACAAATCGCAGGTTCGGAGCCAAGATGATGACAAGAAGGAGGATCCTTCGGAGACTGCCGATGCACAGAAGGAGGATTCTAACGCTCAGGACGAAGTTGAGGAAAGTTTCGATTTATATGGGGACTTGGAGGAAGATAATGCTGAGGAGAAAGCTGGAAGAGATGATGAATCTGGTTTCTTGCCAGAAGACACCGATATGTCCAGCATTCCTGTCAACACAGATGTAAAAGATTCTAAATCGCCTGGGCAACATACTGGAAGTTCTGCGAAGAATCAACTAGATTCTGGTCCCAAAGGCCCCTGCTCTGTCACAGTGAACAAATTAAATTGGTGGACCAGCGATGCAGAACTCGAAACGTTTTTCGCGGAATGTGGCAAAATAAGGAAGATAAGGTTCGAGGAGGACAAGGCTTGTGGAAAATCCAAGGGCATAGCTCACATCGAGTTCGTCGACAGGTTTCGTCTTATTTGATTCAGGTCAATTGTCTCACACTCTTTTCAGCGTGTCTGCTTTGGATGCTGTCAAAAGGAGTGAGTCCACCCTGGATGGGGCTAGGATTCTAGTGAGCCTGGACCTGCATCCTGCGCTATCGCAGGGTCAAATGCGACAGAATGTTCCTCTGCCCGGCGCTGGACAGTCGCTTGTTGGGAACGTGAGCCCAACACTGTCAGCTCAGGGAATGCCTCAGCCGATGATGCCCGGCAATGCGAGAGGATCGACGCAAGGACGAGACGCCATGAGTAGAAGTTCAAACCAAGGGAACGCATATGGAATGATGCGGGGAATGCCGATGCCAGGAATGATGATGCCTCCGGGTATGTGGGGAATGCCTGGAATGATGCCTCAGATGTGGGGAATGCCTGGAATGATGGGCATGCCTGGGCAGCAGGTCTGACACTATACTCGGCGTGGTAGTATGATGCTGATAAGATTTGTACTTCAGATGCCAAGCGGAAGTGACAGAAGGAGGAGTAATGGTAGGGACAGGGACAGGGACAGGGACAGGGACAGGGACAGGGACAGGGACAGGGACAGGGACAGGGACAGGGACAGGGATAGGAACAGAGAAAGGGACAGAGACCGAGACAGGGACAGGGAAAAATCAAAGGAAAAGGATAAAGACAAGGACTCTGATAAGGGAAGCGAGAAAGAGAAGGAAAAATCTCGAGATCGTGGCAGCGGGAAAGAAAGGTCTCGCTCTAACTCGAGGAAGCGATCGTCATCCCGCGATCGCGACAGGGATTCTCGCAGGTTCGTCTAGAAAGAAAATTATTTACTTGGCCGCGATCCTTTCAATCTGACGATGGTATTTGGCAGGAGAGACCGGAAGGATGAAGAGAGAAATCTGAAGAGGAGACGCTAATCCTCAGTCACGCGGGGTGACTCAATGATTGAAGCGCACCACTATCGCAAAGTAGGACTGCGGCCAGTCACGTAGTACACCGGGCACCGGGCCATGAACTTCCGAGTTCGAAAAATGATACTACTCAGTGACTAGTAAACTTGGGTAGTGCGACTCGTCGCCGTAGAACTTAAACCCGCCACCGTCTTCTTGTTCCGCTTGTGCCGACCGTACAGTGCGCCGTCATCCCGGACGCCTTGCACCCGGTGGCCGCGGTGCCGCCCCGCGCACCGGGCCAACGGCATCCGAGTCGGAGGCCCGGCCTGGGGGGCCGGGGGCCGGGGGTGCTCAGACTCCGGCACGGCCGGAGCCCGGGGCCGGGCGGCCGGGCGGCGCAGTCCGACGCCGTGACGCCGACACCCGGTGCGCCGCCGGGTGGAACAAATAACGGTGGAGTAACGAGCAGCTATGATTTCAACGATTTGTAACGGAGGCAATCGACACCTGTCTCCAGTCTGCACTGAACCATGGCGCAAGACAATGCTGGAGGAGGCGCAGAAGGCAAGGCCAAGGAGGAGAAGAAGAAGACCAAAGCAGAGATTAAGAAGGAAGAAGAGATGGTGACACATTTTGCAGTCTCATTGGAGGGCTTGCTCTGACTTTCTCCCCCTCCCTTCCCCTCCCTCCCTGCCCATCTTGTCCGTCTCTGTCTTTCTCTCCCTCTCTCTCTTGTGAAATGCAGAGCCCTGAGGACATCGAACTTCGCGATCGCCTTGCCCTTCTGGCTGAACGAGTGAAAGATGTCGATGCGGCTGTGGCCAAGGCTTCGCTAGACGCGATGAAGTGATTGTTCTTTGCTGCAGCACATGTGTTTCTGACTTTGATACTCCTGTTGACAGGGAGGAGATTCGGGCAGCAACCAGCTCGATGACTTCAGTCCCCAAGCCATTGAAGTTTTTGAGACCCCACTACCAAGGGCTGAAGGATTTCTTCAGTAGTATGATGGACAGCGAAAACAAGACTCTTCTTGCTGACGTGCTATCGGTGCTGGGAATGACCATGGCTGGGTGAGTTACACTAGAAGGAGGCAAGAACCCATGTTTAACGCCATTCTTTGGAAGGTCCGGAACAAGAGAGAGCTTGAAGTACAAGTTGTCTGGCGCTAAGGGGGGACTGGACGTCTGGGGCTTCGAATACGTCAAGAACTTGGCAGGGGAGATTGGTCTTGAGTGGACACATAGGAAGACGACAGACCAGAGCACTGATGACCTGAAAGAACTAGTTGAAGAGATCGTTCCATTCAATATCAAACATGGTAGTGAGCCAGAAGCGTGCGATCTTCTCATGGAGGTCGACCTTCTCCCTCGGGTAAGATCTTGGATTCCCCAGTCACGTTGCGTGATTCTTTCAACCAGGTCCTTGAACATGTTGCCGAGAACAACTACAGTAGAATTGCCTTGTATCTCACAAGTTGTGCTTCCTACGTGCCAGAGCCTGAAGATAGCATGATCTACAACGTTGTTTTTCAAATTTACAAGAAAGTGAACAGGTGAGTCTTGTTTAGCATGTGTTTGAGGAACTCAAACTTCCATTGTCAAGGTTTCCGGAAGCACTTCGGATTGCCATCAGATTGAATGATGCTCAGCTTGCTGAAGAAGTTCTCAGCTCATGTGAAGATGAAGACATCAAGAAACAACTGGCTTTCATGGTTGCTCGACATGGAGCTCTGAATTTGACCAGCGAAGACGAGGCGCTCACTGAGATTCTTGGAAATACCCACCTTAGCGGCCATTTTTTGTCACTTGCTCGTGATCTTGACGTGTTTGAGGTTTGAATTTGTCAAAGATCTGGTTTCAATGGCTCATCCGTTTTACAGGCCAAGACTCCAGAAGAGATCTACAAATCCCATTTGACGGAGACAAGGACTTCGATGGAAAATCTCCAGTCTGCGCGAGCCAACCTCGCGTCTTCTTTCGTGAATGCCTTCGTTAACGCAGGGTACACCTATCACTAGCTGGAACGTAGAATCTTTCCTGACAGCTTTACAGATTCGGAAATGACAAGCTTCTCACCGGCGACAGCAAGGCACTCTCTACCTGGATTTACAAATGCGGCTCACAAGACTCTGCACATGGGAAAATGAGTGCTGCTGCGTCCTTAGGAATGATTTTGATGTGGGACGTTGACAGTGGTCTTAATCAAGTGGTCCGATTGACTGAGATCAATGAGGATTACATCCAGGCTGGTGCATCGCTTGCTTCAGGAATTGTGAGCGCCAATGTTCGAAGCGAGTGCGACCCTGTGCATGCCTTGCTATCGGATAAAGTAGAAGACAAGAAGCTATCTACAATTCAAAGGGTTGGCGCAGTGTTAGGCTTGGGGCTTGCATATGCAGGAACACAGAAGGAAGACATCTTAGATCTGCTTACACCAATAATTGCTGATCCAGAGATTGATATTGATTTGTTCTCCATGGCTTCCCTGGCTTTAGGATTTGTGTTTGTTGGTAGCAAGAAAGCCGATATTGCCGAGAATATCATTCAGGGTCTTTTGGATCGATATTCAGATGATCAGAAGGTGAACTAATTCTTTCATGTTCTCACAAATAATTCCTTCCCCTGCTCAGGTCGTTAAAGATGCCGCCTCGCGTTTCGCATGCCTGGGATTGGGCCTCATCTTCCTGGGACAGCAGGAAGCTGCAGATGTCACCATGGAAGCCTTGAAGGCTGTCCCTGGCCAGATTGGTCAATACTGCAGCCTTACCGTTGAGACTTGCGCCTATGCTGGAAGGTATTATCGTTTGATTAGATGCCACAACAGGTTGACAGATTGTGCAGTGGTAATGTGATGAAGGTACAGAAGATGCTTGGAATTTGTGCAGAACATCTCGAGGAAAACAATAGCCACCAAGCAGTAGCAGCTATCGGAATTGCTTTGGTAGCCATGGGGGAGGAAATGGGAGCAGAAATGACCTCAAGGAGCTTTGAGCACATGCTTCAGTATGGGGAAGTCAATCTAAGGAGGGTTGTTCCCTTGGCGGTTGGCTTTTTGCACATGTCGAATCCGAAACCGACAGTCATCGACATGCTTAGCAAGCTTTCTCATGATGGAGATTCGGAAGTAGCGCAGGGTGCGATCATTTCGCTTGGTTTTGTGGGTTCTGGCACGAACAATTCTAGAATCGCCCTCCTGTTGAGGCAGCTTTCGACTTATTATGGCAAGGATTCAAATACGCTGTTTGTTGTCAGAATTGCTCAGGTCTGCCATCTGTCCATCATCTATGTTGTGTTGACATTCAATTTGTTCAGGGTCTTTTGCACATGGGCAAGGGGTTGATGACAATTTCTCCTCAATATTCCGACAGATTGTTGACCTCTCCCACTGCCTTGGCTGGAATTCTCGCCGTGATGCATTCCTGCATGGACTTCAAAAACGTCATTTTGGGGAAATACCATTATATGCTCTACATGATCTCGATTGCAATGCAACCGCGTATGCTTGTCACGGTCGATGAACAGCTCAAGCCTCTCCCCGTTTCCGTCAGGGTTGGACAAGCAGTGGATGTTGTGGGACAAGCTGGAAAGCCCAAGTCCATCACTGGTTTTGCAACACATACAACCCCTGTGTTGCTTGCGTATGAACAGGTGAGTGGATGCAAGCCGTTTGAAGGCGTCTGACTTCCTTTTGTGACAGAGGGCTGAACTTGCAACCGACCAGTACCTGCCCCTGACCTCGGTGTTGGAGGGCTTCGTCATCTTGAAGGAGAATCCTGACTGGAAAGCGGATGCTGAGAAGAGCTCGCCGTCAAAGAAGGTACAAGAGGTGTCTGACATGTAGAGCTGGTGTGATTGTTGGTCGCAGGCCGAAGCCATGGAGATTCATGACGATCACCTCAAGAAGATGGCGCTGAAGATGGCCAATGTGAGACCGGATCAGAGAATGTACGGCAAATAAACGCCTGAACCTTGAATGCTCAATCACTGCATGCTTCGCGCTCATTCTTCTCCGCACCTATGTTCTACGTTTAATGAAACTTTCGACCTCCTTCAGTGCTTTGTTGAGGGCTGAGGTGGAGGAAAGAAAATGATTCCCTTTGGGAACAAGAGCGAGTTCGACTAGATCTGCATTATTCTCATGAGCTCGCAGAACTTCGAACAATCGCTCGGCATGCTGTGGAGGTACATGCCTGTATCACCAGCAGTAAGCGGCGAGTTTGAACAGTCATGATTGTAAACCTGTCCTCTGAACCGTGGAGGATCAGGAGGGGAACTTGTAGATCCCTTGCCAGCTCTTGAGGCCCTGGAAAGGAGGAGTACGAGTCGATGTAATCCTTGGAAAGCTTCCACCTGTACGAGATTCACGAGGGAGGAGGAGCGCAGTGGTACTCTGCCTCTGAGGATTGTCGGGGCAGCCGAAAGGAAAGAATTCCTTGTAGCAGAACCCTTTCTCCTTGGCCTCCTTGACCTTGCAGCACGTGTCAGTGAAGGACAGGACGAGGGCCTCTACCGTGACTCACCTGGTCCTCCGAGAAGTCCAGGGCAACTGACCCCGGAATATCGTCCACACATGCGAATGTGAAGCATCCAGCCACCGGGTCACCTGCGAGCTGTGAGCTCGGCTGCGCTGATTCTCGAGTCCCACCGGGAGGATGGAGTTCTTTGCTCGCAGCGTACGCTAGAGACAGAAAAGCTCCTGTGCTGAGGCCGCAGATGAAAAGTCTCGAGTTGGAGAACCGCTGGCAGCAGAAGCTGACCTGGTGCATCGGCAGCTCAGAGGGCATGAAGAAACAGTTATGGTCAACCACAGCCGCTATGTCCTGCATGTCCCCTGTCAAGGTCTTGGACACAAACTCCGGCGGTGCTTCACTTGCTCGCTCTGCTACCAACGTCATGATCCGAGAGGGGAGCTGAAGGATTTCCTGCATCAAACTCTTGAGCAGAGGAGCCTGGGATTCCTCTTGTGTTGAAAGCCACGAAGACACTGCGGTCAAACTTCTTCAAAAGATGTTCGCAGAGCTTTCGAGGGAATCTGCTGGCAAAGAAGCAATGGTCTGGTGTAGGAACGCCTTGTTTGAACAACATCAAGGCATCTGGTGTTACTGATGCGTCGGGGAAACCATGATTGTACAGGAAAACGTTCTGACAAGCCTGATCGCTCTCTACATTCTTCTCCAGTCTTGTGAGGATCAAGTCTTGAACCTTCACGATCTCCATCTTTGAGCTCAGGTGGCTGAGAGGCGAGCAACGAGCACACTTGCGGTATTCACTCAAGAGTGCGGATCGAGCTCGCAACGGCGACGAAAGCGAAGAAACCAACACCAAGACAAGTCGGAGCGATGAAGGCAGGCAAGACGGTGCTGAGGAAATGAAGGAGGAATGGAAGGAGGAGGAGGAGGAGGAGGAGGAATGGAAGGAGGAGGAGGAGGAGGAGGACTGGAAGGAGGAGGAGGAGGAGGAGGAGGAGGAGGAGGAGGACTGGAAGGAGGGTCGGGTTATTGAATGTCTTCCTCCTCCTACGGGACCCATACCGCACATCGCCAGCCACAAACCATTTCCCCTCACTCTGAGGCGGAGCAGCAGCTCTCCCCGACTCTTGTCTTGCTCCGATTGCTGCTGCTGCTGCTGTGCCTGCTAGAGTGAACGACTTCTGTCTGGGACTCAACATCCTGGCTGCATCACTGACCTTATCTGTATCTCGCTTCCTCCCTTTCGTCGCCTGTCTCACTATGGGTCTGTCACTTCATATCATGAAGTATTTACGTATCTCCCTGCCCAACTACCTCCGTATCAATCCTTGTGTTTATCTAGGTACAGCTCATTGCGTCAACCTGATTTCCTGCTTTCATCTTATAACAAACTGTCGTTTCTTGTTTTATTTCCTTCTCTTGCCGAAACTGGTTCACGAAATCTCACCCTTCATCATCACAATCACATCATCAATTCTCCATGCGGGCCTTGTGTTGCTCTTGCTCCAGAGATATTCAAAATTCACAGAGTAACCGTGAGGGTTGCCAGTTCTGAATGAGAGAGGTCAGGACAACCAATGGAAAGGATGGTAATGTCACTTGTGCACGATCTCGAGCTTTCTTTGAGGTGATGTCACATTCGCAATGGCAGTATCGAGCTCCTCTCGAGATAGACTGTCTTGGACGTCTCTTCGAAAAACTGTCGAGCTGCATCGTACGTGAGGAATGTTTGTGATGTGCTATCAAGACATGATATCAGGGGTATACCTCGTCCCCAAAACATCCGCAAATGTATCGCTCAAAATGATCTTTATGTCGAGATCGCGCCAGGAAGATGGTAGTTGAGAGGTCCACGGGCTTTTCACATCACTCCTAAGATTGAAGAAGATGAATTGCTTTGGCCTCCGAACTGCAAAGACTGGAGAAAGAGGAAAGAAAATTTCTGTCGCGCCTCCGATTATCTGTATGAACAGGAACATAACACATTCATGATAAAGTCAAACAAGATGCGGACAACAAATATGCACAACTCACTCTCAATCTCACAAGACATCGGTTGGATCGTGTATGGGGGACTTCGCGGCTGAGCCTGTGCTCCATGGAACGCGGGCTGCTTTGCTCATCCCCTGTCCCTTCATCTTGTGTCTCTTCTTCCCTCTCCTCTAGAGGATTCAAGTCTCCGTCTCGAGGGCTCTGTGTATCATCGTTCGAACTCTTTCTCTTGATCGGGATGCCCATCTCCTCCTCCTTCCCCTTCCCTCAGCCGCCTTCTCCTCCTCCCCGCTCGTTCGCCATTCCCTTCGAACCAGTAACGGCGAAGTTGACTAAACCGAGCAGAAAGTCTCGTACACATGAGGCTTCGGAGCCTCCTCTGCTCTCCTGATTGTCCTCGTACTGATTTTTAACTTACTTTGAGTAAACTTCGGAACTCGAGCCCTTTCAAGAGTCGGTACATGACTCAGTGATCGCACTCTACTAGCCTCCAACTGGGCCCGGCTGGTGCGCCGCCGTCCGGGTGTGTTAAAGCGTGAAGTTGACTTAACAGCGTTCCGGCGAAGCCGCCTCACTGAGGGGACTGGGCGGGGGGTAATGAGCCTGCCCAAGTCGAAGGGTCCTAGCCAAGCTATGGGCGACAGTATTTTAAATGTGGGGCTTCAGTTTACACCACAAAAATCGATTGATTCAAGTGACAAGCACTTCATGCAGCACGAGTGCTTTTCCCTTCCGTTGTTCGTTCCCGGCTCCAATCGAAACGGCACAGCATAATCCTCGCCATCATCACCTGCAACAGACCCTCGGTACATTCACAAAGGCTGATCATGACATACTTTTCTTCGAGGAAATCCCTTACACTCATTTTTGTACCTTCAAACTGTGAGGCTCCGTGAGCTCCTGTTTTGCAAAATCCACAAAAATCTCCCTTCTCACCTCAAACTCCCAAATGATCGCCTCCTTGTTCCCTTTCTCAGAGGAATAGCCAAGCTTTTCCAGGTACTGTTGCGGTTGTCAAAGACCAGTATGCCCACGATTTAAGATTTACTTGTTGATGCTTATCCTCTGCCTTCCAAAACTTTTTTGCAGGCAACAATTCCGTCACAACGGTACCTGCCATTTGCATGATTGATATGCATTGTGAGAAATAATAAATACAGTTTTTCTGCTCTATAGGCACGTCTTGTTCCTGGTCAAAGATTTCAATTCCATTGTATGAGGAGGAGACCAACAATAAGGTTGCATGTCAAAATCATCGAAAGTCTAGGCTCACGTTGGATAGTTCAACGTCGAACAGAGGTTGCTCATTCAGTTGCTCCTGCACGTACCGAAGTGCCTTTGCATTCTTAATCAGCCCATGGAGCATACCATCATGTAAGATACTGTTTCAGCTTGCTTTTTCTGGACAAGATCATGATAATAGATTCCGTTCCTGCAATCACAACCATCAATTGATATGCAAGGAAACCTGTGAAACAACCGGTATTGTGTTCCAAAGTCACTACCCTGCCTGTTCAGCTGAAAAACCATTGCTTTACAGGAACATCGACAGGCCGGGACAGAGCTGCCTACTTGCGTGACATCGACGTTCTCGAAGAATGTCTCCAAAAGTTGCAGGTAGCTGCAAGACCGTCACTCTTCCATGCCCTTCACCTCCGATCACCACCTAACTCGCTTGGGATCATACTTGACTCGAACTGCCTCTGCATGTCCCTGAGTTTTCCACTCATCAAATTCTCTCTGTCTCGGATGTTGGTTTCACCGTCTTTTCAGAGCACACGTCTGCGTACTTAGGGTTTTCTGTTTTTCCTCCAGTGTATCCAGCCTGGACACACGAGTCATCAAGATCTTTGTGCGACCGACGTTTACCTGCGTCGATACAACGCCAACCACGCGCTGGAAAACTAACTCGAGTGGCCTTGTGGAACGCAATAACTCCTCAAAACACCAGCTATTCGCTCACCAGAAAGAACCCCCCGCAAAAGTTGCAACTTTGCAATCATGCGACTGAACACAGAACAGCATCAACACATTGTTGGAATGATGCTTGAAGTACCTTGATGATGTTTGTAACCTCGATCTCCATCATCAAATCCTTGGGTTGTTATGTCATGCCATCAAAGTAGAACATTCATTATTCATCATTCACCTCTCCAGCCAGCGGAACATTGCCATCGATTTCTATCTTGTCCGAGTAAATGTTCGACACCAATATACGTAGACCTTTCATCCCAAGTTGGTCTCCAACAGCCAGCTGACCGGTAAAAGATTTCGTCAGATTTTTCTCTCGCGACATCCGCCCAACAAAATTACATCATCCGGGCACTCGGATTTCGAAACATTAACAATGAGATCCAGCCGGATTGGTCCAAACGCTTTTTCACACGGTATCTTTAAGCTCTTCAGTTCTCTTTCTTTCATTCCAATAACCTTCAGTAACGTCAGAGACCTGTATGCTGAAATTGCACCTTGACCGCTTCCTCAATTCCATCGATCACTCGACCGCTTCCAACCTCAAACTCAACAGGCTCTCTGTCTCTTGTGTTGTCAAACCCCTTGCCATCTACCAGGCGGCCGATGTAATGCACCGTGACGATATCCCCTAGCTCCACCTCCTTCTGCAGGGAACACTGTAAACCCAAAGTCCTCCGTCCCGTTGAGTCTGGCTGAAAGGAGGAACCGATTCTCCTCCTCCTTTGCATCAGCACTGAGAATACGTTGCACTTGTTTCCTGTGCTCGTCGCTGTCCAGCCACAATCAATCCCTTGTGGTCCTATTTCAGCGAACTTACCTTTGAGAGGGAGTGACAGTGGTGAAACCGAAGATCGAGGAGGGAGGGAGAAGCAAATCTCACTTCTGGTCATCGTTATCATCATCATCAACAACAACATTGTCGTCATCATGATCATAATCTTTCCCCTCCTCCTCGTCCTCCCCCTCCTGCTGCTCTCCATTTCACGTTCACCTAACATTGCGACCAGTCACCACCCCTACCCTTCTTTCCATATTGTGTATGATCCCCTACCCACATTTTTGTCTGGTTGGTTGGATTACCCAGTCATTTGTAGCAATAATTGTGTATATCATAGGGGTACCAAGGACTACCCCCGGTCATGTACCCCATCTTCTTAGTGATCACCCCTTGAAAGGAATCAATGCCCGATCCAAAGCGTGTTACGACCTGCACGAAGCCTACCTCCTCCTCCTCCTCCTCCTCCTCCTCCTCCTCCTCCTCCTCCTCCTCCTCCTCCTCCTCCTCCTCCTCCTCCTCTCCCACTCGTTTCCTTGACATCATCATCCTTGTCCCTGCTGTCCATCAGCATCCTCAGCCGTCGTACTTTTCCTCGTCTTCCTTATCTCAATTCTTCGTGAGCTCTGATCTGAACTTTGTCCTCGCCTCTTCCTCGCTTCTGTCCATTTCGCCTTCATCATAAGAACAGTTGACAAGCCTCATCGATTGTTTTCTCCTCCCCTACCTTGAGCTCTTCTCTCAACCCCAGCCATCTTCTATCAGCTATCGAACATGTTGATCTGTCCCCGATTTCTATCCTCACTGATTTTGGTTTCCAGGGACGATGAAGGAATTATGGGCGTTTGCTCTGATAACGCTGTCCTTGTGTCACTTTTCAGCTTCATGGCCAGTCAGTGAATGTTTTCTGAATCTCAAGTCGAGTCCACTTCTCCAGACCTCACATCCTACAAGAACTCAGGCGACTACTTCCTTGCAGTGTATGTTTTCCCATGCTCCTGGTAGTCAATGGCGCCCTTCGAGGCGTCAGGAAGCAAAACTTATGCCCCTTAAGCTGGCAAAGAATAGATGGAGCGGGAAGTTTGAAGACCTCTCAGCTTCACAATCTGACCTGACGAAATTCCGTGACATCTTGCATGAAATCCAATCTGCCAACGAGACGGAATACCCACGAATTGTTGGGAGCAATGTTGAGTTTCTGTTGAGGACTGATTTAGAAAGGCTCTCGAATACGATTCAAAGCGAAGAAATGGATGAGACGAGCAGAGCTCGTCACGAGCAGAGCTTTCAGCTCGTGCTGGATTTCCTGGAAGTTTTCGTGAATGAAATCAAACAGATATGGGATGACAACAGGTGATCTGTCGAAATGTTTTTGCAGGTGTAGGCATGTTCTCAGTAAACTCTCACAGAGCTCTGCTGAAAGAAATTCTGCAAGCTTCCAGCAAAGGTATGCAAGCGCTGGACAAGAAAATGGAAGACATGATTGCTGGGCGTGAACCGCGATATACGCCTGAGTTCTTAAGTGAGAAGGTCTTGCTAATGAGCTGTTGTTGAGCATTTTCCAGGATATCTTGATGCAGAGATTGAGAGAATGAAAGATGTTGTTCAAGATGCAGCCAACAACAAGAAACGTGACGAGAGGAGAAGGTTCGTAAACGACAAGTCGAAGAAGGTTGGGTCTTATTCCCGCTCCACTTGTTTTGAATTCGATGGTACATCAGATCATCGATCTTGACGACAAAGAGGAGGAGGAGGAGGAGGAGGAGGAGGAGGAGGAGGAGGAAACAAAGGGATCTCCAGACGCAAGGACAACCCTTCGTGTTCTCACCATGGTGAAGGTAACATCAAGAACGATTCTGATGTCAGTTCAGCAGTGACGACAAACAGGCACGAATCTCTGCAGAGATGGAGAAATTTTTGGGAGAAGACGCCTGGGCAGCTCAGCTTCTCTCTCGAATGCTGCAGGTGTACTCCTACTCCCCTCCTTCACCCTCGTCAGAACCTCTCAATCTCATCGTCTTCTTCCCCCCCTCAACAAACTCCCTCCCGCCTTTCCTCCTCCTCCACTCCTGATGGATTGTCTTGTCAGGTCGATCAGGTTCCCCTCAGGGTGACAGCGATCCGCACAGCCCTCATGGAGATGCCAAATGCTCAAGCTCGAGCGACTTTCGTTGACGTTGTCATTCTTGCTGGGCCCGAGCCGGAGTTGACTCGTCCTTGCAGGTCGTCTCCGACGCTCTTGACGATCTTAGAAGGATGCAGGCGAGCGGAGACAAAGTGGATCCGGAGATGCTTCAGCGTATGGAGCACATTGAACAGGTGCTGAAGCGAGAGCTGGGAATCTAGTGGAGGAGAGCTGGGGGTAGATCTGGGAGTCCGGCTGAGGCGACTTTGACATCTTTATTACACATTTGACCTCTTATTGATTATTCAAAATTAAAAAAGACTGCGAAAGAATAAAAAGAACTTGACAATGGCTGTCGAGCTGTGAAGGTCTTGAGATCGAGCGATGACTTTTTTTTGCACCTGGTGAGTCCCTTGGAGTTTCCCTACTGGCGCTTCAGCTGGAGGCTCCTTTCAACGCGCGGATCATGGCCCGGGCGTGACCCTTCTTCACTCCCAGCTCCATCTGACACAATCCGTACCGTTAAGATTTCTCAGCTTGTCAACAGTAAACTTACCAAGTCCTCCTCGGCCATCAGCTGGACTCTGCTGAGGGAGTCCCAACCGTTGCGCACGAGGAGCTTCTCGTAGCCCGAGAGACCCGCGTTGGCGAGGAGCTCGGAGAGCCCACGGGGGGCGGGGAGTTTGCGGTACCTCATGCTGGACGAGGAGGCAATCTTGGCATGGTCCCGACCGGATTTCCGGGGAGGGAGAGGAGAGTCATCCTGGGAGGCGGAGGAGACAAGCTCGTCTCCAGCTACCCACTCCTCCTCTGTTCCTGTCCTCCAACTTGGAACCTCCTTGCTGTGGACAGACCGACGGCCCTTCGTCTCCTGCTCCCTATCACTTCGCTCACGCGCCTCCTCCTCCTCCTCTACCTGCGGCAAGAAGGGCCGAGCACTTGCCCAGCTGTTGAAAGCCTGCGGAGGTTCGAAGCTCTCTGGAGACAGGAAGCCTCTCCTGCCTCCTACTCGCCCTCCTCCCGCCCCAGTCGCTCGAAACTTGTCGAGGGGAACCGCTTTGTCGAGATCTCTCCGCATCGCTTCTTCCCATGAGAAGATCTCCTCTGCGTTCCGATCAGATCAGAGAGAGGGAGGGAGAAGGGAACGAGGGGGGAGGACAAGACGACAACAGAGGAGGAGAGGGAAGGGGAGGCGAAGTGAGAGAAGAAGAGGAGAGGAGGGATGGAGACGACATGCGAAGCCAGGAAGGGCAAGGAGGAGAGGAAAGAAGACAGGACAGACCAGGACAGACCAGGACAGACCAGGACAGGACAGAAGGAAGGAAAGAAGAGGAGGGAATGGGGGCAGAGAGAATGGGAGGGAAGTTGCCTGTAGGGCGGGGCTGAGGAGCCGAGCGGTAACGTTGAAAGATCTTCTCTGCACGATCAATTTTCTCTTCAAGGACCTGCAGAAAAGCAATTCAATTTAACCTCCTCCTCCTCCTCCTCCTCCTCCTCCTCCTCGAATTTCTCATCTTGCTCCTGCTCCTGCTCCTGCTCCTGCTCCTGCTCCTGCTCCTGCTCCTGCTCCTGCTCCTGCTCCTCCCCACCTTGTTGCGAGCGTTGGTCTCCTTGATGGTAGAGATGGCCTCTTGCAGCAAATGTGCCATGCCCGAGCTCGTAGGGTCCTCCTTCCCCTCCTCCTCCTCCTCCTCCTCCTGCATCCTGTGCCTGCCCTTTCTGTCCCCCTCATTCTTTCCCGCTGCTGCTGAAGTCAACGACCAAGGAAGAGGAAAGGAGAGGCAGGATCGGAGGAAGCAGCAGAACATTGAGCCAGACTGAACGACAAGGAGGAAATGAATGGAGAGGAAGAGGACAAGGGACGAGGAGAAGACAGAGACTTAGTCTACCAGCAGATGAGATCTGATACTTCAACTCGTCCTCCTGCTCCTGGGAAGGGCAAGCATAAGGATACAAAAACGGTGGGATACGCCCTCAACTCACCTTGAGGAAAGAAAGTTTCGCTTTCCGCTCAGTTGCTCTCTCCCTGCTGCCTTGCTCAGACTACTCCCCTCCATCTTCCGAACCTCCCTCCTCCCCTCCCCTCCTTGCCCCCTCCTCCCTCGTCCCTCGTCCCTCGTCCCTCCTCCTCTGGTTTTGACCTGAGATCCTGAACTTTTTCCAGCGCCTCGTGCATGCTCTTGGCCTCCTCCGTCTTTTTCTTCGCCTCCTCCATCACCTGCAGCAGAGACTATTCCCAGCGTCAGTTGAGACGGGAGGGAAAGGAGGACGAAAGGCTGCTGAGACGAGCTAGCAAAAAGCCACGGGCAAAGGGACGAACACCAGGAAAGGTTATGAGAGCAACGGGGGCAGTGCAAGTAGGATGAGGAGGGGGGAGTTGAGTAGAGTAAGGAGCGGAGAGGCTTTCCTCCGAACCTTTTCTGCCTCGTGAATCTGCTGCATGACATGCTCTGCCTGATCCTGCAGACCTTCAGCTCTTTCTGTCATCTCCTGCTCAGAGTATCAGTCCATTCCCTCCCTCCTCCTCCTCTCCTCACGTTGAAGCGTGCTCCACCCCTGCCCTTCGCAAGCTCAGATCGAGGAAGCCCGTCTCGTTTGTCTCGCAGACTTTCTCTCTTTCCCACCTTGAGAACCCAAATCAATCTCAAACCTGTTTGTGACCCTCGTTCCCCCCCCCATCCATCCCCCCCCCCCCCCCCCCCCCCCCTCCCCCCCTTGTCCCTCCCCCTGCCCCTCTCCTCCTCCCCCCCCCTCGGCTCACCGATCCTTCAATCTCTACATCATGCAGGTCCCCTGTCCTGCTCCTTCTCTCCCGTCTGTCCATATCTCTCTCCCATCCCCAGCTTCCCTTGCTCACTTCAGGAGCAGGGAAGCTGTCGTACTGGCTGTAGGCTGAGGGGGGAGGAAACACATCTCTCCGCGCCCAGGGAGGAAGGTAGCTCAATGACGACCAGTAGCCACGAGGAGGAGGAGGAGGAGGAGGAGCAGAAGGAGGGTAGAGAGGAGGAACAGGAGGTGCAGGAGCCGGGGGGATGGATGAAAGGCCTGCAGAAAGAAACTTGTCGTGCTGAGGCGAGAACGAATTTGCCGGGACTGCATGCATGAGGTTGATAGAGAGCTTGTCGTCGTCTGCGAGAAAATCAGCGACAGTGAGGAGAGAAGGGAAGCTGCTGCTGCTGCTGCTTGCTGCTGCTGCTGCTGCTGTTGCTGGCTGCTGCTGCTGCTGCTGCTGCTGCTGGCTGCTGCTGCTGCTGCTGCTGCTGCTTGCTGCTGGCTGCTGGCTGCTGGCTGCTGCTGCTGCTGGCTGCTGCTGCTGCTGGCTGCTGCTGCTGCTGGCTGCTGCTGCTGCTGGCTGCTGCTGCTGCTGCTGCTGCTGCTGCTGCTGCTGCTGCTGAATTACTCACCTACGAATGTTGATTTTTCACTCGGCTGTTTCTTCTTGCTTCTGAAATTTCACGTTGAGAAGGAACAGTTGAAAGATAGAAATTGCATTTCACCTGTTCTTCTCTTTTGTTCTCTTCTTCTCACGAGCCTCCCCCTCCCCCTTGACAACTTTCGCTCTTGTCCTCTCATCATTTACAGCTTTTGATTCTTCCACCAACCGAACGTGTCTGACTTTCTCATCCCCCCTTCCTCTCGCTCTCCTCCCATCCTCCCCATCTCTGTCTCTCCCTCGCTTCTCACGGACATCATCCCTCCTTGATTCTTCTCGCGCCTGCACGTCCATCCTGCTCTCTCTTGACCTGCCCTCTGACTCTCTTGCTTGCCCAACTTGTGGAGGAGATGGCAACCTGGCAGAATAGCAAATTCAGGTCGAGGAGGAGGAGGAGGAGGAGAATGCAGTGAAATATTTGTGGTGAAGAAAACAGTAAAAGTCACAGACAACAGGCAGGCAGGCAGGCAGGCAGGCAAATATTTGAATCCTTTCTTCTCCTTTCTCACCTTTCTCTCCTCTGTTCACTACGGTCTTGTTGCAACTTCATTTGCTTCTCTTCAATCTGAGAGGAACCCGATCAGCAGCGCAAACAACTCCTTCCATCAACAACCATGTTGAGCCTTGTGTTAAGCTCTTCTTTGAAAGTTCTCAGACTGTCAGAAAGAGGTTTGAGAGTGTCTTGCAGAGAATCTTTCTCCTCTTGTTTCGAGTTGGAGCTCATCATTTGCATCACTTGCAACATGAGCTTCCCCGTCTGATTCAAACTCAGAGATGCAAAGCAAAAACACCGTCTATCCCGCTCGACCACTCTGTCCTCCTCTTCCTCTTCCTCCTCCTCCTCCTCCACCAACACACAACAACAACAACAACAACAACAACAACAACAACAACAACAACAACAACAACAACAACAACAACAACAACAACAACAACAACAACAACAACAACAACAACAACAAC
>NW_005434671.1:1172731-1174628 GCF_000315625.1 Guillardia theta CCMP2712
CATCATCATCATCATCATCATCATCATCATCATCATCATCATCATCATCATCATCATCATCATCATCATCATCATCATCATCATCATCATCATCATCATCATCATCATCATCATCATCATCATCATCATCATCATCATCATCATCATCATCATCATCATCATCATCATCATCATCATCATCATCAACTCCTGTACCACCACCACCAACTCCTCCTCCTCCTGTACCACGAAGTCCCCCTCCTATCCATGCTTCTTTGCATCCTCCAACCCCCATTGCCAAATCCCTTCAGCGCTTCTTCCTGTCCTCATTTCTCTGCATCCTCCTCCTCCCCATCCCCTTCCTCCGCCTCATGAACAGACCTGATTCTGCATCTGCGAGATCATCTGATCCCGCTGCCCGTCCCTCTCCTGCATGAGCTGCATGAAGCCCTGCAGCATGGCCGCCTGCCTGCTTGATTCTCTTTCCTTCTCCTCCTCGCTCGCACGAGCCCTATCCACTTGTGGAGGTGCTGAAGTCACTTCCTGCTGTGATACAAGTGTGAGTTGTCGGTTTTTCGTCATCTTCATCAATGTTTGTCTTCCCGTATCTTCGCCTTTGCCAGCGTGATCACCACCTCCATGAAACATCTCCATCGTAGTTGTATACATCATTATCATCATTATCATCATCATCATCGTCGTCGTCGTCATCGTCATCATTCAACCTGGATTGGCTCAGGATTCACTTCCTCGCTGGGAGGGTCCGGGGTCTTCATCTTCGGTTGAACATACTCTGTATCTCAGTGAACAAAAGACGAGACGAGAGGGAAAGAAAGGTGAGAGGAGGTGAGAAGACGTGAGAGAAGGTGAGAAGAGGGTTGAGAAGGGAGGGGAGGGAAGATGCGGGGAGGGAGGGCAAGAGGAGAAGTACCTCCTGCTGGCCTGACTCTCTCTCTGGCATTCTTCAAAAGCTTAGGAGTTGCTGCTCTAGATCATCAGCAAGACATCTCAACGACGAACTCAACTGATCTATCACCCAAGTTGATTGTCTCTTGCAGAAACTCCTCCGTTATCATCCTCTCCTTCACAGAATCGCTGCCATCATCATCAACCAAGTGGCTGCTCAGCGTGGCGATCACCTTGCTGGGGATTCTGTGACCCTCCTTCTGAAGAAGAACCCTCCAGCTGACGACGAGCAAGACAGAGTCAGCAGGCACATCAAGTTCAGCATGTCACAGTTGATCACATCTCTGCTCGTGAGCTCGAGAGTTCAGAGGTTCTTGAGCCGGCGGCTGCGGAGGGATTGGGACTGCCTCATCCGGACCAGAGTCTGGGCATCAGGTGAGACGTCGATACGTCAAAGCTGGAGTTGACAACCTGTTGAACTGGAGCTGGGCTGCGAGGTGAACCGGACCGCAACTTTCGCTTCTTCTGGTGCCGCAGATTCCTCCTCCGCCCCTTGCCAGTGTCTGCAGAACCATGTCAAGGGAGCGACTACGAAAGTAATAAGAGGGCAGGCAGTATGAAGAGAAAGATGGAGAGATAAGAGAGCCAGGAGGAAAGGATGGAAACTACGGAGTCACAGAGATACGGAAGAGAAGGAGGAGCAGAGCAAAGAGGGTGAGAAGATACTTGGTCACTACGCTGCTGACGTTCTGCAATTTGTTCTTGAACTTCTGCCATCGCATCTGGTTCTCAAACGCATCGAGCGACCTCTGACTTTGCGCCTTCCGTGTCAAGTTGCGGCCGGTTGACTTCGTTCTCAAGGATCCGGGGGTCTCGCCCTTCTCTCCAAGTGCTCCGAATGTCGAAACTTGCGGAGGAAAGCCCTCTCCTCTGACTCCTTGTACACCTACTCGTCTGTCCTTCCTTTCGCCCTTGTCCTCCTCCCCCTCTCCCCCCTTCCCTTCCCCCCCCC
>NW_005434671.1:1174728-1189892 GCF_000315625.1 Guillardia theta CCMP2712
TCCAACCCATTCTCGTCTTCCCCTTCTCCATCTTGTCCGAATCGCACTCGCTGTTCTTGATTCGCTCCCTTCTCCCTCCCTGGCTGCTCGCCCTCGTTCACAGGTAGCGGCCAGCGCTGCAGCTTCCGAGTCCGCTGTTCGTCCCATCCTTCCCTATTCCAATGCCACTGTTGTTCCACTTGCTGCTCACCTCCCTGCTCTCTTTCCTGCTCCTCTTGACCCTCTTGCTCCTGCTTCCAAACACCCCGCTGCTGCATCCGCTGCAATCCATCGTCCTCCAACCCTGAGAGTTCATCATGCCAGGCGGTTGGCAAACTTGGGCCTCCAGCTCGGTCTCTTTCAGCACCATCATCTACTCTTTGAACACTTCGAGAAGGAGCAGAGTAAAATGATTCCGGCGAGGGTGAGATCCGGGGAGAGTAGTCTTCATTGGCGAGTGACCAGAAATTTCCTCCGCATTCAACGAGAGTTATCTGAGTTTTGAGCTTCTGAACCTCCCCCTGCTGTGAAGAAGGATATACATACTCTTGCACCAACCCAGTTTCATTTATCACCAGACATCTGATCGGTACTGACCAGAATTCCGCCATGACTTGTTTGGCAATGTTCCCTAGAGGCTGCCGATCTTCAACGATCCTTGAAAGGAAATCATCCACGTTTTCATCCTCCAAGTCGTCTAAGATGTTGTTCTGCTTGTCTGCAAGATCCATCAAGTAGCTGGCGATGTCTTTGCGCATCTTCACAACGGCTGAAGGGATCCTCCACAACTTCACCCCATCCAACTCCTCGATAACAACCCCGAAAGTGTAACCCATGAACTCAGCCTGTCGTCGGAGAGGAGGATGTACAAGAATCTGTTGAGAAACAGCCTCAAAGATGCTGTTGCCATTTGGATCCACCCATAGCTCCTTCAATCCTTCTCTGTCTACCAACCTTGCTAGCTGAGCCAGGCCATCTGTGCACTTTGACAGATCAAACCCACCTGGGGACAGAGCAGCGAAATTGAGCATGGGTGATTCCGAGCCCGCTCTCATGGGAGAACTTCTAAACAAGCCAGCTCTGAATGGAGTCACAGGCAGAGGAAGCATGTTCATGGATGGCGACAAGGGATACGCAGTGGATCGAGAAACTGAGCGCATGGGGGTTGACGCCCTGGTGTTGTTGGCTGTCCATTGATCGATGAGCTTGTCAATTTCAAGCTGAAGTTGCCGAACTCCCGCATCGTCATCGTTCACTTCCTGCCTCTCGTTCATCCATGTTGACGTCACCTGCCCCAAGCGGTTTCGGAATTTCCCTTTTACCGCACTGCGTTCTGGCCCACGAGCTTGGACAGAGGAAAACTTTCCTCGCAGCACATCTGTCTGCTGCAGGGAAGACGATGCTGAGCTGTACATTAAGGACAGCAGGACGAGCCATGCCTTGCGAGCCAGCCTCATCTTCTACGCGTCCTCTTGAGAACTAGCCTACCTTGGAATCATCATCGGGGGCCAAGGATCTTCGTCCCCCCTTGTTAGCGGGTGCCCCTCGCTGCTAGTTCCCCCTCCTTGCATGAGACGTGCATGATATCTCAAAGAAACCACCAGTTTCACCTCTCCCTCCTCCCTTCCCTTCCCTGCCTGACTCCTTTCCCGTCTCTTTCCGCCCACACCATGCCCTTCGCAAAACCGTTACGTAATTTGGGACCAAGGCTGTTACGACCCGGCGCTGCTGGTCTGCCGGGCCCGGCGTGTTGACGGACGTATCCCCATGGCAAGGGAGCATGGCGGGTACCACAGGGACAAGAGCGGAGCCAGGAAGACAAGACCGAGGAGCAAGGAGCTGATGTGACAGGAAGACCCATGTCGCAGGCTGCAAGCCATGAGCACCAGGAGTGCCTCGCTCAGTTGCTGGACCCTGACGCTAGCGCTGCCCAGATGTCAGCGTGCTGTGGCTCAGCTATGAAGCCCCTCCTGGCCTTTCATCTGTGCATGCCCTACATCGCTCCAGTAGTTGATAAAGCAGACGACGAGGAAAGCATCCGTCGAAGAGAACGGGCCTTGAAGCGAAGGAGGAGATGGAAAGACCACCCAGACGCTACGGTACCTCGCGACACATTGCTTGTGTTGAAAAGTATTGACTGTCAATCAGGATCCAAATTTGCTCCAAATTTTATCACAACCTCTTCGAGATTTGAAGGCACGCTTTCTGAATTTCAAGGGGAGCCTTTACTGCAAGGCATGTCCGAAATCGAAGCAGGTAGAGTTTCACTCAGAATTTGTTTGGATAAATGTATAGATCAGATTAACACTAGAGGAGACTCTTCGGACAACGATTTTCTGGGGGAGAAAGCTGAGGAGGGCAACTTCATCTTGGAGAACCATTGGAGGCAATGGGACGGTACAGAACAAGTAGTCGTGAGTATCAAAACGAACATGTTCGTCCTCCCTCAACCGGTTCGCTTCTTCCTCGGGGACATCAACGAGGCTTTGAAAAGGCTCGATGTAGATCAGAAATTTCGGCAGATCGTCATAGATCCGCCGTGGCCAAGGTCTCATGTATCTGTTTTAGTTGTTGCTTCTAATCAGAATACAGCAAGAGCCGAGGGAAATATTACCGGACGATGTCTACACAAGATATCGCAAAACTTGACGTGGGGAAACATCTTTTGCGTGGAGGGCTGTTAGCTATGTGGGTTACAAATGATGAGAAGCTTATTTCATCAGCAAAGGTAGAACTTGACTTGTATCAGCCTGCCTTTCCCACCTCGAATAGTTCACCTGCTCTGCTTATGCTCACCCTGTGCTTGTCACTTTCACACCCCCGTTCGCTTCATTTTGATTTGTTCTTGCCAGGATTGTATTTTGAGCTCGTGGGGCCTCGTGTGCTGTGCTACGTGGTTTTGGATCAAAGTCACCTGTCAGGGCGACCTCGTTTCGCCATTGGAATCTCCTCACAAGAAACCGTTTGAGCAACTGCTGATAGCTTGTCGAGCGTCAGAGGTCCATTCCTTCAAAGTTCCAAATCACAAAGTGCTTGTCAGCATGCCAGCTCAACATTCTCGAAAACCATTCATTGGGGATATTCTCTGCAAGTACACAAGGAATGTGGAAGAATCGGTGATCCCCTTCTTGCCAGCTCTGTCTCGAAGATTTGACTTCGTGCCATGTCAAGGATCATGAAGGCAAAGGTCCCTTTCAAGAAGGATTTGAACTGTTTGCGAGGGAGGTCTGAATTGCACGTGAGAATTCATTCAATTGTATTGATGACTTGAATGCTGTAACAGTTGAGGCGTGGATGGACGTCAGTTGGGGATGAATGCTTGCTCTTTCAAGGAATCTCTTCGTTTGAGTCTGAATGAATGAATGATCTGAGTCTGAGAGCTGAAGGCCAGGTCCCTCATTGTCCTCGTACTGATTTTTAACTTAACTTTGAGTAAAGGCCCGGTGAGCACCCTAGCAACCAGTTCACTACTGAGTTAAGTTCGGCACCGTTACTCGAAGTCAAGTTAACCGTTACAGTAAAAGAGAAATCAACGAAGGACAAACATTACTCAAAGTTAAGTCAAAGATCAGTACGAGGACAATCAGGAGAGTAGAGGAGGGCGCGGCTTGACCCTGACGGCCTACCGGGTCGCACAGGCCATACCGTAAGAGAAAAAACAGCGAGAACCAACCCTCACAATCTTTTACTCAAAGGTAAGCTAAAGATCAGTACGGTACGATCAGGAGAGTCGATGTGACAGAGTCACAGGTGACGTGAGCCCTGACAAACAATTTGGTGCTCAGTGTAACGCTTTATGGTGTTGTAACCGTGGCCGTGACTCTGCGCAGGGACGTACCGTACCGTGACTGACATACGCCCCTTGGACAAGGGTGCTAAGGGGCTAATTAGCTGACGGGGGTTGCTCCTCCGAAGTCAGAGGAAAGAGGGGTACTGGGAAAGTCACCGGTGGGGGGGCTCTCCTACCAAGTCAATGAGGAAAGAGGGGTACTGGGAAAGTCACCGGTGGGTAGACGCATTTGCATGGTCATGTGAGGGGTGTCACTTGGAGTGAGCAATCGGACTCGGGGGGTAGGGTAGCCAAAAGGGGACCAACAGTCATAGGGAGATAGGGGTGTAGAGGATGTTCGGAGATCGGGTCACGGTGTGATTCGATGGGGTTGTTTGTTGACGGTAGGGACTGAGTTTGCCGGGGTACTTGTAGTGCAGTTGACTGGTTGAATGGTAGGTGGGGTGGTTGGATCGGGAGGGTTGCTGCCCAACCAAGAGGTCGTTGACAAGGAAAAAAGGATGGAAGACCTTTTAACGTTTGATGTGGGGTGGTGTCAGGGTTCAGGGGGGTGGGGTCATAGTCTCCACCGGTGTATCTTAATAAGTAAATAGGGGGTTCACAGGTGCAAAAGGAAAGACCGAAAGTTTCTTTTTACAAGTTATGTAGAATTAAAATATTCTATAGAAGAGGATTGCCATGGCGGTGTGCCAATGCGTCAGTTAGGCCAAGCTATGCGAGAGGATGAAGAAGAGGTCTAGATGAAGGGAAGAGACAGGTCAGCACGAGACGACACTTGAAGATGAAGGAAGAGGAGAACAGAATCCCATGAAGGAGGGCAAAAGAGGCTTCTATTGATGATATCAGAGCAACAAGGGGAGAATCTTGCTGACTCTCACATCGGCCAGATCATTCGCCGCGAAGAGTATGAGAATACAAGTATTCATGAGCGGAGGAAGCAAAGGGACCGCAGGGAGAGCAGTACGTGCACGGGCGCTGCAGCCCTTGAGGAACTTGTTGTTGACGCAGAATCGGGTGAGGACTTCAACCAGTCAGATACGAATACAGACTCTTTGCAGCAAAGTGAGGGAATGCTGTCATCTTGGAAGAGGAGAATAAGCTCTCCAGGCTTGTTCCGAAGAAGCTCACTACTGTTTGGGGGATTAAAGTCTGTGGAAGACTCAATGAAGGCAACTTTTCTATCAGAATGGAAGGAGGAATTCAAGGAGATGAACTATCAGCCAACCGCAATTCTTTTGTTCACTTACCTCTCAGTACCTTGCTTTGCTCTCTTTTCTTGTCTCGGTGAATAATTTGAGCAAGGAAGGATTCGTAGATTGGAAGTACATTCCAGGCTCGACATACTTGCTCAGCAGTTTGATATGTTGCACGCTGGCAGGCATGTTCACCATGAAGAAGTATCGTTTGTTTTGCATGAGGAACTATGAATGTTTGATCACGCTGTATTTGGTGCAATACGTCTCCGTTATCGTCATGTCTGCATGGCTGACAGAGATCGGCAACGTCCTCTTTTCGAAGGACAACGGGCTGGTTGCTTTTAACAGCACAACCTCCAAAGGGAGGTTCCAGAGAATCTGTCAAGAGCTCGATCCTGCGAAAGTCATGCTTCTTTCAGCAAATGTGAAGCCGTCAGGATGCGATACGCTCATCATCAATGGCAGGCAGATGGGGATTTACATGAATGCTTTCCTGGAGCTCATTGTCTTTAGTCTGCACTGGAGAAGAACCTTGATAATATCCATTTACATGGTGGTCTTGCTGATTGTTGCAGTGCTTTCCAGCGGAACATATGTTCTTTCGCTCATCACAGCTTCCGTCTTCTTCATTATTGCTGGTCTCTCCTCCAGTTTCTTCTGTTTTGTTCGTCAAGAGAATGAGAAGCAGACTTTTGCGATCGCTAAGCGGACTAGGTTTGCGTCAGAGCAAAGCAGAAATCTTGTGAACACCCTGATGCCCGAGAACGTCTTATCGCGGATCACGACCTTGAAATCGAAGGAGTTCGTCGGAGTCACGATACCGCGATGTACTATCATGTTCTGCTCTCTCGCTCCTCAAGATGTCATACAGAAAGAATCTTCGCAGAAGATCTTCAACTTCCTTGACTCCGTCTTTGAGACATTCGATTCCAAAGTGCAACAGTACGGCATGTACAAGTATCAACACGTCGGTGACTGGTACATCATCACCTGCCCTCGAGCTGCAGCTCCGTTCGATGAGGCAGAGCAGTCAAGAGGCTATCCATCTGAGTACGCCTCGAGGATGGTGAAGTTGGCCAAGAGCCTGATGGACATCGCGGCGATGCAGAAGATCGGCAGTACCCCTTTGAGCCTCAAGGTAGGGATCAGCTATGGCAGCGTCGCAGGAGCTGTCATTGGGATGCATCGAGCCTTCTACTGTGTGTACGGGGACACGACCAACACGGCGGCAAGGATGTGCAAGTACTCCCAAGGGGCTCAGATCTTGTGCACGAAAGCGTTTGCTGACCTGCTGGAGACGTGCTCAATGGTGGAAGCTGACTGCCGGTCTGAGGGGACCATCGACATCAAGGGGAAGGGGGCGATGGAAGTCTTCTCGATCGAGGTGAAGGGGCCGTCAGATCCGCTCGGAATGGAACGACGATCCGCCTCCATCTCAGGGGTCTCCACGCATTCCTCACTCTCTGCCTCCGTTGTTGGGATGAAGTTGGAACACTTGAGCGCGCAGAGCAGAGAGTTGCTCAAGAGCGATCAGTACAGGATCGGCAGACTATGGTGCCAGTTCAAAGATGCAACCTCAGAGGAGCTGTTTCTCAATCAGAGTCTGAATACTCACCGTCTCAAGCTGACCATTGGCATCGCTCTTCACTTTTGCGCAGTTTTCCTGCAATTTCATATGGTTGTGTTCCCGGAGTATTCCTACAATTATGCCAACTTTGGAGCTTCGCAGCTTGAGGAGGAAAAGAAGATTGTGTTTCGCGCACTGACGATTCATCTTGTGATCTCAGGTTTGTGCAGCGCTTGTCTTGTGGCTGGGATGTGGACTTTCCAGTACAAGTTGCTCTTGTATCAATGGATCTTCGTGATCATGAAGCTGGTGTTTCTCTCTATCTGTGTTTATGCAAACAAGCATGAAGCTCCTCTCTCATGGACTCTTTGTTTTCCTTTCTTGTTTGTTGCTGCCCAGTCCAATTCCTGTGGTATTCAATTCAATCAAGCCCTCGTCGTTTGGATTGTCAGTATCATCACCTTCGTAGCCTGGACCGTCTCCAAGTCTTCGCGCAATTATCTCGTGGAGGACTTGGTCATCCTCCTCCTCACCGGCATCGTCGCGCTCATCGTCGTCCGGGTCAGCGATCGCTCGGAGCGATTCCGGTGGAGGATGCATCAGGTGTTCAACATCGAGTCATGTCGGCTCAAGGAGATCCTCTCTGACCTCATGCCCTCCAACGTGGCAGAGGACATGATGAGCAACTCGATGAAGCAACCTTGTCAGATGGAGCTCGCTGTCGTGCTCGAGCTCGATCTCTGCAACTTCACGACGCTCTCGCAAGGAATGGATCCAATCGAGCTTGCCAACATGATCCATCGGGTCTTCTCCAAGTTCGATCTCATCGTGCAAGACAAGGGGTTGTTCAAGATGGATACAGTAGGCGATGCTTACATCGTCTCCGGTTGGCTACCGCAGGAGAAGGGATGGAGGTTGAAGAAGGAAACCAAACAAATCTGTCATTCTATGCTTGACCTCGCGCGCTCAATGCTCACAATCGTGCAAGAGCAATCGCTGGGAGAGAACAGCACCCTGAGCTGCAGGATCGGCGTCTCCATCGGCATGGTGGCATCTGGCATCTTGGGAAAGATTCAGTCACGGTTTCATATCATCGGACAGGCTCTGAAGGAGGCGGAGCAGCTCGAACATGACGCGCAAGTCAACTCAGTTCATGTCTGCGACTCCTTCCTTCGAATCCTCGCTGTGGACAAGGTCGGGGATCCCCCGCACCCTCCTGCTTCTGTGATGGAACGGAAGAAGGCGATGAAAGAGGGCAGGTCTCTAAAGCAGCTCTTTGGGCATTCGAACAAGACCAACGAGGAGGACGAGGAGGAGAAGGCTGTAAGCAGACATTTCAGCAGAAGCGCCTCACAGATTCTCCTTGAGCTGGACGAGGTAGTCAGCCCTGATGGCTGGGACCTCATCGAGACTCGGGAGTTTCACCCTCCTATCAGCGATCAGGATGACGCCAACGCGTCCGTGGCGTTCAAGCTGCTCGAACCGTCAAAGACAAGTCACGTGCTGAGACCGCAGCCTCCTCAAGTCTCGATGAGCAGAGTACCGCTGTAGGGTCATGATCTCAACCAGTGTATGATGAATGTTGCAGTCAATAAATTACTGTCAGGTGAACTTGTGTTGACCCGCGTCAGCTCAGCTCGAGCCTGGCAGTGACCATGGCTGCGAGTTCAGTGAGGGCAGCATGATTGGAACGGCCGCCGCTTGAGCCGGCAAAACTTGCCAAGTCGGACTCAGATCGTGAAGATCGTAGCCTACAGTTGAAACTACTGAGGAAAATCCTTTTACAGGTTTTTTGTTTCACTTCCCTGGCATGTCGCAATGCGGCGCTTGTTGGGCTCCGTGCAGCCTGCGATCGGCGACATGGCAGCGAAGAGGATCCGCCCCGAGCAGACCGAGGACAAGAGAGAAGCTAGTGACCATGAGAGGATGCTGTGAGAGTGATCCGAACAAGATGTGGATGAAAAGATCCCACGTCCTGGGCCTGATGCTGTCGTGCTTGTCCATTCCCTGGATAGCTGGAGCTGAGCATCCTAGAAGCAAGAATCACAACTCCGCACGAGACAATAAGATTTGGGATGATGAGATCCCTGTAACTGGCTACAAAGTCGTCAGAAGGTATGAACACGATCAGCGTTCGTTCACACAGGGGTTAGAGTTCGATGGCGAGGACACAATGCTGGAAGGGACAGGACTCTATGGAAAATCTCTGCTTCGACGACTACGCTACAAGGACAGCAAGTTAGCACGTCTATTGCCGTCTTGCCATCTCTCTGAATCATTGGCAGGGTGCTTCAAGAAACTGCCCTGGATGAGGATCTATTCGGAGAAGGGATCACGGTCTATCAGGATTTTATCGTTCAGTTGACATGGAAGGAGAATGTTGCGCTCGTCTACGACAAGAACTCTTTAGAGCGGAAAGGATCGTTTACCTATCCCTACGAAGGATGGTAACTTCAATCTGACTCCACCACTGGATGAACTTCTTGGCAGGGGAGCCGTCACAATGGGTGACTCGTTGATTACGACAGATGGGACCAACGTTTTAAGGTTCTGGAGTTACGGGCCAGACGGCTCCGGGCTCGAGCAAGAATGGACTGAAACCAAGTCTGTCAAGCTCGTGGACAAACATGGCAATGAAGCCAAAGATGTTGTTTGGAAGCGACCAGATGGTTTTGATGTTCCAGTGTTGTTTTGCGTGAAGTGACTTGGCAAGCACAGGTGTGGCGGTGAGGATTGCGATCCGGCTGAACGAGCTAGAGAATGTGGAGGGAGAACTTTGGGCAAACTTGTGGCCGACAGAGACAATCATAAGAATTGATCCGAAGTCAGGAAGAATCTTGGTGAGCTCTGTGTTGAATCGATCCCTACCACTCTGCCCTGCTCATGTGAAGGATCAGGGCTGGGTTGACCTCCGCGGACTTCGACGCGAGTGTGAGAAGATCGCTGGCCCAATGAAACAGCTTGACGTTCTCAACGGTATCGCCTTCCACAAGGGCTCGCAAGGGCGCAAGCTTATCGTCACAGGCAAGTGGTGGCCGCGCAGTTTTGAAATCGAGCTTATCGGAAGCTCTCCCACCTGTACGGCGAAGGACGGAGACTATAGACAAGAAGCTGCTTGTCATTCGCTTGCCTGGCCTCCCTCCAGGCATGCAGGATCCGGTGAAGTTTCCCTCTCCAACTCAATTTCTCGTCAAATTATCCCTGAGATGAACTTCGGGGATTGATGTAGTAACTCACTGAAGAAGATCGGAATATTAGGAGATGTTAATAGTAGACAACTTAATGTGATGGTAATGCAGATCAACCAAGGGCATGCTCTTGCTGCGATGCAAATGCCGTCACCTGTGAAATTTCTTGCTTAGGAAGATAATCGCATGCACTAAAATGAACGGCAAGGAACCTTGTCGTAATCGCTCTTGATCTTGGCCTCTAATCTTTTCATCATCGCAATGGCTCGCTGCTTCTTCGTCAAACTGTTCTCCTGCGACCCAAGGATATCAAATCATCTGGCGCATCATGGATGGAGCTTACATGCAAGTCTTGAATGAACTTGGACACCTTCTTACTGTCCACCGCAGAATCCTTGTCTTCGTGCGATACTGAGCACGACTCAACAGTGCAGTCCGGTTTCTTGTCTGCCTTGATCACGGACTTGGAATGTCTTGAAGTCTTCTGCACAGCTTGTTTCGGATTGATCGTAGTCTGCCTCTCATTACGCTTCTGGTCGCTCTGCAGAGTACCGCGTCCTTCCTGTTCACGAAGTTGATGAACATGCAGCATTTCGGTGCTGTCCTCGTCCTTCATTGCAGTGACTGGAAGAGCAATCACCTGAGCCTTGAGATCATCCCGATGTTTGACTTTCTTTTCCGTTTCCATCCCCGAAGAGTCCGAGCCTTCTTTCTTCACCTTGATCTGTCGTCGAGTGCCTGACTCGTGTCGCTCTACACCATGCCCTTGATTAAATTTCTCGAGATTGCGTTGCACATCTTTTAGTTTCAGTTTGAGCTCTTCCTCTTTCTTCTGAGAACTTTGTTTTAGCTCGTTCAGAGACTTCACAATTTCATCTTCTTTTTCCTCGGCAAAAAGTTTTACCTCCCCAGATTCTTCCTCTTTCAACAGTTCGGAGATTTGATTATTCCGATGCGAGTAGATGCTTCTAAGCTGGACCCCCAGCTTGTCAAGGCGTTGCATTGCTTTATGGTCAACAGCTCTCATCTTCTTGACGTATGAAATCTCAAGATGACTGAGTTCTTTCGCCCATTTGCTCTCAACAGACCTGATTCGGCCAGCCGCTTCACCATGTTTGCTCGTGGAATTGCTTCCACGCGGGCTGTAAGAGACAGAAGCCATGGCCATGCTTTGATCGCTTTGTTGAGATCTCGAACCGATTGGGTAAGTGTACAGCAAGAACACGGTGGACGAGAGCATCAATGCAGCGAAACTAAATGCCAGCATCCGCGAGTCTCTCTTGCGTACAGTCTTCCGCACTTGACAAGCAGAGAAGTGAACGGGACCGAAGGGAAAGTCGGGAGGATGCGCCATGATAAGAGTCTGAAGGGATGAGATCGATTTGCAGCGCCTCGCTTCACCTACTCCCTTGCGTTCCCGCTTTCGGCGCCATAGTCGCCGAGCCGAGCACCGGAAAAAGAACAAAAAAGAAATCAAGAAAAAAGAATGTGTAAAATAAAAAAAGAATTGCAGGGACCGGTTTGTGAAACGTGGATTCATGTGCCTGCAGTAGGGTTGGGTGGTTAGATTCCACGGGGGTAGGGTGATTAATTTGAGGGGGTGGTATAGATTATGCCATATGATTCAGCTCGTCATGCCTTCAGCGTCTCGATTCATTAAAAGGCTTAAAAGAGAAAATCGTGTATAGGGGAATCCCTTCGTACTCTTGGCGGGGGTATAGTTCATTTACAGGGTGGGATAAATCAGAGAAGGTAGGTAGTGACGATGGATGGGGTGGGGTTCACGGGGTGTGCAGGCGCATGGCGCTGAGGAATGAAATGTGTGAAGGGGGAGGAGGAAGGAGGGAGAAGGGAGAGGGAGCGAGGAAGGGAGAGAGAAGATGCAAGGGGAGGGGAAGAGGTAGAAGAGGAATATATGAAACTTTAAAGGGAGAAAGAAGATGCAAGGAGAGGGGAAGAGGTAGAAGAGGAATATATGAAACTTTAAAGGGAGAAAGAAGATGCGAGGAGAGGGGAAGAGGTAGAAGAGGAATGTATGAAACTTTAAAGGGAGAAAGAAGATGCAAGGGGGGGGGAAGAGGTAGAAGAGGAATATATGAAACTTTAAAGGGAGAAAGAAGATGCAAGGGGAGGGGAAGAGGTAGAAGAGGAATATATGAAACTTTAAAGGCATGTAAAGAGATAAAATTCAAGATACTCAAGATGAAATTGAGTTTTGCAGAAAATTGGGGAAGTGGAATACGCGGGAACTTGACCCTTTGAATAGAGACTTGGAAGAAGAGAGACATTTGGGATGGAGTAGAGTATGATAGCTAAGTAAGCCTGTAGGTCTTCTGCATGATGCAAGGAATGCATAAGTGGAGATGTATTATGCATTCAAAGGACAGGATGAGTTGTACTCCTTCAGTCAAAGTTGTGAGTTCTACAATGCACTCGTCTTCTCTCAAGCACTCCTCTTGTAACGGCCCTCCCATGAAGCATGGGACAAAAAGAGCACGAGAATTGTAGTAGAAGCAAGCGTCTCAGGAAGTGAACTGTACGATGATTTATCGAAAACTCTTATCTAGACAAAGCCACTTCACATTTAGTGTAAAACGTTTGAGGCAACCATGTCGATGCCCTCGAATCTGATCGTTTGGTGGTTGTATAGGGACCATGGACATGAACTACTTGCAGCAAGATCCTCGCGTGGCGCGCGAGATGATCTCTCTCCTCGAAAGACAGCTGGTGGAAATCAGAACAGCTGCTGAAGCCAATCCTAACGACTACAACGTGTATGCCAAGTGGGGAGAACTCTTGCTAGAGCTCTCGATGTTCAAGAACGGAGATGAAGCCACACAGATCTTGTCTCAATGTATAAACAAGCTGGAGAAAAGTCTCAGCATCTTCCCTGATAATCCTCACCCGATGATAGTTCTTGCTTCAGCGCTCAATGCTCGCGCGTTCTTGCAGCACGACACTCAGGTGGCTCTTTCTCTGTTCGATCGATCCAAGAAGAATTTCGAGAGAGCGCTGGAGCTCGACCCCACCAACGATAAGTGCCGGCAGCTCCTTGAAGCCATGGAGAACGCGCCTGAGCTGCATCAACGTGTGGTTGCTCAGCTGCAGGCGGAAGGACAGTACTCGAACAAGTCTGCTCCGACCGCGGGGAACGACGAGTGGTTCTATGATGCGTTGGGTTGGGGCATCTTGATCTTCGGAGGAATCTCAGTTTTGGCGATCTTGAATATGAAGCAATCGGCTGCGTAATGGAATGACTAGTTTGGGAATAAAAACCCATTCCTTGCATGATTTTATTACACATACGCGCAATTCAACTTATCAAGAACTATCAAAATCTATTGAGACATTAAGATTACATTGCTGTTATGATCTCTTCGTCCTCACAACATTATCATCCAACTGCGCTGAGACTTTGAGCTTGGAATGATCATTTCGCGAACAAGAATTGCCTCGCGCTCGTCGCCAGGATCTTTGTAGGATATCTTCTCTGAAGCGCGCATCTCGTTAGAGATCTCAGTGCCTTCATCGTCTTCTTCGTCTATCTTCGAGAGCTTGTTTCCCTGAGCAAGGGCTGCTGAGACATGATCGACCCGCAGACATTCCTCGCTGGGTTCTTGCAGGACTGGTCCAGGAGTGGGGTCTGACGTGTCAGGGATTCGAGCTTCCCTCTCTTGCACTCGATCGTCTTTGAAGAACCTTGAGAAGGAGTCCAGAAGAGTCCCCAGCAGCGATTTTCCCGGTTCGTCCTGGAGCTCTGAAGGATGTTCAGCCGGTATCTGGCGATCCATGGGAGATTCGTGATCTTCGAGGTCTCCAGGTGACTGAAGCTGCGAGATCAGTGCTTGGTTGACGTCCGTGAAAAGGTTCTTGCAGTTGTTTTCTTGTTGCTTCACATAGAACAAGATGGCTTTGCGGTCTATGCTCCGTTGATGAATCGCCTTTCCGACAAGGGACCTCAGTGCCTCTGCATCGAACGAGTTGAGATCCAGATTCTGCTGCAGAGGGTCGCGCTCGAAAGTCTTCTTCAAGAAGTCAAGAGATGACGAATTTCTGAAGCATAGCTGATCTAGCTTTTGACTGATTTGCACGTTCAGCATCAACAGTTGTTCGATTGCACTCTTCTGATCGTCGAGCTTTTGTTGAACCTCATTGAGGTGCTCAGTTGTGGTACTGAAGCTGTTTGTAGCCCATGCCCTTGCGTTCTCACATGTCACCAATCTCTGCGTGAGTTTCATCGTAGAGTTGAGGTATTGTCTCCTTGTGTCTTTCAGTTCCTCGTTCAAAGCGAAGATGACAAGGTTTTGTTGTTCTACTTCCTCCTTTGCATTGCTGTACATGGCCTCCAGCTCTTCGTTAAGACTAAGAAGGTTCGCGTGTTGCTTTCTGAGATTCTCATATAGGTAAGACAAGACGTCATCATTCTTCATGCTCTCATCCCTTTCTCTGACATCCTTGTCTGCTTTCGAGATTGCTTCAAGATTTTCAAATTGCTTCACGAGTCCTTTGACATACTCATCTCGTGAAAGCATATATCCCTCGAAATGCTCTGCAGGTTTGTCACATGGTGACAATGACATGATGGTGACTTACGTATCTTCTGGGTCGCATTCTTGATGATGTTTATCATCGCTTCGTGATCTCCCTGCTAATGCTATCAACGTCCAGCTCGTCATGTCAGTGTCTGCGTCACCTGAAGCCAGAGTTGACCTTGTAACTGCTCTAGCTCCCTTGCCAGTTTGCAGAGAGAACTCTGCTTCACGTTTAACTCCGTGTCGTATTCTTGGATCTTCACTTCCTGTTCCTTTAGCTTTTTTTCGAGATTCTCGATAATCTTATCCGATTCCATGGAGCGCTGCCTTGCTTGGTTTGTACACGCAAAGATGTAGTCTAGACAGGTTTCCATCTCATCTAATTGCTTCTGAATCATCATCTTCACAACAGCAACCGTGTTCTGTGTCATCCCACACGTTTCATGACCTTCATCACACACAAGCTTAACCACAAACTGATCGAAAGTCTCCCTGGTGACTTCCAGACTCTCTTTGCACTTGTCCACGGCAGCAAGCGCCTGAGAACTTAAGGCCTCGCAAGACATCTGAGGGAAAGGTACCCGTCAGCCAAAAACTTGTGAAAAATGCAAAAGTTGATTTGCTTTGAATATCTGGATTTCTTCGACCGTTTCCACTTTCTTACAGTCTCCTTCCCATTTCCGTCTTTGCACACTATCTACTCTGCTCCCTCATCTCTCCCTAACCCTTGTTTGATCCTCTTACTCCTCCTCTTCTTTCCCATCCTCCTCCTCCTCCTCCTCCGCCTCTACCACAACCATCATCTCCTCCTCCACCTCCTCCTCCTCCTCCTCCTCTACCACAACCATCATCTCTTCCTCCTCCTCCTCCTCCTCCACCTCCACCTCCTCCTCCTTTTCGACGACCGCCAGC
>NW_005434671.1:1189992-1236064 GCF_000315625.1 Guillardia theta CCMP2712
CTCCTCCTCCCTTCCTCGTTTCCCATCAACTGTCTGCCATGGTCGGTCTTCCCATGCGTATCTCCTCAGTAACTAGTTACTGCTGGTACCTTGTGTCGGGACACCCACGGGGGCCGTAAATGTCCTTGGCGTGGGGGTAGGAGAAGGTTGGAAGGGGGGGTACTACGGTAGGGGTTCGGGGTCCACGCCGAGGGGTCACGGTATGGCCAACAAAGTGATGAGTAAAATTTTGGGCCCAGGATCTCACTGACGGTTACGCCGGGCGCGGCCCGGCCCCGGTGCCCGGGGCCGGGGCTCCGACGGTTCCGAGTTTGGTTGGACCGTACCGTTCACTGAGTGGCTGCCCCGTCACCCCGCTGGGCCTCGCACGGTGTTCGTGCGGCAGTCACTGCCAGTGGCAACCGTTGTACGTTTTGAATACTGAGCAGGCGCCGCAGGTGTCTCAGTGCAATGATCGTCAGCTCTACTTCAGCCTCATACTTCTTTACTCGCATGGCCTCTAGAGCTGCGCGAAGTTGACGTAGCGTAGACTTCCAGCGGTCCCTTCACTAACACCATCACCTCCGCCTTGATCGCTTCCGAGGCTGGGATGTCGAAGCGAAGTAGAAGCCCCTGGCAGTGGATCTCAGTGACTGACTTCTCATCAGGTCAGGGCAAAGAGGCGAACCTTCGAGTGAGCAAGAGACTTTCCTTCAGCGTTTCCAGAGTGAACAGCAAGGGGAGCAATGAGAACACTGCCATCGTCCTGCTTGACTAGCTCATGTCCTCGTATCAGAGCCTCTTTGGCCTCTTGCAGACTGCAACAAGGTCAACTGTATGCAACTCTCCTCCCCTCTCACCTGTTGAAGGCCCTTTGAGCCTCTTCAAATCGATCCGCATGTTTGTCCGGGTGCACCCTGAGCGAACATTTGCTGCCAGACTCCCGTCAGCAACTTCTTGCTTCGACGCACATGACAGGAATGAACCGAAACTGTCGCTCAATCGCGGCATGACTTGGTCCCCCTTCCAACAGCAGAGCTTGCAGCTCGATGTAGCTTGCAGAAAGCGCACCATCCTGAATTGCGATACCTTGAGATACCTTCTATGCATGGACAGGGGCTTACAAGAGAGATGTTTGTGTTTTCCTTTGGCCTGTCTGCCTCAATTCGAGCTGCTAGAGCTTCATAAAGCTGTAGAAACATCAGAAATAGATGGAGATTGGAAGAGGTCACCTCATCCAGGTAAACTTTCGATCTGTGTAGAACGTCTACTATCACCACGACGCTCCCAACCTTGAGCTGAACAGCAGAGAATGATTGGGAGCCTTCCTCTCTCCTCCCCTTTCATTACCTGACTAATGATGTCTTGATAGAATGCGTATCCTGCGTTCCTATCCTTCTCCTGCCAGACAATGTTTTCAGCAGAGCGTAGAGCACAACAAACCAAGAACAACCTGAGCCTCGAACACACAGTAGCTGAAGATCACAAGGCTGGGAGGATCGACATCTTCGCCGAAGACAGCTTCCCAACCCTTCATATTGGGACCCTTCCAGTCTTCGAATTTGAACTGCATGTCGGAGTACTTCAAAACCTGCTGACAATCCGCCTCGTCTTGGTGCTTCTCGTTCGTTTCTTCATTCGAAACGTTCTGAGTCAAGTTCTCCTGATCTTCACTGTTGCTCTGTACAGAATTTACAATGTTCTCGATGTTGTCCATGATGTCAGCTTTGCTCGTGAGAGCGTCTTTGCTACATCTCATGTCATCATCTTTCAAAGACAGCTCTTTCAAAACCTGAATCTTGCGTTCACATCTACGGTTTCAAGGTTCATGAATACTGCAGGCATGAGTTTCGCTCCCTCAAGCAAACTCTTGAGCTGCGGCAAAACCTTTCTCCATCGCTTCGTGCTAAGGAGCGCAAAGTCAGAAGACCTCATGATACATACAACATGTCACAAGTTACCCGTCTGTATCCAAGATTGTACAAAACATTGTGCGACTGCTCATAAAAAGTTTGGAGATCCAAAGGAGAGCTGCTGGCTCAGATCCTCCTCCATTCCCCACAACTAGAGTACGAAGAGGGGGCATGATAGCCTCCTCTGCATTCGGTTCCTTGAGCTCGATGTTCAGCAACCGTGTTAAGGACTCTTTGCACTGTTGGATTTCAGGATCGTTCTTCTCACGGTTGGAAGAAAAGATGTGCTGGAAGATGCTGACAATGGCCTTGGACCAAGAGTCAAAACAGCATCGAAAGAATTCCGACAGACCTGCCCTCTCCGTTCAAACTTTTGCGATACAAAACTTCTCTGCAACTGAGAAATTTCTTCTTCCTCGGAATTCCTCTTCTTGGTTTTACTTTGCTCCATAGCAAACAGATACGCAACACGAGTGCGGTCGAACCATTCAAAGACTTCTTCTGGGAGCATCTCCTCCTGTTCTTTCCCACGCTGTGATCTCTTCTGACGAAACTCAACATTCGCCTGTGATTGAAGAATGAATCCGCATTTGTCGACTTTCCATCCTGCTTACCTGCAGAGTCTCTATCCTCTTCTTCTCTTCCCATTGCAGCTCTTTTGGAGACAAGCCGCTCTTTTTTGACTCCTGTTTCCATGCGGGCTGAGGCTTCCTTGGCATTTTCAACCCTTGCCACTTTCGGAGACAACAACTTTGCCACTTTTCTCGCTATCCAGCTGTTCTTTCCTTCACTGCCCGCCTCCACCAGCACAAACCTATCCTGACTCTCTTACGCTTCCTGTGTTTCTGCTCCTACTCTCCTTTCCTTGCCCTCCTTCCCTGCCACTCACGCCGCCCCTCCTCGCATGACGCACGTGAAGTGCATGGAGTGTCGACCGTTATGTGAGGAATGTTCTACAATAACGATATGCAACCACTGTACAGCGATGTAACGGTACATAACGACCCATAAATGTAACTGCCCGTGTCCTCATCCCCCCTCGTTCACTTGCCTCTTTGTGGTGCCCCCTGAGTACCCCCACCCCCACATGTAAATCTATGACGACCAAATACCCTGTGTCTTGACCGTCATTCTTGCTAAGATGTACCCGTATATCTATACCCCTACCCCCATTAAATCCTGCAGGCTTGCCTCCTGCGTTCACCAGAAGTCGCCATGGTGTTGATCGACGTGGAGGAGCGAGGTGAGGGGAGGAGGTGGAACGCGAGGAGGAGGCCGAGGAGAGGAGGGGAAGAGAGCAAGAATATGGGAGCGGGAAGGTTAATGATAGAATGTAGAGAAGTCTAGTGACCTCGTGGAAGGCACCGAACAAGAAGGTGTCAGGGAATGGTGATTTGCTGTTCTTCTCAGATATTGGGATGGTCAAAGGGCATATGGAATTAGCGGAGAGTGTGACTGAGCAGATGAATGAATAAGAGAGAGAGGAGAGAGGAGAACAAGGGCATCGAAAGTTATACTGATGACTCCAAATGCAGAATCGTACGGGACTTTTTCAGACGATGACATAGCTGGACTGAGGAGCGAGGCGTCTCAAAGAGAGGTGACTCTCACTCTTCCTGCATGCTATGAAAGTGACTGCATGTTGATAGATCGCGCGCTCCAACCCCCGCTTCATCGAAGAGCACGAGAAACCTTTTCACTTGCCATGGTTCACCAAGATTATGATCGGCATCGCCGTGCTGGGATTCATGTGCATCGGAACTCTCCTCCTCACCGCATTCTTCTCCGGCAAGTTGGGCATGATGTCTGTGACGCGAGGAGATCTAGCGAAGTTGGCGACCATCTCTGGTGTGCCAGGAGTGCGCAAGTCGAAGCTGCTCAAGGCGGCTCTGAGCGAAGGGAAGTACTGTGAAGAGCATCCTCACTCCAAGGAGTGCCAGGAGCTGAATACGAGCGTGTACGGGACGAGGATCCCCAAGGGAAGGATCAAGAAGACTGTGTTCAAGGGGCTCATCGACTACAACAAGATCAAGAAGATCCCCAGCATTGCTGGTGACTCTCTTGCAAGATAAGAAAGAGAACTTGACATCTTGCCCGTGGGGGTTGTGCGGTTCATGTGGAGATGGTGACGAAAGCTATACACGCGTTTTGAAACATTTTTGGACCTCATTTGGACGTGTGAATTACTAGTTTGATCCTAACCTTAAAGTGCATCGTAAAACTTCCTCCTCCTCCCCTTCATGCTTGTCTTATTCGCTGCCTTCTTTGTCACACCTCTCCTGTTCCTGTTGTGCTCGTGAGCTTGATGTGCGGTAGGTACCCACCTGCTGCATAGCTCTCCAGCATAGCTTTCAATCGAGTCAGGTTGACTAATACTTGGGTTCCATGCTCAAGCTTTGGCTGATAGTAGAGAGACGGTAGATGAGAATTCAAGGTCTCCTCTCCTCGTAGATACTGCTGCCCTGCAGTGCGATATAAATCTCCGAAGGCTTCATTGGTTGACATACAAGCAGGGAGTGATCGCTGACAGGAAGCGAGAGAGAAGGCTGCCAAGCTCGCAAGTCGGGCTTTGATCCAGCGACAGAGTCCCTGCAGCCATCTGGAAGTGAGACAACGAAAGCAGCAGTCAGGTGAGGAGGAACATTAAAGGTCTCGGCAGGAGGGAGGAGCGGTCCTCCAAGTTTGAGCTCTGCTACCCCTCAGCCATGTCCCAGCATCCGAAAGATTTCACCTCATCCTCCTGTGCTGTTTCACCGACGTACCCGCGCATGCCTTGCTCAACCGGATCCTGCAGGCAGAGATCGACATGCCTCACTTGCCATGAGCTCCCAGCATGTGGGCAAGGAAGAGGCGGAGGAGAAAGCAGAGGAAAGGGCATCGAGACTCCAATGCTCTGCAGTACGCAGGCTGCAATCCACCAATCGAACCAGCGTCTCACGCGTCTGAGGACAGCATTAGGGAGCAAAAGAGAAGGAGAGGATGAAGCAGGGGTCGGCAAGAAGAGAGAAAGGAGAGAAAGGAGAGAAAGGAGAGATGAGTAGGTGAAGAGACTAAGGCAACCTCAGCCGGACCCTTGTGAAGGAGGTATAAGACTTGAGGACGAAAGATTGACTGGCTTCTTGTGTGTAGAGTAGCTTCTGGCATGCGACAAGAGAAGAGTGCCAACGGAAGAAGAATCTCATGATGAGGAGTTTGGTCTTTTGTATCATGATCTGCATGTCAATCAGCGAACATTAGCTGAGAAGACTCTTTCTTTGACATATTCGATATGAACTCTCAAGATTGCTCGATTGGATGTTGAGAGTGACCAGAATTGAAACAAGTCCTTTGTCAACCTTTTCGTCCAGGCACGCTGCCTGTGAACAACATTTCAACTTGCAGCCCTCAGCATGTTTCCTTTCGCAAGACCTCTGAGATGCGATCTTTGATGACCGTTGTATTTCCCCAGTCTTGATTTTCCAAGATGCAAGTGCTCTCCACCGCGTCTTCGTCTCTTTTCTGCGGAGCAAATTCTCGATCTTCGCCCTCAGCTCGTACCTTGTCGAGATCTGAGAATTGTTGTCAAGCTATCAGATTTTGGCTCATCTTCTACAGTTGCACCATATCGTCCCATCTCCTGAAGGCGGCTCGTTGATGCTTCTGGTTGCGCCTTTTACGATGAACTGAAAGGACCTGCAGCATGATCAGGAGGAAACTAGAAATGTGAGCAAAAATGACCATCTCTCGGCATGACGACCCGACAATCCACTTTCGAAGGATCTTTGAGAGATTCATCTTCATCTACGCAACACAGTCAACCTCATTCGTGGAGTTTTCTTCAATCAATCTCACTTGCAGACTTTCAAACTCTTGTGCTCTGCTTGCTTCCGTCTCTCTTCTCCAGATACAGAGATGTCGGCTGAGATTCTTCTTTTCGCGCGTATTCTCATGTCGTTTCAACAACTTCATCCTGTTTAGCAAGGTTTTCATGCGAGCGAAGAAGGTGGATTTCAATCTTTGAGATTCCATCCAAGTGTAGACTTGCCGACATCGATCTGTCATGTTGCTAGGACGGGCACGAGGTCCACGTGAGAATTTAAGAAGCGACTGTACGAGAACACGAGATGTGATCTCCAATTCCCGATTGCTGTTGTTACTTGCCTTGCACATGATGTCAGCAATAAGATTCCATTCCCTCACTGCTGAAAACAACAAAAGTGTTTGAGCCGATCTCTCTCTCTTTCTCCTCATTGCCTTCCATTTTATCCACGCATGTCTGAAAAGCCTATAGGAAACCAGGTAAGAAATGTTGTAGAAATGACTCTGGAGGCCTCGTTTTCGTTCAGCATATTTCTGCCACCTGAAGAATGATGTCTGGAACGAACTTATCAAACGCACATATCAGCTGGAGAGGTTACCTCTGCTGTAAGATGTTTACGAACAAGACCAGACTCCAACGAGATTCCCCACCTACAAAACTTTCTTCAGGACAAATATGTTGCCATATCACGATAGCTCTTCATTCCTGGATCGCAGCTCTGCCATTCTGTGGCATTCTAACACGAAGTGAGACAGTAAATGCACACTGGAGATGTGTTGTTGAATCTTCTCCTTCAAGACATGCACTCGTTTGAACTGTTGGGGATTGGTTCGTACTTCACTTTTCACTTGGAACTACCGAGATCGGTGAGAGAGGTGTCACAGAGAAAAGCAATCACCATCTGAATCTTGTCTATATGGCCCAGCCCCTGATCATACAAGTTGGACATAACCTTTCCTCTTTGTTCTTGTGAAATGATCCGTTTCACATCTTGAAGATCCTGAAAGCTGCATTGTTACACCTCCTCGAAGAGATGTCACGTACCGACACATCATGTCTTCTTGCTGCATCCAATGATTCTTCCATCGTCATCAAAGCGGTATGAATCGAGCTTTGCAAATCTTTGATCATAGAGCTCAACTCCAGCACATCTTCAATTTCATTGATGCTCTTGTGGACAGCGTTGGACTGAAGACTTTCAACGAATTCAGAGCGCTGACACTCGAATGAGTCATACATCTGCGACAGCTGAGCACGCAGATCTGCTTGGCTCGACGCTAAAGCTATCAACTCTGATCCCATGAATTCCTCAAAGTCTCTCCCATGAGCGGGCTGACCATTCTTCATCTCCAGCTCTGGTATAGGCCCAGCTGGCAGGCGCTTCAACATTGGTTCTGGTTTCGTGATTTTCTTCTTTGAAAAACCATCCGATTGTGAAGATCTACATGACCTTGAACGTGGTTTGCTGACTTCGTTCCGCATCCAGGCCTGGGGCGCCTGCTTCACAAGAAGTTACTGTCAAGACCAACAAGGCGGCACCGGCTCAATAGGTAGAGTATCATCTCTTCGAACTCATTCTTTCGTCTCAGAAATCTCTTATCACATGATGCCTCTGCCTCTTCTACCTCTTGACCTCAGCCATGCCATGCAAAAAAGTTCCCGCCGCTCGGAACTTGACAAGCTACAAAACCCTTTTATTATCCGAGCCCGCGCGGGCCGCCGATTCGGATGGTCCGGCGATGGCACTGGGTCCGATCCGATCACTCGGCGCGGCGGTCACGCCGTCACATGATTAACCGGCCGGTCCCGGGCCCAGTTGAAGGTTAGTAGATGAGTGCGGCATGCCATTGAAATTGAGTTGACGGTAAAGAAAGATTACACCGTCTTATTTCTCTTCAAAATTGAGGTTCTAAGCTCGTGTTGCGAGTAGTCGCGGACTTCTTGACCGGTACCTGCAGCCCCCCCGGTACTACCTCCACCGAGTACGACCCTCGCTCCCGGATCGGGTTGAAAAGCTCGTGATGCTCCGCAACCCACTCCTGGCTCTTCTGGTGCAAGCTCTCCATGCTCGTCGTCGACGCAACCGTATCCTTGATCCCAAAGCTCTGCAGACTGCATCGCCTGAGTACCTGCTTGCCCTCGTCAGACCCTCGGACTGCTTCGGACATGGCGATGCACTAATATCACCCCGTCGCCTCTGACGCCATGCTTGACGTCCTTGACCAGGTCGTCTTGCAAGCTGCTCCTCCTGTCGACAGCCTTGCTGCCTTGGTTCAAGCTCACATGCAGGTCGATGGGCCTGTCGATGTCTCCGTACGGATCCAGCTGCGCCAGCACCCAAGCACACTCGCTCTCAGCCCCGGGCCCTCACACGCGCAGCAGAGCGCTGCCTTACCTGCTGCCGATGCCTCTCCTCCTTGTCGTCGTCCCGCACGTGCAGCATGAGCATCCGGGAGACGAGGCCGACTTTCTTCTCTACGGAGTGCTCTTTCGAGCTCCTCTCATGCTTGTACTTGAGGTCGTGCCCTAGCCACTCGTTTGTTACTTCACAGTGTCTCACGTACTCGTGATCCGCTGGCTTCACGCCCTCCACCCGCATCCCAAAGTACGTCCTGTACCCCTTGGTGTCCTTGAGGCTCCGCACCTCTATCGTCGCCTCGACCGGTAGCGCCTTCCTCCCCGCCTGCTGGCTCTTGCCGTACAGCAGCATGCTCCCTGCCTCGCTCCGTCCCTCTCCGCGGATGCCCTCCAGCAGTCTGTCACGGTCCGCTGCCTTGGTGGCCGGGCCCAGCAGCTGCCTGTCCTTGCCCTTGTCAGCATCGACGGAGTCCTACAGGCTTGCTCCTCCTGCCTTACCTGAGCGGGAGGCCTGCGTCCGGCACTTGACCGAAGAGCTTCTCGAAGGGCTTGTTGGCGACGAGCAGCATGGGCTCGCCATCGGGGCTTTTCTTGAGGCCGACGGCGAAGGGGGTCTGGGCTCTGAAGTCGGAGCTGGCCTGGATCATGTCGATTTCGCGGAGGAAGCGGAAGTTTGCGTCGGCGATACCTGTTGTCTTTGTCTGCTTTCTTGGAGTTTTCACGTTTGCAGGCTCTTGAGGAAACAGATCGTTCTTTTGCCGTATGTTACGTGTCTGTATCTTGGCAGGCTCGCAACAACGTAGGAGGAAGCGCAGAGGGGGGAGGTCGGTGAGCTGCCATGGAGGCTGCGGGTTCGGATCGCTGTTCTGCGGATCCATTCTTGCAAGAGCAGATCTTGTTTTTCGTCGCTCAGGACAAGGTCTGCTGCTAGGGCGTTTCTTCATATGGTGTCAAATAGAAAATTGTTTTCCTCGACCATATGTCTGAGACCTCACCAAGCAATCTCAGAATCACTTAACTTTTTTCGGACTCGGCATTGAAAAGGCTAGTCAAATCCCCGATCTTTTTTTTTGCGGAGTCGAATCCAGCGGCGCCGCGGCCCGGCCCGGCGGCAGCGTACGGTCCGGGTGCAGCATCACTGAGTGCCGGCGATGCGGCCGAGGGCCGGCACCCAGGCTGGTCCGATCATCCCCGGGCCCGGCATGGACTGAGGTCGACTCAGGAGACCGTCGACGGGGCCGCTGCGCCGACGGGACACTCCGGCCCCGCGGTAAGCTTTGTGCAATGTGAATCATTTGGACTGAGAATTTTCACTAATGGAGCATCAAAGGATGCTTAACCGGTACCTGCAGCCCCCCCGGTACTACCTCCACCGAGTACGACCCTCGCTCCCGGATCGGGTTGAAAAGCTCGCGATGCTCCGCAACCCACTCCTGGCTCTTCTGGTGCAAGCTCTCCATGCTCGTCGTCGACGCAACCGTATCCTTGATCCCAAAGCTCTGCAGACTGCATCGCCTAAGTACCTGCTTGCCCTCGTCAGACCCTCGGACTGCTTCGGACATGGCGATGCACTAATATCACCCCGTCGCCTCTGACGCCATGCTTGACGTCCTTGACCAGGTCGTCTCTGCTCCTCCTGTCGACAGCCTTGCTGCCTTGGTTCAAGCTCACATGCAGGTCGATGGGCCTGTCGATGTCTCCGTACGGATCCAGCTGCGCCAGCACCCAAACACACTCGCTCTCAGCCCCGGGCCCTCACACGCGCAGCAGAGCGCTGCCTTACCTGCTGCCGATGCCTCTCCTCCTTGTCGTCGTCCCGCACGTGCAGCATGAGCATCCGGGAGACGAGGCCGACTTTCTTCTCTACGGAGTGCTCTTTCGAGCTCCTCTCATGCTTGTACTTGAGGTCGTGCCCTAGCCACTCGTTTGATGTTTGACAGTGTCTCACGTACTCGTGATCCGCTGGCTTCACGCCCTCCACCCGCATCCCAAAGTACGTCCTGTACCCCTTGGTGTCCTTGAGGCTCCGCACCTCTATCGTCGCCTCGACCGGTAGCGCCTTCCTCCCCGCCTGCTGGCTCTTGCCGTACAGCAGCATGCTCCCTGCCTCGCTCCGTCCCTCTCCGCGGATGCCCTCCAGCAGTCTGTCACGGTCCGCTGCCTTGGTGGCCGGGCCCAGCAGCTGCCTGTCCTTGCCCTTGTCAGCATCGACGGAGTCCTACAGGCTTGCTCCTCCTGCCTTACCTGAGCGGGAGGCCTGCGTCCGGCACTTGACCGAAGAGCTTCTCGAAGGGCTTGTTGGCGACGAGCAGCATGGGCTCGCCATCGGGGCTTTTCTTGAGGCCGACGGCGAAGGGGGTCTGGGCTCTGTAGTCGGAGCTGGCCTTGGTTCTGTCAACCTCGCAGAGGAAGCGGAAGCTTGCGTTTGCGATTCTAGTAGGCTTGTTCTGCATAGGAGATCTCTGTGCCTGAGTATGCAAACTGCTTGTATGTACATTTCGTGGCGTCAGATTGTTGTCAGCAATGTCTTGTCTCACTTCAGCAGCCTGGAAACGATTGTGATGCACTAGGTGGGATCTTTTAATTGTTTTGGATTCGCAGCATTTTGGGATGATGGATGGAAGAGGAAAGATATCGCCCAAAGACCATTGGGGAGTCACTGACGTGTCCTGTTCTTTCCTGGAATCCCCTCCCCTGCAGTCGCACTGCAGCATGTTTAACAGCTGCCCGGTCTGTCGCTTCGCGTGCTGACGAGTCTCTTGGGCCGTGGGTACACATTTTCACTCATCGGAATAATAAGTTTTTAGTTCAATTTAGTAGTCACCTGTGGCGGGCCCGGCTTCCGGGGTCCGAAAGCCCGGCCAAGAGGGCAAAAGTTGACTCTATATGACTAGGTACGTCTCCCAGGAGCCGTACAACTCATGCCACAAGGCAAACACGAAGAATGCGAGGCTGAACAGCAGCCCCCATGGCAGCTCACCGACCTCCTCCCTCTCCACTCCTTCCAACGTTGTTGCGAGCCTGCCAAGATACAGACACGAGTCGTGAAACAAAAAATTGACCCCCTCCCTATCTCCAAGCCTACCACAACAGCTGACACAAGATTCCGCTTCCTCTGCGAGGTTGACAGAACCAAGGCCAGCTCCGACTTCAGAGCCCAGACCCCCTTCGCCGTCGGCCTCAAGAAAAGCCCCGATGGCGAGCCCATGCTGCTCGTCGCCAACAAGCCCTTCGAGAAGCTCTTCGGGCAAGTGCCGGACGCAGGCCTCCCGCTCAGGTAAGGCAGGAGGAGCAAGCCTGTAGGACTCCGTCGATGCTGACAAGGGCAAGGACAGGCAGCTGCTGGGCCCGGCCACCAAGGCAGCGGACCGTGACAGACTGCTGGAGGGCATCCGCGGAGAGGGAAGGAGCGAGGCAGGGAGCATGCTGCTGTACGGCAAGAGCCAGCAGGCGGGGAGGAAGGCGCTACCGGTCGAGGCGACGATAGAGGTGCGGAGCCTCAAGGACACCAAGGGGTACAGGACGTACTTTGGGATGCGGGTGGAGGGCGTGAAGCCAGCGGATCACGAGTACGTGAGACACTGTCAAACATCAAACGAGTGGCTAGAGCACGACCTCAAGTACAAGCATGAGAGGAGCTCGAAAGAGCACTCCGTAGAGAAGAAAGTCGGCCTCGTCTCCCGGATGCTCATGCTGCACGTGCGGGACGACGACAAGGAGGAGAGGCATCGGCAGCAGGTAAGGCAGCGCTCTGCTGCGCGTGTGAGGGCCCGGGGCTGAGAGCGAGTGTGCTTGGGTGCTGGCGCAGCTGGATCCGTACGGAGACATCGACAGGCCCATCGACCTGCATGTGAGCTTGAACCAAGGCAGCAAGGCTGTCGACAGGAGGAGCAGAGACGACCTGGTCAAGGACGTCAAGCATGGCGTCAGAGGCGACGGGGTGATATTAGTGCATCGCCATGTCCGAAGCAGTCCGAGGGTCTGACGAGGGCAAGCAGGTACTCAGGCGATGCAGTCTGCAGAGCTTTGGGATCAAGGATACGGTTGCGTCGACGACAAGCATGGTGAGCTTGCACCAGAAGAGCCAGGAGTGGGTTGCGGAGCATCGCGAGCTTTTCAACCCGATCCGGGAGCGAGGGTCGTACTCGGTGGAGGTAGTACCGGGGGGGCTGCAGGTACCAGTCAGGACCCTATCCATAGACGATTGCACGTGAAGAAGCATCGTTGTGTCTGCTGATTTGGATCACTTGTTTTCTTAGAAGTGTATTTGTCCTTGCTTTTGTTTTTAAGTACATGATATTATGCTTGCTCTTACAATCTAGAATCCTTTGATTTCCAGTCATAGCTTATCATCATAGATGTTCATGGTTTCTCTTCACATAATGGCACGGCCACCAGCTTCGGAATAGGCAACTTCACTCCCTCGTTATTTGCTGTTCATACTTGTGTTCGACATATACAGAGGATTGGCTTCAAGCAACTTTCCGTAACTGAAATGATGAAGTAGTCAAAACAAAATAAGACAACCTTCAGGTTCATACTTCTCCGGCATCTTGACCGGTACCTGCAGCCCCCCCGGTACTACCTCCACCGAGTACGACCCTCGCTCCCGGATGGGGTTGAAAAGCTCGTGATGCTCCGCGACCCACTCCTGGCTCTTCTGGTCCAGGTTTACCATGCTTGTTGTCGACGCAACCGTATCCTTGATCCCGAAGCTTTCTAAACCGCACCTTCTGAGTACCTGCTTGCCCTCGTCAGACCTTCGGGTTCTCCCGTCAGGCGATCGATGCATATCACCCCGTCGCCTCTGACGCCATGCTTGACGTCCTTGACCAGGTGAAGTTGACCTCTGATGTCGACTGTGCGTTTCCCCTTTTGGGATTTTACCTGGACATCCTTTGCAGAGTCAACTTGCATGTATGGGTCGAACTGCAAGCTCAGCGCTCAGACACTGACATTGCAACGAAATGCGTCACTCACCGCCAGGCGCTCCTTCTTCTCCTTGATGTCGTCCCGCACGTGCTTCATGAGCATCCGGGACGCAAGGCCGACTGTTCTTTCAACTTTATCTTCCATTGACGCTTTGTGAAGCTTGTACTTGAGGTCGTGCTCTAGCCACTCGTTTGATGTTTGACAGTATCGCACATAGAAAAGATCCCTGACTTGAACATTCTTCAACCGCATCCCAAAGTACGTCCTGTACCCCTTGGTGTCCTTGAGGCTCCGCACCTCTATCGTCGCCTCGACCGGTAGCGCCTTCCTCCCCGCCTGCTGGCTCTTGCCGTACAGCAGCATGCTCCCTGCCTCGCTCCTTCCCTCTCCGCGGATGCCCTCCAGCAGTCTGTCACGGTCCGCTGCCTTGGTGGCCGGGCCCAGCAGCTGCCTGTCCTTGCCCTTGTCAGCATCGACGGAGTCCTACAGGCTTGCTCCTCCTGCCTTACCTGAGCGGGAGGCCTGCGTCCGGCACTTGACCGAAGAGCTTCTCGAAGGGCTTGTTGGCGACGAGCAGCATGGGCTCGCCATCGGGGCTTTTCTTGAGGCCGACGGCGAAGGGGGTCTGGGCTCTGTGGTCGTAGCTGGCCTTGGTTCTGTCAACCTCGCAGAGGAAGCGGAAGCTTGCGTGAGTGGTCTTATTGTGTCTGGGCTGATCAGCGAGTTCAATGTCTTCTTGAGGAGGATCGTCTCTCGATCTGTCATGTGCTGGTCCCGTCTGAATCCTTGCAGGCTCGCAACAGCGGAAAAGGGAGCGGAGGGATAAGAAGTCGGTGTACAGCCACGCATCGCTGTCTTGGGCTCCTGTTTTGATCGCCTTATCTCTAGGTTCACAATCGATGCATTCCATAGCGTGTAAAGATTGGCAGCAAAGGAAATACAAGACAGCGGTAAGTAGCACACTAGCTAAGAGAACCAGAGGGAATGGAGTGAGAGTCAAGGGAGGATGATGTGTGCGAGGGGACGGTCCGGAGCAGTAAGAGAGGGGGCGTAAAGAGAGAAGACGGTTGAAGGATAGAGGAGGGCAAGGCACGATGGAGAGATGCAGTAGCGATGGAATGTGAGAACTGACAGTGGAGGAGAGGGAGGAGGGGCAGGAGAGGAGGAGTAGGAGAGGAGGGGCAGGAGAGGAGGGGCAGGAGAGGAGGGGCAGGAGAGGAGGGGCAGGAGAGGAGGGGCAGGAGAGGAGGGACAGGAGTTAAGGAGGCCCAACAGCTATGACGCTGTCGTAGCCATTTCCGAAAGATTTCAACGAAACAGGAAGATGTAGGGGTAGGGGTGGGTACCCCGCCTCATCCACTTTCTGTCAGAATCACTCAATGGACCAGGTCATGGAACAGGTTCAGTTGACAACTGGAGGGGTAGTGGAGGATGCCGTGGGAAAGTGTTTCAACGAAGATAGACAGCTTTTTAAAATGTCTGTTTGGGAGGGAGGAGTCACGGAGGGGGAGCAGCAGCAGTGAAGTGAGGTAGAGGAAGTCACTGATCAGCATTTCAATCACATACTGGCAGCATCTCAATCACATCACTTCGATACCTTCACATGGCTACCATCAAGTGATGTTTATTGTAGTTATCCTTACATTCACCTCGCAATCAGTAGACCTTCGTCTCCTCCGATTCCGTCGAAACAGAATCACTCCTAGAGCTCCCAGAACTACGATCAAGTTCGACCAGCTTCTGTTTGAAAATCTCCAGCTCGCCAGCAGCCATTTTGTAGGGCGAGAAGTTAAGGTCAGGGAAAGATCTTTCTCGGACCTGAGGAACAAAAACTAGATCAGGTCCTTACACCACAAGCTGCCCAAGGACCTCTCGTCGGAACTCCTTCAGAGCCTCGTTGATTGTGACTCCGACCGAGCTGGGTAAGGTGAGGTGAGGTTTCGAAGAGAGCAGCGGCATTTTGATGAAGAGGGCTCGATATCAGGTCATGAGGTTCGAAACAAGAAGACGGGGTGGGGAAATGCTAAGAGGAGGATGGGAAATTAGATGATTGTCACCTGAATTGTTTGCAAAACTTTGGAGTCACTTTGGCATGGTGAGGGTGCTGCATCATGCCTAGCAGGTCATGATAGACCAGCACTTGACCACTGCAGACTTTCTTTCATTCTCGTTTCAGGTCATACATGTCTGACCTTGTGTGCATCCCAGCGCCGATTCCTATCGTTGGGACTGAGATTCTTTCTGTCACCTCCTTTGCCACCTGGACACGCGCCTGTTACATCAACTAACTCAGACTCAAGATGAGTACCTCGGCTGGCACACATTCTAGTACAATGGCAAACACTCCGGCGTTCACCAGTTGTCGGGCTTGTTCAATCAGCGATACTGCCTGTTTCTCTCTTTCATGGACCTGAATTTCTTCATTTCCCTATCACCTGCTGAGCATGTTTGCCTTGGGCGCGAAACCCTCCAAGTGTTGAATAGCTCTGTGGAGTCAACCCGATATGCCCCATCACCTGTTTTATGTTACCCTGGGCTCTCGAAGAAGCCATCTCTTACTGCGATCCCCCCATTGACGAGCGTTTCAACTGTCCGAAGTCTTGCCGCATCTATAGAGCAATGGCAGGTCAGTTCCACACTGCGACGGCGCATTGAGAGAGCAGCACCAGCGCCCTCGAGTTTGATAGCTTCCATGCCACCCTCCTGTCAAATAGCATAAGATCGCTTCAGGGTGTAGCAACAAGTGAGAGTAGCTGCCTTCAAGAGCCTGTAGGCATTCCTCTGAGCTTCCTGTGCGCTGATCTACAAACAATAAGATCGGCCTCGTCATTCGCACTCTTGTTGTACCTCATAGCTTCCAAAGGGAAGGTCCCCTACCAACAACGGTCTTTTGCAGCCCCTTGAAACAGCTCTACCAGCAAGATCAATCATAACAGTTTTGAGGCATAAGTGTGATTCCTGCAGTGATGCAATATTTCGTCAAATGTAACAGGCAGTGTTGTATCATAGCCTAGGACAACCATTCCCAGGGAATCGCCCACCAAGACCTTCAACAGTACATCATCAAATATTCAAACGTACTTTTGATTGCATACCACGTCAATTCCTGCAAGGTCAACATGGACAGCTGAAGGAAAATCGTACGCTGTCGCCTACATGAGGTGATTGTCACATTAAGACCTTTTGTCGCAAAAGGTCCACGAGTGCTCACCATCGTAATGGGAATCTTCTTTGAGTACATCTTCTTCAGCTCTACGATTGTAATGTCTGCAAAGCGTCTTACAGAATTTCCCTCAAAATCTTTTCACGACTGGAATGCTCTTCGCTGGCACTTGTTGCTTCTCCTTTGGTTGGACGAGCGATGTAATTCTCTGGAGCACCCATGATGGCAGGCCCTGCAGCCAAGGGATTCCCCTTAGAGAAATATGACACCAGGTAATACAGCATCTCCACTTTGATCAGTATTTACACTCGTTTGCTTGTTTGCACCAGACCCCATGAGCTTTCGCACCATAGCCCTGAGTTCTTCTTCATTCATTGCATCGATGTCTTTCGTGGATGTCCTACCATTCAAACATAGGTTTCGATGCTATGGCAAACAAACATCACCAACCCTTGAAACCTTCTTGTTGTACAATTGATGAGCAGTCTGGACGATCTCTCAGCTTTCCTATTCGCCTTGTCAAGACTGTCCCCACAACATTCTTCAAGGAAGAACCTCCATATTGATGACGTCTGTCCCCAATGCAACTTGGAGAGCAGCATACTAGGACGTAATGCTGTACAACACGTCATGCTACACATGGTTGGCGTGCAAGCAAATCTTACCTCTCGACAGATTTCTCAAATGAAATGAGCTCACCATTAGAGCAAAAGAGTCTAGTTCTGCTCAGGGACAATTCAAGGTCTAGAAATGGACGTTTGTTAGCAAGTTGAAAGGATATTGAGCTGGCCTGACTGACTGACTGACTGACTGACTGACTGACTGACTGACTGACTGACTGACTGACTGACTGACTGACTTGACTGACTTGACTGACTTGACTGACTTGACTGACTGACTGACTGACTGACTGACTGACTGACTGACTGACTGACTTGCTGTCTGACTTGCTGCGGCAGCCCCCATTCCATTTCTTATGGAGAGGCGCATCTAGCATGTGAAATTGAAAGCAGTTTGCTCATTGTTTAAGTTTGAATTTACATTGACAAATATCAAAAACATTTTGAATACTCATACCGTCATGGAGATGCTACCCCACCCTGATGTTGCATAACAAGTTGCCTCTAGAAGAGGGGGTGAAAGGGTATACTTTTTCACCCCTCACAGAGACCTATCAAAAGTGGCTCAAGTTGGGGGTAATGACCAAGAAGGGGTAGGGGTACTGTCCTAGACCAGGGGTGGGTCTCCGTCAGAGCAATTTTGAGTTGGGTGCGCCGTTGCTGCAGGACATGGCCTAGAAGACAGGCAGTGCGATGATGAGGAAAGACCGTGAGAGCCGAGACGATGAACAGAACAGAAGGACGAGGAGAACAAGAGGACGAGGAGAACAACAAGACCGTTGGAGAATAAGAGGATTATAAGGATTATGAGGACCAGGAGATGATTCAGTGAAGAGGACGAGGAGGATGAAGATGACGAGGAGGGTGAGCCTGCCTGCCCTCAGTGGGTGAGAAGGATGAGCCTCCGATTATGGCTACAGAGAGTCGTGGATGTCGGCGAGGGGGTCGAGGCGGTAGAGGACCGTAGGCGGATCAAGAGGATTGCGATTCACTATGTCAGTGAGAAAGCGCCAGAGCTGTTACTATCAGCTGCAGAAGATGCTATAGCATGCAATGAGGATGGGACCATTGCAAAATTGAATGCTGTTTGACGGGACTAACAAGGGCATGCTGCAGGCAGCGAGTTGACTTCTTCCTTGACTAGTCCGTCATGAGGATCGACGAGCAAGACTCTCAAAGGACCATGGATGTCTTACAACGGCCCAAGGAGCTGATCAGCGAAGTCATCTCGGCCTTCAGACAGGGAGAAAGCGTGAACTACGTGTCAGGTCATATGCACAGACTTCGCAATCCGAGTGTAAGCATCTGCAACAGGGCCAAGAACAACAGTCGGGATAGTGTTGAACGGAGTTATGATAGACTTCATGGTGATTGGAGGAATGAGTCGGGTCCTTGTATGATGACTGTGTTTGAAGATTCCTGGTGGCCCTGCTAGTCAGAATGAAAACTTGGAGCCCAAGGTTCACCGAAGGTATGAAACGGCCAAGTCGTGCTGAGATGTCACTTGCAGGATGAGATTGTTGAGGTTGATTCTGTGGCGGCTACTCCGGACAATGTCACCTCCCTACTTCGAGGATCAGATGAAGTTGGAACTCTCGTAAGAGGAGCTGTGTTTGGAAGGAGAGCATGAGACGTATCACGTGCAGGTTGAGATCAAGTTGAGGAAGCAGGAGACTTCGGAACTTGTCAATGTCATACTCAGCCGGATGTCGCTAGCCCACGTTCATCACATGCAGGTGATGTCTTCAGGCCAGAAAGCTTTGGCGTGATGAAAACTTTCACTCAGGTTTACAATGAATTGTTCGAGCAACTGAGATCGGTGAGCAAACGATATCCAGAAGTCGCAGACTTTGTTCGACGCGTCGGTATGAAAGTGAAGGAGATCGATTTCTATCACAACCAAGTCGAAGAAGAACTTCGTGGAAAGATCATGTCTTCGACCAAGCAACTGCAGAAGGTGCTGGACCTCTTGCGCGAATCTGAGTCGTCGAGCACACGTGGGTCAAAGTATTTGGATTCGAGTCAAGAAATGCAGAGGGTCATTGCGCATCTCCAGAATCAGTTGAGGAACTCAGAGATCGCTCAGAATCAACTGCGAGCTCAGCTAGCTCGGGCCGAGCAGAAGAAGAAGTTGTCATCTGGAAGCAGTGAATCCTCTGCCATCTTGAACAACACGCGCACCACTGCAGACTCCCACATGTTCTCCCGGCTAGACGAGATTCGGTCTGCTAGGAAAGATCATTACATCCTCATGGAAAACGAGATTGAAGAGCTCAGCGTCAAGTTGCGGGAATCTCAGAATGAGCTCGAGATCATGAGCAGCGAGAAAGACGAACTGCTGGGCCGAGAGAAGTACTACAAGAGTCAGATCCAGACCTTGACCAAGGAACTGGATTCGAAGCAGCAAGAGCTTTCTCGAGCTACGAATGAAGTGTTCAAGCTACACCCGTACAAAGATGCCATGAGCGATGCCTCTCTGGTCAAGAAGCAGCTGAATGAAGCTGAAGGCTTGTTGGAAAAGGCCTTGGAGAGGGAGGCGAACATAGAGATCGAGTATCACGACGTCAACGAGAGATTTAGTCAAGCTCAGAGAGATGCGAGGATGAAGCAGTCGAGCCTTGAGGACGAAATCTCGCGGTTGAAATCTCAGCTGGAAGAAAACAACATCTACACGGAGAAGATGCACGCGGATCTCGAAATCTTGAGACGCAAGAAAGATTCCCTGGAGGAGAAGATCGTGACACTGGAGCGAGAGTTTGACAAGAAGAGTCAGACGCACCTAGAGGTCGAGAGCGACCTCACCAAGCAATGGAGCTCAGCGAAAGAACAAGTCCAGGTCCTGCACGCCAAACTAAAACATGCCCATGATCAGCTCAACGATGCCTTGGCCTCGGAGCTGAGGCTGAAAAGCATGCTCGACGAGTCTCACGCCATGGCTGAGAAATTGCAGCAGGCGCAGCAGCAGATGGAGAAGGAATACCTGGCCAGGATCAAATCTCTGGAGGAACAGCTGTGCAGAGTCCAGGAACAGATCAGCGAGTTCCAGAGACGAGAATACGAGACGAACGAGCGAGAATGCAAGCTCATGTCGATGCTGGGTAGCCTCGAAGAAGAGTTCAGGAGCTGCCAGAAGTGTCTTCGGGAAAGTGAGCTTCAGAGCCAAGAGAATAACTCAAAGAGACACGAGTATCAAGCCATGGTTGAGAGGCAACGGGTTGAAAGCGCCACGAGAGAGGAAGAGTCGTCCAGGAGAATTCAAGATCTCAAGGGTGAAATCAGGGAGCAGCAAGCGAGGTGCCTGTATGCGTTGCCTCGTCCTCCCCTCATCATGTGTGCTGCTTGCAGGACGCTGGAAGCTGAGAACAAGATACAAAACCTGGAGACAGAGCTGCTCGACCTGACCATGAAGCTGAAAGTCAAAGCAGCACAGGTGACTTTCATCCATGTCAAGTGCGAAACTCGCACCGCTCACGGGCTCCCGTCAGGCCTCTGAGCTTGAAGAGAAAACGTACGAGCTGGAGAAATTGCTGCACAGGGGCGAAGAGACCAGCAGGAGGCAGCGAGACGACTTCATCCTCAACTCACAAGCTCGCACTTGGCAACTTGACGCGTTGAAGAAGAGGATACAGGTCATTCTGCACTCATTGCTACCGCCCATGCTGACCTCATCGAAATAGAACTTCTCCGAGAAGGAAATGCAAGCAAGCGCGCGGGAGCACGAGCTGCTCAAGACTCTTGAGAAGAGTCAGACTAGCCTTCTGCGAGCAGAGAGCAGCAACGTACACTCAGAGCTTGAGGGCAGGCAGCAGGTGATCTCGACGTCGGCAGGCTGTGACGTGTCGATCTGAACAGAAGTTTTTGCAGACTGAGATGCTGAAGATGAAGATCAGGTCCCTGGAAGAGAAGCTGGCAGCATGTGAGAAGGACAACGAGAACCTGGAGCGCATCATCAACCTGCCAGCTGAGGAGCTCGCGAGTCAGACGCTCGAGAGAAGTTTTGCCGTCAAGCGAGCCCTCGGGATTAAGGATGCCAACAGCTCACGGCGAGCTGGAAACGACTACTCCAGCTTGGAAGGAGCCTCGTCTAGGGCAGGGAACCCAGTCTCCTTCAACAAGGATGACAGCGCTCCTCCCCAGTCCAGCGATCCTGCGCACAGTGACGGCCGATCAGCGACGCTGGAGGACAGGAAATCTGGCATGGGATTGCGAGAGGATCAAAGTCAAGGTCCTGACGGTAAGAGCTCGGCACGGCTGAGCCCCCCCGGCCTTGTGAAAGGAACTTCTTCGATCTCTCCTCTTGCCCAGCAGGTCATCACTGCCTTGTCCACAAACACCTACGTACCTTCCAGCCGCCAGAACGCGAACGGCAAGACGTTCAGACCCTCATCGTCCAACCCCGTGGACATGGACGAGAACTATCTTATTTGAATGTTGACATGTTTGAAATAAACAACATAGTGTGATCTGCTGATGTTTGTTTTTGTCATCTTGTATAAAAAGAGACATCATCGCTATCTTAGCTGAGTCAGCGCCATCCGTGCTGCTGCTTCTGACGGTGTCATGTTGGGCCTGGTAACTTTTGCCTGACGGCAAGTCAGGAATGCAAGGAAAGTCGCAAGTTGCCACTGACTCTGGGGAGGGAAGCTGCCAGCCGCTGGTGGACCGCACTGTACGGTATGCGCTTACAAGGTGACAAGAAGGAGTGAAGATGCAGGTCAGGCACAACTTGCCTGCTGATTTCTGATCCTTCATCAGCTAGGATGCCGCCTGCCAGAACCATCGTGAACGTCTCTGAGTCAGACGACGAGCAGGAGAGCCTGCGCGTTCGACCATCATGTTGAGAAGAGCGAGGAGGAGGAGGGGAGAACCTTGCTGCAACTGTCTCTGCAAGTTCGCAGATGTCTTGCGCCGTCTGCTCCAGGATCTGAGACGCCACAGAGCAGCCATGCTCTCTCTTGGCCTTGACCACAAGTGGTGCAAGGGAAGCAACTTCGTCCCAGCTCGCAAACTTCGCAGGGACATCGGTCCCCTTCCCGTACGCGATCTCCTGCTGCTCCTTCAGGTCGAGTACAACAGGAGGCAAACAAGACCAGCAGCCCATCTGCACTTGGCACCTTATACTTGTCAAGGATCATGCCGAGCAACTCAGTCGTCGGGCCCCTCCCGTCGCTTGCTCGCACAGCTGCTCTCAGCGCAGCAGCCCCCATGCTGTACCCGTTGCCACTGTCTCCCAGCAGCGGGCCCATCCCTCCTGCATCCTCAGACATCATCGACTTGCCGGACAGCCTCCTGAAACCTCACCAACTCTCACTCGTTGCGATCCTCCCTGGGAGATTCCAAGACCAATGCTCCCTGTGCCGCTGATGACTACGATGCCCTCCATCCTCCCTCCCGTTCCACTACACAAAGCAATCACTGAGTCATTCTCCACTATGGCCTTGCACGAAGGAAACTTAGACGCGCAGATCTGTCATGGCGTGTCAACTGACCAGCCCAAATCGCTCAGACAAGCAATTGAGATACCGAAAGCCAGAAATCCACATCACTGGGTGTATCACAACCTGACATTCCGAGAACGATGCACTGAACATCTTTCATATCAGCATTTCCAGCCTGATGCGTGTCAATTCTTGACACCATGGGTCATGTAGACATGTAACCTTCAAGCTGTCCTGGACTGCAGCGACGAGGGACATCGTGGCTTGATCCTTTCCCACACTATTCTTGTTTGTGCTGCCTGAAGTAGCCTTTCCAACTATTTGCCCTGCATTGGAAACTCAAATCCATACAAGCATTTCATCTCCCCTGCTCTTCCCTGCTCTGCTCTACCCGAATGAACTTCCCGACTCCTCCCCTTGCCCCCCATCCCCTTGCCTTGCCTCCTCTCAATTCTCCCTTCCTCTACTCTCCCCTGCCCTCCTCTTCGTCCCTTGTCAGTCACCTCATCGTGTTTCACCTCCTCGCTTTCTCACCTTCCCCGTCCATGACCGTCGCCTCCGTCTTCGTTGCCCCTCCATCTACCCCGATAACCAGCATTTTCCTCGAAAAGCACCAGTTGAGGCGGGTCCGGTGAAAGTGCTTTTGACCTGCGGGCCTGAGAGGAGATGTGGTTCAGATTTGAATAGCGAAGGGCGGGAAGATGGCGACGAAGCGGGAGGGGACGGGAAGGGTGGGACAAGTGGAGAGGGAGGAGGAGGTGAAGGGCATGCAGGAAGATAGCTGAGAGAAAGGGGAGGAGAGATATGAGGACGGAGGATCTCGAGACTGGATGAAGATGCAGGTGATGGGAAAGTTGTTGTCAGAACAGGCGCATCGGGCTGCCGTGGACGAAAGGAAGATGAGAACCTTGAAAATCACAGTTTCAGTGCATAGGAAAAGCTCAATGACTTAGAACAAGCACTAGAGAACCACCTGATGTTGAATCACGGCAAACACTCAAAATCAAGCATATCAAAGACCTCGCATTTGTATTTCAATTTAGAGGCAGTGTGTCAACAGGGAAGAGTTTCCTAGTGAGCAGTTCATTGAAAGAATAGCAGAGGCAAAAATGCAGTGCTTTATGAGAATGAGTGGAAGATGATGAAGGATGTTTCACATTTCATTCAAACTTTTTCAGACCGTTGGCGTCTTCTCCAAAGCAGTCAGAGATTGTTTTCCGGGTACTTCTTTCGTACAAGATCAAACATACATGTGACATTCACAATCTGTCAGCATGACGGACAACGCAAATACAGGTGAATCCCTGCTAATTCAAGGTATAGATCACTTCCCATTTTTGTGCGATGTCTTACGTATGTACGACAGATGGTAATCTGACATGCTCATTTCTGTAATAGCGTCAGCAATGTCACCAGCGCCAGGTGAACTTCATACGCATACTTTGGAATAGGAGATTTATTTGTTTTCGTTTTGTACAGGCGCGCAGAGAGGTGTCTATTGGAAAAGGAATGATAGCATGAGGCTGGTCCATCTGTTGATAGGTACAAAATCATTCCCTCCGGTAGAGAAGTCTCAGTTTTCAACAGACCCGGACCTCAAACCTGCCTTCCTCAACTTGGAGTCTCAAGCGCACCGAGGCTCCATGGAATCGGCATTACTTAACTTCAAGCAATTCTGGACGATGGTACTCGCGTCCTGTCGCCGATCTGTCTGACCCCCTCACAAGGCTGCCCAAAAGTTCAACGATGAGGAGTGGAGGCCTCCTCACCTCTTTCCCAACGACCCGCATCTCAGCCGGTGCAGATCTTTCACGCCATCCAAGAAGAGCAAAGAGGTTTTCTATGCAGCTCTTTATCATGGCAATTCATATGCACACTAGATCGAAGCCAACTATCTGCGTGAGAAATACAAAGCCCTTCGAAGACAGGTATCTTTCACGAAAAGTGGTTGAGGAATCTTACAAAAGAAACAATGCAGTTCAGTAGCAGTTTCAAGAAGTGGGAGGAGATCGGAAACAACAAGATTGAAAGCTTCTGGAAGTGCAGTGGAGCTGCTCCTGGAACCAGCGACGAAGGCTGTTGGTACATGTTCTTGGTGCTGTGGATTGGAAAGCACGAAGTATTCTGCATTCATTCCACCATTCATCGTGACACCCTGTTGTTCAGGATGTCCTTGCTGCCGTGTTGGACAAGGGCCCAGATCATCCCATGGGCTCGGTTGGACCTGTGACCAAAAATGGTTCTCACACTGACAACCTGGTAGAGTGGACTTTACAAATTCGAATCGGACGGATTGTTTCGTGGCGTCAAACGTCAGGTGCTTCCGAGTAGATTTCGGGAATCTTTGTGATTGATTTGATCTTCAGCGCTCGTACATGTACTTCGACGACCAAGATTTCTCGCACGAACTTCAACAAGAGCTGAGGGTCATGCCTGACGCTGGTTTGTTCCTGTTATGTATTGATTCTTTGTCCGACAGATAGAATCCATTTTCAAACAGCAGGCTGAAGTTTTGAAGTTTGCTGACCTTTGCTTTCGTGGTATGCCCTCGTTTGACCACTAGCACATCGTTGATGTTTCCTGCAGGCACCAACGAAGCTATCGATGAAGAGCAGCGCGCTTTTTGGAGGCAGCAAATGGTCCTCAACATACTCACTGTCCCGCCCTTTTTGTCTGCCTTGATATCTAAACCGTGACCACTAAGATGTCCCTTCCTTCTGCCCTTCTTTCCTTGTTCACTTCTCACATGACTTTGATCTTTTGACGCAGATCACTGCCCATGCTCAACTGAGCAGCGTGCAGGCGAAGCTTCCGCAGCCTCACTCTGCCCATCAGGTTGGCATTGTCCGACGACTAATGCTGATGACTTGACTGGGCCTTGCAGAACAATGCCGAGGGACACGATCACCTCGCCGTCATCTAATACAAGAGGCTTTTTGTTTTAACTTTCACTTGGAGTGTCAAGACCTTCGGGTTCCTTCCTGTGTGGACTAACAGAGCAGAGCGTTGGTACTTTAACTTGTGACTTAAATGCGTAATGAAAGCGATGAGACTACAACTGTGCTCAAGTTCCTAAGATTATGAGTCCCTGTCCGCCAGCTAGCAGATACGTACCCCTACCCTTCGAATGCAGATCCTGAAAGGGGGTAGTGGTGGAGGTCCATAGGGTGGCAGCTTGGGGGACTATGAGGGGTGGACGAGAACTTGGGCTTGGGGTGACAGTCTAATGTGTACCCCTACTTCAATAAGAAATTTTTAGATATTTGGGGGGTAGGGTGATCCTTGCAGGGAACTTAGGGATATAGCTGGGGTAGCTGTGGAGTGGAAGAGGGGGTGGGGTCATCAGCCTCCAGGTGGGTAGGGTCTGCAATGGCGAAGTTGACCTACAAATTTTAACAGCGGCATGCCGCTGTATTATGGGGGGGAGACTGGGGGGTAGGGGTACCCACAACCATGCTCGGGGGTTCGGTACCCCTAGAAAAGAATGTTCGGAAGGGGTAGGGTTATAGGAAAAGGGGGTCGGGTGGTAGAGGAGTGTGGAGATGGTGGCGGGATGAAAGCGGCCGGAGGCGGCGGAGGAGGAGAGCGATCGATAAGAATTCAGACCCTCCGTATGAAGATGAGGTTTGCTTCCCTTCGATCAGGTAAGAACATCATGGAGAAGATGTAACTCGACTTGTTGAGAGGAAGGAGAGGCAGAAATCTTTTGTCAGATCAACTTGATGTCAATCAGAGTAGTAGTGCGCGAGAGAATCTGTTTGTTGCGATGACTCAGAACATGATGTCTACATGTTTTCAATTGAAATGAGTTTTATAATCTTTATTCTTACTTTTGTCCTGACTGCAAGTTCATCCTGACTTGATGTTATTCTTTTCTTCATGACAGCACCGCGAGACCTATGGTATATTTACGTTCTCAAATTCCTTGAAAGCTATTCATATTTCTCCATGGCGGTAAGCTTGCTATCATTAGTTATCTTTACATCACGTCAGGAAAATAGGATGACGCTCTGTGTGCAGGTCGTCTGTACCATCTTCCTATCGGATGAATTCGGCTTGAACGATGCGCAAGCAGGGTTCGCGTATGGTTTAATGGGCACCTTCTCGTCAGTGTATGGGTTTGTGATTGGATTTGTGGTGGACAAGATTGGAATTCGAAGATCTCTTCTCTTGGGATGCTCCCTGTCCCTCATTGGACGTTGTACCCTCACCTTCTGTCAATCACCTATATTGCTCGCAGTCATAATGTACATATTTCTCCCCGCCGGCCATTGCTTGTGCATACCTGTCATGACGCTAGCAATCAAAGGATACACCACTTCCAAGAACAGAGGGTTTGCATACGGCATCTTCTACGGGATCATGAACGCTGGAATTTTGGTATCGGGACTGGTTGTGGATTTTTTCAACATGAAATACCCTCGAGCAAGCATGAAGTACGCTTTGAACGGCACATCAACAGCTCATACATTTGATGCTGATGGTTGGAACTTGACGGCTAATCGTTGCGTTTTTGCTACTGGGACCATGTCAACAGCTGTTATGCTCTTTGTATCCTTCTTCTTTGTGGAGAACAAAGGGTCGAGTAGATTTTCCTCACAGGTAATGAGACCGATGTTTGTGTCCTTGTATCTGAGAGGAATGAACAGGATTTCAACGATGATTCCAATGCAAAGCTGTTGCCCTCCACAGATGACTCCTGGTCAAACTCATGCACGAGGAAAAGTCTGTGCGAAGATCTGAAGGAGATCGGCACTGATTCTTCCTTTTGGCGATTTCTGGGGTTCACAGCAGTGAGTTGCAAAACTCTTGCTTTCATTTACTACGTGGGTGACATTGTCAACTCAGATTATGATTAACTTGCGCTCTTTGTTTCGTCACCTCGATGCAACGCTGCCAAAGGTTTCAGCCAGCAATTTGGTGCGTGTAGCACTGACATCTCTTGGTGCAGTACATGATGAGAGAATTCGGCGATCAAGTGGCAAAAGGCAGCATCTACGCACTGAATCCGTTAACGATCATCTTCCTTGTCCCGATCGTTTCAGCTGTCACGACCAACATTGACAATTTCGAAGCAATCCAGATCGGTCTTCATCTCCGACTGATATATTCTCCTTTTTTGAATTTTGTCCTTGTAGGCGCCTACTTGTCTGCTTTCTCCGTTTTCTTCTTGCCTTCAACACATCGCTAACAGCATGTGCTCTCTTTGTCTTCATCCTTTCTTTCGGAGAGGTCTGACCCGCTATTGCATGAAAACCCTGTTCACCTGTCTTACTCAACAGGCCCTGTGGTCCCCCAGACTTTATGATTATACAGTATCAGTGGCACCAAAGGGGAAGGAAGGAGCGTTCATGGCGCTGGGAAATGCTCCTCTCTTCTTCTCAACGATGCCAGTGGGACTCCTCTCGGGCTATCTCCTTCAGGTCGATCTCCTCTGACCGATTCCTCCTCGTCCTTCACCTGCTCTCTTTCCTCACCCTCTCCCCTGCTACATATGTTTCTCATGCCTCTGTGATCCTCAGGTCTTCTGTCCTGCACAGGGTCCCCGACGAAGCAAGGAGATGTGGTTTGTCATCGGACTGATCACGCTTTCGAGCCCGATCCTCCTGACGATCACCAAGAAGTGGATACGGGAACCCGTGCGACAGACGAAGCTGCGAGAGGTGTCTTGTGTCTCCTGCGTAGAGCATCTTCCCTGACTCGTCGGCTGATTGCAGGAGCATGAAAACGAGCTCGTGGAATTGCACGTGAATGGAAATCAATCGAACCATTCAAGTCAGCCGGAGAACGAGACTCAGTTGCTCAAGTCAAGGGGAACGTCTGGTGATAACGCAGGGTCGTCGTAGAGCTCCCTGTGGTCATGGCAAATTATTCTTTACTGTGATGAGTGCTAGTTTGGCTATTGTACATTCGAAGTGGTCAGACCTCCGCATAGAGCAATCTGAACAGCTGCAAGAGGGTGTGGGCAACGGAAAGAGCAAGAGCAATGTGCTGCAGTATCTGTGAGGCTAGTGTAAGGTGGAGATACGCCTGGATTCAGTTTCTCGGCAGTGTATGTTGGGTTCAGTCCGATTCGGCGACGATGCCAGTCTCTTGAGCAGTCTCAGCAGCAGATGGTAAAGGTGGGACACTTGTGAGCGACTTGTAAGGCTGTCGGTGGAAACAGGAGAAGGAAGATCCTGCCGCCCGCGATCTATGCTGTGGATTCGAAATCCTTTGCGAAGATCTGCTGTAAACTAGTGAGTACAAGTTCGAAACGATAGTGATCTGTTGTTACTGGTTCTTAAAGTGTCAAATTTGGCATTCTCGTTTGTCGCCGCCATGAACAAGGTCATCTCTAACGTCTGCGCATTCTCTCGTTCTTTGGCCTACGAGGAAGTGTCACGTGACGAACATCGCCTGCTCGTCCTCCTTTCTCACCCATGCCTTGTCTGCTCGGATGTCTGCGATCCCGCACGGACGCCCATGCGTGCGCTCGAAGTTTGACGCTCGTTTGCCCAGACGCACCCGCAAGATCTCGAGAGATTTCTTCATCTTCATCTCTACTGTATGGTCTGTGTGGTCCATCCTGGTCATCGAAGTGAGAAAGGGACGAACGTAAAATGGCTGTTTGTCTTGTTTGCTTCTTGCCTGACTAGCGTCTGGTATCCTTCCATCTTGTATCGCTGCCAGTCTTACAGAAATCCATATATCAATTAAGATTTCTATGCTGTTTTCCCATTCATCTGTGATTTTACCTCTTGTAGAACTCTCATTTCACCATGCCTTGCCTTCTTTCTCCTTATTCCTCGTTGCTACTCTCTCTCTCTCTCTCTCTCTCTCTCTCTCTCTCTCTCTCTCTCTCTCTCTCTCTCTCTCTCTCTCTCTCTCTCTCACGTCCTAAAGGACCATGTACCACTCCTACTCATGCACCTTGCCTCGTCCTCGTCCTCGTCCTCGTCCTGCTCCCCTCTCCTTGCTGGATCCCTTATCCCTCCGATACCGTACGGCCTCGTACTCTGGACTGCCCGACTCTTTCCCCACCCCACCCCCAATCGGGAGGTACAGGTGGGGTTCTCCGAAGAGGCCCGCCTTGGTTAGCTCCTTCATGTCACGGTACTGACCAGTTAAGCCCAACATGTGTAGATGAGAGGTACAGAAGACAAGGAAGGTGAAGAAGAAGCCAAGTATGACAAGATCACGACGACAACAGTCAGGAGATGTCAAGAGAGCAGACATGCTCAGGACAAACATGATGAAAACATAAATGAAGCATATGAATGAAGAAGACCCATGAAGAAGATGGATGAAGAACGATAAGCCAAGGATGGTGATAGCAAGGGCGAAGGACGAAGGTGGACAGCATAGAAGAACACAACGAGAGCATGGCGTTACATCACAAGGCGTCACATCACAAGATGATGCTGAAGACAAGCTTTCATACACTTGCAACCGTTGAAGGAGCGCAACGACTTGACGTCATCAAGATATGCTGATCGTCAAGCTATTATAATATCTTCCTATTTCATGAACTTGTGTGTTATGTGTTTGTGTGAATTTGTCTGCAACATCTTACTTGGCTGAATGTATCATGAAATCACATGTGTTGTTTTCAAGATTGATATTCGTAGATCATGAAATGATTTAGCACGACTTGTAACAACCCGGATAAGTTCTTGAAGACGGTGAGAAGTTCAGGGTAATGTGTCTCATCAGCGGACGAAGCTCAGGGGGCCTGATGGTCAGAACTTAGATCGGGACTTAGGAAATCGATCAGAGGACACGTAGGGGCGCAGTGTGCATTGAGGGTGGACGCAAGGATGTGAGGGTAGGAGGTTGCTGTAAATAAAGGAAGAATTGGCGGTGTTGAGTGATCAATCTGAGAGTCTAAGTTGGAGTGTCAGAAGGTTGTACAACTCGACGTGAACTCAGCTTCCGAGTCCAGCTGGACTGTGAGGATGGGTTCAGATCGTAGGTTCCAAGGCAGAGTACTTGCAAGCTGCTCAGGTGCCCGCGCGAGTACGAAACTTGGCCACAGGGGCTTCTTCTGATCGCGCTTCTGTACTTTCATGATATCTGGAGGAGGCATGCCAGGTGCTGGGGGAGGAACCTATGAAGAGTCGGAAAGCGAGATGAGAAGCAGCTGCTGCTGCTGCAGAAGGAGAACTTCGGAATGAGAAGCAGCTGCAGCTTCAGTTGAAGGAGAATGAGAAGCAGGTGCAGCGGCTTCAGTTGAAGGAGAATGAGAAGCAGCTGCAGCTGCAGTTGAAGGAGAATGAGAAGCAGCTCAGTGCAGCTACAGCAGTTGAAACGGGATAATAGGGATTTTTCCAATTACAACAAGCGCCAACTGTCCACTTGATGATTTTGTGAGTGGAGTATATTTTGGCACAGTGACTCGAAGGAAAGAAACGAAATTCCAACTCAACAAAGCTCGTGTCTGACCTGCTTGAAGGATACTGCTGTGTGAGAAGCGAACACACAGGACACGAGGGAGGCAAATGAGTGAACATAAGAACATCGGAGATGTAATCCCATGACTCAAAGGTGTGTGTTTTGATTGATGATTGAAAGCGGCAGGATGATTGTCACGTGCAAACACAGGTCTGGTTGAGACGCTGTTTATGAAGGCTTTACGGTCGGCAAGGATAAGGTGGTCCAATCCGCGGTAGTAGAGGTGCCGCAGAGGGACTCGAACCTGATTAAGCGAGGGCTGATCTCCACGAGTGACATGAATCAGCTCCTGTAAGACCAATAAAGCCTTCAGACGAGCAGTATGGGAAGAGACTGGGCTACTAGAGGACGTCTTCAACGAGCCGCAGTATGGGAAGAGACCGGGCTACTAGAGGACGTCTTCAACGAGCAGTATGGGAAGAGACCGGGCTACTAGAGGACGTCTTCAACGAGCAGTATGGGAAGAGACTGGGCTACTAGAGGACGTCTTCAACGAGCAGTATGGGAAGAGACCGGGCTACTAGAGGACGTCTTCAACGAGCAGTATGGGAAGAGACCGGGCGCGGCTACTAGAGGACGTCATCAGAGGAGAAGAGATTTTTCTCAGTGATGAGACTCCGGTTTGCCTTGGGCCCGCCCCGGAGTCTGGAACGATTGGGAGATGCTGGGGGAGATGGCTGAGGGAATGAGGATGGCCGCGCTGATGGCTGGCTTGTGCTCCTGCTCCTGCTCCTTCATCGGAGTGACCCAACCTAGATGGCCTCTGACCTCAGCAGGCTCAGCTCCTTCCCCCTCATTCATGTCCTCTCGATCCTCCGCTGCTGCTGCTCGTCTCTGTATGCAGAACATACAAGATGGGGGGCCGAGGGTGCGCGCAGCGACGTGGAGCACGCGTGAGTTTGACAGCTGGATGGACCTGCTCGGCATCTCAAGATGTGTGCAAGTCGACAACATTGACGGATGTGGTAGGGGGCTGAGGGCAACAAGAGACTTGCTCCCCGATGAGGTCGCGTTGAAGGTACCATCGGAACTTCTGCTATCAGACCAAACGGTGCTACATCACTCGAACTACGAAGATATGCAAGAGGGAATGTCATGGAGCTCAAGACTAGCTCTGGGCCTTCTGAACGAGAAGTCGAGGGGAGACAGGTCTGTACATCGTGACTACATTGGAATGCTTCCTGCCCCGCCACGAGTGCTGAGCAGGTGGAAGGAGGACGAGCTGGTGGAGCTGCAGAACAGAACCCTTGAGGGAGAGACGGATATGATATACTTCTGGAGGCACGAGAACTGGGAGGATACCATCACGTCGGCAGAAAGAGTTTTGACGGGCTCTGAGTTCGACTCGTTCCGGCAGAGGATTTCGCAGCAAGACTTCCTCGACGCTCATGACCTGGTTTGCTCGCGAGCGATCAAGTTGGAGACGGCAAGAGGGGTGGAGCGATTCTTGGTTCCTGTCTTTGACTTGGCCAACCATTCGCCGAGGGGCGGAAGGTATGCCATGGACGAGGATGGGAACGTGTGCCTGATCACTGGCATTGAAGTCACGCGGGGAGCAGAGGTAAGGGGATGACGCTAAAGGTGCATGCTTGCACGGTAATGAGGGCACAGGTCTGCTTGGACTACGGAGGGAGGACGAATGATCAGTTCCTCCTGCACTACGGTTTCGTTCCCCATCGAAACCCCTCCGACAGGGTCAAGGTGCTCCTGCCAGGTCACTTGTCTCCCGCTTGTCTCCGCACTAATGCCACCCGAGTAGACGGATCGCAACATCACATCTCCTGGCTTGACCTCGGGGAGCCTCTCCACAAGAACGTGCGCGAGGCTGCTGAAGCCCTGCTCCAGACGATGCCGACGTCGGTTGAGGAGGATCTCAATCTGCTCGAGGAGGAGGCGGGCGAGCAGGCCTTGGCACTGCAATATCGGATCGGGAAGAAGCAGCTGCTGCGAGCCATTGCCGGGAAACAGGAAGCGTTTGACTGGTTTCTTGAGGGATTGTTCTGAGCAGCTTCGTGTTGGCATGGCATGCGAGGTCGAGTGACTCGTCTGTTTAATGTCAAACACCCGAGACATGAGAGAAGGTTCTTCAAGGGCTCTGGATGTCCTCAGCCGGCATGCCGTTTCCGTTGGTGTAACCCTCGCTTCGCTGCTGCTGAATGGCCTGATTGACCTCGTCGATAGTCTCGCTAGAAGGAGCTTCGTTGGACTCCATCACCTGATCTAGTTGTCACCCTCCTGCGTTATTAGAGCGTTCAGACATCACCGATTCGGGCATCATGGCATCAACACCGATGGCCTTGTTCACCTGGCAAGCAAGAGTTCAGATCCAGCATCGACAGTCATCTTGCAAACCACACCTCGATAGCATGATCCTCCTCTGGGCCCACTCCGTACTCAGCAAGCTTCTGCTCCTTCTGGAAGTACCTACGAAGACCAATCAGTCCCAGCGGAGGTAGCAGACAGGAGAAGCTCTACTTTGCGATGTCCTTGCGAGCAGCAGCGTCACTCAGGCCGTGCTTCTCCGAGACTTGCTTCAGAGAGCCCTTAGGCGCCTTCTCTAGCAACGGGCTTCGGCTGCAAGAGAAACCAATCAGACAGGCATTACAAAGATTGCAATGTAAACAAATTGAGCTAAAAGTGCACCTGGACTGACAATCCTTATCATTCGCAACACAATCCGATTTGTCGACGTTCACCAAGGGAGTATCCACAGTTCCGTCAGATCGCATAAAGAGGGGAGTGTCTAACTCCACATCTGTACAGACCTGCTCCCCAAATTAGGTTTCCTTTCCTAATCTACTGCGACATCACCTTGCCAATGCATTCTTTCTCGGGCTTCTTGTATTCGACCTCCTACACCAAGGTCAACAACCTCGATTAGATTTCGTCATGATTTGTACCGCAGCGAGCTTCTGCTGCTTGGCGAAGTAATGGCCGAGATCGGACTTAGCGTCAGCAGAAGAGTACTGATGAAGTAAAGTCACAAGGTCGAAGGCAGCACACTTGATTCAGCGGTTGCTTTGAGGAACCCAACATGAAAAGGAAGTTTCGGGATTCAAATATGCCGTCCTGAGACGTTTTTGAGGGGGCGTTTCAAGCAGATCTCACCATGTGCGAAGGCTTGCGAGCCTTGCCAGCAATCTTGGCCTGGGAGCTGAAATACTTGCTGAAGTCCTTGCTGGCCTGATTTGCCGTGATGCCATGGAGCTGTCCCTTGGCGACAGAAGGCTGGGGGATGGTATCCTTCAAATGATTGTTGTTGGCTCCATGCCTGTCTGAAGTCAATAATCTTCTTGCATCACCACCATATATCAGGTCCTCACCTGGTAGCAGCCAAGTGGTTGAAGTAGGAATTCAAGTCCTTGTTGCTCTCGCTGACCGTATAATGAGCTGGGGTCGCGGTCTGTCGGAGGGATTGTCTCCTGGACTTCTTCGACATGCTATTGAAGTATGCAAGGATCTCGCTGTCAGCCTTCTGTGCTGAGATCTTGTTCATCTTTCCCCTGTTAGTGTCCTTCAGCATGCCGTTGTTGAAGGCGTGCTTGGAGCTCGCGAGTTGCGACCAATACTTTCCCAAGTCAGATTTGGCTGTGCGAGCGGTGAATGAGTGGGCACGCTTGATAGAGGCCGATTCATCCTCTTTTGCATCCTGCTCAGAAAACCTGTTGAAGATTGCTTGCGTCTGAGCCTGAGCCTGGGCTGCTGAGATGCCGAACTTGGTTCCAGCGCGATCATGGAAATGAGATTTGGCGTGCATGACAGGCTTAATAGCAACCCTCTTCCTCATCGCGTCTTTCTGCTGAAGGGCAAAGTATGCATCAAAGTCGCGAGATGCTGCATTGGCTGACATCTTCCTCTGCTTCAACGACGACCCACTCTGGGACTTGTCAAACAGCGGCTGAACGCTAGTCTGGCAATCTGGATCAGTGTCCTTGTTACAGTCAGCATGGTTCACATCCACGAGAGGAGCGTCCATGCCATCAACGATCTCATCCCCGCATATTCCTCCCACGCACTTGGGGTTCGATCCTCGCATGGGCCGAGTGTCGCGGGCATCTCCTGCTGCGAGTTTTTGGGAGAGCGACACGTTTGCGCGCGAGGAGCCCAGGACGATGAGCCCAGAGATGCACACAATCGCTGCAACAACGAAGAGTGGAAGGAAGCTCAAGAAGGAGGAGGAGGAGGAGGAGGAGGGAGCGCGACGCGTCTTCCTCGTAGGAATCGCCGCCGTCCCATAGTGTGCCATGGCCGGATGGCTCTTCACACGGGGTTCAGTACCGGTGTTTTCACTCGGCATTTTGGGGGTATTCGTAGCATCCAATGTGAGCAGATTGGAAGAGGGTAGGTACAAGGAAACGACTTGTAAAACTTGAATGTACCGGTACCTTATAGATGTCAATTGACTGTATAGTAGCGGTCATTCTGATGGATTCTTCTAAAAAGACTATGTGTACGGGTGGAGGGTGAGTACCCCCACCCCCCAAATAAATGATGGAGCGATGGGTATGAGTTAAAGCAAATAAAAAAACTATCTTGTAAGAGTTGTTGGCAACAATGCGGAGGGCTTGGTTGCGTGCTCGAGGTCCGATGGCTCCTCTGATCCCGCTGGGAGGGAGAAGCTTCAAGAACTCTGCTGCTACGAGGTACAAGGAAGTCAAATTCGTCCCCCACCTCGAAGAGCAGACCATTCAGAACCCCTTCCCTGGTCTGAAGACTTTGGAGCGAGCCATTGGAAAAGAGATAACCACAAGGATAGGATCGAACGAAAGCATTGCGATGAGCGATCATCCTCTTTCCAGCATCCTTCCACCCGAAGTCTTAGATCTTGTACGTCTGTATCCCGACCCGTACTGCCGAGATATCCGCGCGTTCCTGGCAGAGAAGTTCAGGATGGCAGAGGACGAGATCATAACGGATGCTGGTGGTGACAGTCTTATATTCCTTGCGCTGAGGTCAAGGATTTCTCCCGGTGACGTCCTCGTGACATCAGCAGGTTCTTATCTCTTGTTAGTTGCATCTAAACGCGGCTGAAATGTTAGCAGGAACGTACCCCACTGTGAACTACTTGGCTCAGGGCCTTGGCGCAAAGATTCTTGAAGTGCCATATGCACAAGAGAAAGACAATCTGAAGCCGTCGCTTCAAGATCTTGCAAAGACAGCCATTGAAAACAAAGCTGATGTGCTGTATGTTGCGAACCCCGACAACCCTACAGGACAAGCGTTTACCTCGGCGGAAATCACTAGATTGCGATCATGGTTGCCTGAGGACACCACGTTGATTTTAGATGAGGCGTACATCGACTTCTGTCCCAACTATGCAGTAATGGACAGATTGCCCAACACAATCCAAATTCGCACGATGTCGAAGGTGCCCGATTGTGTGATAATCGCCTTTACCTCTGACGAAAACCGCAGGCATATGGGTTAGCAGGCATAAGACTCGGTTATGCATTCGCAAGGGCGCAGTGGGTGGAAAAGGCAGATCAGATCAGAGTTCAGTTCACGACCAACAACTTGACAAACTTCTTGGCAATGAAAGTTCTGCAAGATGTTAACTTTTCAAGGAGGCTGATAGATGAGACTGTGCAACTCAGAACGCAGCTCACTGAAAAACTGAGATCAAGTACGTGTTTCTCTCTCATTACATTTGCAGATTTTCCGTGCTGATCACTTGTCGGCAGAAGGTCTGAAAGTTTTGGCCTCAAACACAAACTTCGTGCCTATTATTTATCCCAGCAAGAGCGACGCCATGGCCCGCCAGAAGGTGGGGACTTGAGATTCGGAAATGGCTTCATCCTAATTTGTCACAGGCTCTGTGGGACATGGGAGTTGCAGTACACCGTCCTCCTCATCCTTCGATGCAGCATGTTTTAAGGATTACAGCAAGCCCGCAGGCTCTCGACGACGCAATCATCTCAAGATTGGTGTAGCGACAATTCATTGCGGCCAAGATGGTAAATCAAAGCAGGAAACATCCTTCTGAGACGTGCATCAGATCATGCTTGACCGGTTTCTTTCCTCGTGAACTGCATCACATCATACCAGTCCGTGATTGTCAAAGTTTACTGATTACAAAATTGGATCTAGTGACCGACGACCTCTCCGTTGGGTCCCTGATCACCCACAACTCCCTCCCGACCTGCCGCACACAACGTCATCTCAGTGTTCCAGCATCGTTGCCATCCTCCAGCCTCACCTTCACTTCCCCGTCGCCCATATGTGCCTGGAGCTCCTGGTTCTCCCGACGGACCCGCTGGACCCATGGGTCCAGGCTCCCCTGGATCGCCGATGGGACCCGGAGGGCCTGGGGTACCTGAGACAAACGACTTCAGCTCCTCTTACACCGAGCTGCTGCAGGCACCTGGTGCTCCTTCCCTCCCGTTCTTTCCTGGCAAGCCCGGAATCCCCATGATTCCAGGAGGACCCGGCGTTAAACGCACAAGAGCGATCTTCTCAGACAGCTTTGTGTTCTGCTCCTGCACCTTGCGAATGACACTGTCTGTCTCATCACGAATCCAACGCTTTAACTCTCGAATCTTTTCCCCGATCTCTTCGCTTCTATCCCTTGTACTCTTCAGCTCTTTCTCAAGCCTCTTTGCCTTCTCCTCGTCACTCTCCTCCTCCTCCTTGGCTTGCTTTGGCAGCTTTTGGTCGTCGTCCTCCTCATTATCTTCTGCAGCTTCCTACAAGAGCTCATCTCATCCCATGAATCAATGAGGACTCAAAAACACAGATCCAATATCGCAAGATTGAGCGAGGTGTCACGACAGCACTACAAGAGAGTATAGACAAACATTACCTGGGCTCCCGGGAATTGTAGAACGATTCCTTGTGGAGGAGATGGATAGGTCGAGGGCAGTGCAACATCGCCCGTGATCGCATATTTCGCTAGGGACTGCATTTGGGCAGGAGTGGATCCCTGGTAGAGCTGGTTCACTGGATATTCATACAGCTCGGTTCTCGATGTGCTGTCTCCATAAGACATCTGAAAGAGAAAATTATCATCACATTCTCAAGAAAGATGAGAGAAGACAAAGACAAGATAAATCATAGGAACATTGCATCGTTTCAGAGCTGCTGACTCGCCAGTCTCTTCAGGAAGCATAGATTGACCGTCCTTCACAGAGACGGCACAGAGACAAGATGGGAGAGCGTGAGGAACCTGGAAGAGGGAAGCTCCGAGCATGAAGCAAGCGACCGAGAGCATGGCCACTCCCACGAGAGACGCTGCTGCCCGCTCCCTCGTCTCCACCGCCATTGCTGCGCCACTTCGCGATGCAGGTTGAGTGAAAAATCACATTAATAAAGCTATTGTAGCACTCCTCCAAAACAGTTTTAACAATTATAATATGTTATTTTACTAACAATATGTATAAAATCAATACAATATTCACTTAATCTTATTTCCATTTCAGTAACATATCGAAAATATAAGCTTATATAGTAGAAATACTAGTATATGATAAAACACTTCTGTAATAAAAAAAACATATATAAAATAGGATTTCTACCTGGACTTCGGTGGCAGGTACAAACAATGTTTTAAAAGTAGTTTTGATGCGGGTAAGTTTGCAGGATGAAAATGCTTGAAGGAGGTAGCAGGGTGCAAGGGATGGTGTTTGAGTGGTAGGCGTGAAGAGGGAACATCAGTTTGAACAAGTTCATCCATGAAGACTTTAGCTGTTGAGATGGAGAAACACGAGGGAAGGAGGGCGAGAGCAGGGGCGGTTAGGCTCGAGACTCTGAGATTGCAACCCGATACTGATGTTGAGGGTCGGCGAGTTGGTAGAGGAGGCGAAGCAAAACAACGGTAGGGCACAGGACGAGAAAACCACAATATTATCATACAAGATGCACACATGCATCTGAACTACATGTTGCCCTCTGGTCTGTTTTGATGACATGGTTGTATGACGTCAGGAACTGCGATGTCATTATCAACCCTCAAATACAACAGTCACGTCAAACTCCTACAGAGGCGAGAAGTGTCATTCCCGAAAACGTCTGACAAACTTCATTCATCTTCCTACGTTTCATTGACTCCTCTTCATAGAACTTTCTACGGAGACCATGATTTCGGGAGCATGAACAAGCGGCTGTACAGCTGCCGTTCGTTTGTTCGAAGATTAAGTATGGAAGCCCAGCACGACTGGCATGCAGGTGAAGCAGATGCTTCTGCAACTCAGTCATCTAAACTTGCTGCATCTTATCTTATCAGGATGTGTCAACACCATTCACTTTACCTCCTCTGGGTGCGCATGAGCTTGAATACGTTGTTCTCTTACTGAAATGATCTTGGCAGGCAAGAACTGATTTCTGGCTCGGATGATCTCAACATTGTCGTTGGAGATTGGCAGACTGGAATGATCAAACTTTGTTATGAGAGCGGACACGTTGGGAATGTTTTTCAAGTCAGTTGGCGCTGCGAGGTCATTAGAGTTTGAAGATGATCCGTCTTGCAGGCAAAATCCTTGCCGTCCAAGAATGATATGATCGTGACTTGTGCAGCGGACGGTCAGGTTGGTCAGGGGTGAGCATCGGGCCTATAGATTGACGTTGCAATACAATCAGGTTCGCTATGCTGAACTTCGAGAAGGATCTTCGGGGGTGCACACAAGACAAGCTTGCCGACATTTCGGCCCGGCCCACAAGTTAGCCATCGAACCTAGTGGCTCGCAGATCGTCTTGTCTGCTGGAGAAGACTCTTGTGTTCAACAGGTGCATCAGAGGAGAAGGAAGCTGAAGGAAGCTGACTCCTTCCTTTAGATTGACTTCCGAGACCGGAGGGGAGGAAACACGATCCTTAAGGTTGCAGAGGAGACGGGAGCTTCGGGTCGAGGCAGGAAGAGGAAGATCAGCTTGTAATGTCTCCCGAGACTCTCAGGCTGTTGCATTGACATAGTAGTCTGCAGGTACTCAATCAGTATGAACCCGATGGATAAGAACTATATCTGCTTCGGAGGGTCCGACTCGTGGTGCAGAATTTATGATAGGAGGCTGTTGAGTCACGATGCGCCCGAAACAGGGAAGCCTGTGCACAGGTGCATTAGTTGTTCTAAGTACAAAGATTGGGACAGGACGAGAACAGGAAAGGGGGATGGGAAAGGAGGGAAGGAGAGGCAGCGGAGGGGAGCAGAGGTGGTGGGAGAGATAGGACGACCTTGCAGAATCATGCAAAGGAGAGTGAGAGCTCTGATGAGAGTTTTCAGATTCATTCCAGAGGAACTCATGGAAAGTCCTAGAATGCACATGATCACATGTGCAGGTGATATGAGCTGTCTGCAAGGTTTGAGAATGACGATTTCCGTTGCATAGCATATTCTCATGACGGGAGTGAGATAGTTGCCAATTACAACAACGACACAGTGTATTTGTTCGACAGACGGAGGTCGTTGCATCTCTCTCAACCTCTGGAGGTTGCAGATTTGAAATTCTCACACAGAAACGAAGAGCATGAGGTATCTAGGTACAAGGGGCATTGGAACGACAAGACTATCAAGGTTTGTGAACGACAGAGCAAGACTTGGATGCTTATGAAGGACTGGCAGGGCATCAACTTCTTGGGAAAGAGGAGTGAGTACATAGTGAGCGGGTCGGATTGTGGATCTATTTTCATCTGGGACAAGGCGACTAGCGAGATCCTCTGGGTAGCAAGATATCTTGTGACTGCCTCCCTACGGCATTCTTCCTTCCTCAGTCTTGCCCCCTCTATCTGCTCAGCTCAGCTTTCCCCTTTTCTTTGCCTCCCTCTCCTTCTCTTTTGCTGAATCTCTCCTCCTCCTTCCTCCCCCCATTTGCTCTTCTTCAACGTTGATATCCAGAGTTTCTCAGCTTGTTTCACAGGTTCAGAAAGGAGATTCGGATGTTGTGAATTGTCTTGAGCCTCATCCTCACTTGCCAGTGAGTGTTTGCAGTCCATGTTCTCACTTGCAACGCTTGCTGACTTGCTCGGGCATCTCGAGCTACTATTTCGATACTTGCTGCTGATTGTTGGTTGTGCTGTAGATCTTGGCGACCAGTGGGATAGGCAACGATGTGAAGATCTGGAGTCCGCGTCGAGACAGCGGCATGACGATAGAGGTTGGCGGATTGACTTGCAATGTCTTCTTTGCCATGACTGCTGGGATTGGAAGGAGCGAGATGGATATCTTCATGACATTCAGCGGGTAATGAAAAGAAAGCTGATGTCTTTGAAAGTACTCCACTGAAGTTTGATTGTGCAGGAGAATCAAGGGCGGTGAGTTGAGGCTTCATGACGTTGAGATACTTCTCATTCCCCTTGATATCTCACAGCATCCATAATGCTTCTGCGACATGCTACCTTCCTCCTGACGATCGTGACAGCAACCATCTTTCTCTGTGGTCGTCTATTCTTCATCAGTTCCCGATGGTTCTTGTTGTTCATGTGCTCGCTTGCCGCTGAACCTCTCTCCAGCTCAATGCTTCTGAGCTCATTCTGCACCCCGACTTCGAGGTCGTCTTGAATCACTACGACGACGATGACGACGACGACGACGACGACGACGACGACGACGACGTGAGCGATGGTAGTAGCGACGAGATGGAGGATGAGAACGAGGACGAGGACGAGGACGAGGACGAGAGTGACGGTGAGCACGACGACAAGGATGATTCGAGTCAGGATGGTGACGACGGAGATGATGACGGAGATGGAGAAGCGCTCGAGGGTCCACGATCGAGCAGGGCAGAAGAGGGCGAGGACAAGTTGAGTGGAAAACCCAGCAAGGAGGATGCGGACGAGAGTCATGATGCCCGGCAGCGCAAGCAGCAGCATGAGGTCAGCGATCAGCTGGGGGTTAGCTCGGGGTTTCCTTTGTCAGCTTACCGAGATTCAGCTGGTGAGCAGCAGAGGGCAAGGAGGTCTCCTCTATGCCCGGCTGGGCCCCATGGAGGCAAGAGAGGCCAACAGGATGAGCAAAGTGACAAGGTTGAGAGCTGCAAGAGGAGGAGGAGAGTGTTTACCAGCGTGTCCGACGTGGTGGACTACCTCCAGGAGCTCCAGTCCGAGGAGCCTGACAAGCCTGACAAACCTGATAAGCCTGATAAGCCCGATGACAAGGCTGACGAGCTGAGCAGGAGCCCTCAGACTGCAGGCTTGACATCTGCTGATCTTCTTCACGATCTCTCATCCGATAGCGACTGACATGACGAGGAGGAGGAAATAATGATCTGATTGAAACTGTGAAATCAGCCTGTTGTTTGGTCTTCCGAGTTCCATTTGCGCACTGCGGCAGGCCCTGAGGCGGCCCGGGGTGGGACCGCTTACCGTAGTACGCTAAGCCCGGCCACCGTCACTACCGTAGCCTACCGTAGGAGTCGGTCAGTACAGTCATGCCCCGGGCAGCCGCAGTATTTCCACAGTTTGGCAACAAGGGAGCTCAATAGTACATACACTGTGATTGTTCTAGATTTAGGACAACAAGGACTGAGATTGCTCTAGATTTAGGACAACAAGGGAGTGTACTTGTTAAGTTATAGTGATTGCTCTAGATTTTTTTCTTTTTCCGACTTTACAAGGAGCCGAAGTTGCACGTCTACCCTCCCTATGGAATGATACCACTACCCCCCTCCCCCCTACATACTTGTGGAGAGTACAGGGGTACTGACTCATCATTGAACCAGCGGTACTAAACAGAATCATTCTCAGGGACAGGGGTGGGTGGGGGTGATGAAGAAAAACATCATAGAGGGGATGTCCTGCTGCGACCCGCCTCTGCTGCCGTAGACGGTGCTGGCACCATGTCAGCTCAGCTGGAGGATGAGGGGAGGAGAGGAGGGAAAAGGGAGAGGACATCGGTCCACTGGTTCCCCTCTCGCAGCTTCCTTGTTGCGATGGAACTAGAAAATATATTTGTGAGGGATTTGTGACAGGTGCAATGGGTGCCAAAGAAAGTACTCGATGTGAGATTGAGGACAGCAGGTCGGAAGGTTGACTGCAGAACGTGCTATCCCAGAGATGATGTGAACACGTTAGGATTTACCCAGAATCAGGGCATTTTGGCCCATTCCAACTTGTTCACTCGCTCATTTTTGCTTGTCATCCCTTTTTCGTTTTTTTCCTGTCGACAATCCCAGAGATTCACATGTTCTGCATGCCGTGGATGTTTTTGATTGTAATGATGGTGCCGTGGATGTTTTTGATTGTAATGATGGTGCCGTGGATGTTTTTGATTGTAATGATGGTGCCTTGCCGCAGGCTCGCTGATACATCGAGTCGTTGAGGCGCGAGGCGAGCGCCATGTGGCTAGAGATCAGCATAATGAAGTCAGAGGGCAAAGTGCGGTGAATCAGTGAGGCGAGACAAGTCAACAGCAGCGAGAATGGCAGCAGCTGCGGTCACCGTCTTGCATTCAGACCGAGCTGCCTTGAACATCAAGACGGAGAATGAGAACCTCATGGTTCTTCCTCCCCCCGAGCTGCACATTCGCATGGGCACGCTTGAGAAGCAACGAGTTGGAGCAACAGTGAACTGGGAGCCAAGAACCGCTGTTCTCACGGCACAGAAGCTTTACTTCTCCAAGAAAGACACAGACATTATCTTGGACGAAATCCCATTGCAAGAAATCAGCGAGATTCTGCAGAATGCAGAACAAGGTCAAAAGCTGAAAGAGCCACCGTCGATGGTCATCCAGACTGTTTCAGGCGGATACAACAGTGGCAGAACATATGTTTACCGAGCTGAACAGGCAGAGGATCACGAATCTTGGTATGCCGACCTGTGCTTGTACAGGGACAAAGCAATCCAGTATCAAGAGAGGTTGGCAAAGAAGATGCTCAATTCAGGGAGTTCGTTCAATCAGTTCAGACAGAGAGTCCTTGAAATCTACGAGTCAGGCCCAAGTCAAGCCTTCTTTGCCAGTCTCATATTCGCAAGTTTTGCCATCGATCTCTCCCAGGCAGAACTTCTTCCTCCAGACGGAACTTATCGAGCCAATCAGTTCGACACTGCCGATACGGTCTTCACCGTGCTCTTCACGCTTGAGCTCTGCATCAACTTGTTTGCAAGGTCCAAGCATTGGTTCAAGGCTTTTTTTGCAGACGGATGGAACATACTCGACGTAGTAATTGTTTGCGTGTCTTTGATGACACAATTTTCCTCCGGTATTCCTTCTATGAAGCCTCTACGATTGATCCGCGTGTTTAGAATAGCCAAGATTTTCAGAAGGCTGACATCACTGAACAAGATCATCACAGCCCTGGCCTCCGCTCTTGTTCCTGTTGGAAACAGTTTCCTTATTCTCTTCCTTGTCACCTGCATCTGGGCAGCGTTGGCGACTCACCTGTTCAGGTCTCGGAGTGAAGTTTTCTTCGGAAAATTTAGTGCGTCACTTTTCACGGTGAGTTTTTTTATCATGATCTCCTTCGCTTGGATTGATTCATTTTCCTCCGTTTGCGCTCATCAGATGTTCCAAGTCGTAACAGGAGACAGGTACCCCCCATTCACCTCGCTCCTCCCCCCCCTTGTCATCCCATATTTCTCTCTTCGTTCCCCCGTTGTACTTGTGTTCCATCTCTTGATATGTCCTGCTGATGTTCCATCTCTTGACATGTCCTGCTGATGCCGATATCAGTTGGGCTTCTGCGGTCACGAGAACGATCTTCGAGGATGGGATGCTCAAGACTTCAACCGACTACGGCATCGCCATCTTCTTCGTCAGCTACGTGCTCATCGCCGGTGTCTTTTTGATCAACGTGGTGGTGGCGGTTCTGTTGGATGAATTCATCTCGTCGATCCAGAAGAGGAAGCAGGCGATGCAGCGCGAGCACGAGGAGCTGGAGGAGAATCGCAAGGACGCCAAGAGGGCCAAGGGCGTCCTAGACCCTCTGACCAGCCACCTCGCCAACTTCGTCAACGACGTGGACTTGAGCTTGAAGATCAAACAGACGTACGAGCGGCTGGATCAGGACGGGTCAGGCGGTCTCAACCTCACGGAGTTTCAGAACGGAGTGAAGAAGCTGCCGACGGCGAACCCGATGCACATCCTGGAAGATGACTTCGACCTGCTGACGGATGGAGGGAGGCTGTGCAACGAGGAGGGGGAGTTCAGCTCCACTCAGTTCCAGACGATGATGCGAGAGGAGCTGCGGAGATTCTCTCAGAGAATGGCAGCGAATGCGATGAGCGAGACGCGGAGCCAGGAACTCAAGTCCATCCTCCTCATGCTCAAGGTGATGGACCTCAAGAGCGAGCAGATGGAGCGAGATGATCGAAACCCCAAGTCGCTCAGCGAGCAGGACAGCAAGGCTCTCGCGTCAACTGTCTTCGACGTCTGTGACAAGCAGAGGAGAGGAAAGTTGAGCATGCAAGAGGCGTCGCGGGGCTTCTCTTATCTCAAGGTCCCCTCTGATCGGCACGAGGAGATTTTCAACGGGCTAGGAGGAGAGGAAGAGGGTGGCATGACGAGGGAGCAGTTCCTGCGAGCAACTGTCTTCGCGCAGCAGCAGCAGGAGCAGCAGCAGGAGGACCGGCTCCACTTGATGCAGCAGCAGCTGACGAGGATGCAGAAAGATCTGGCAGCGGTCAAGGAGATGATGGTTACCTTGTGCCAAGGTGAGTCCGCCTCACCGAGACATGCGCGAGACGCTGATAAGGTTTTACAGGACGAGACGGGGGGGCCAGATGGGCGGAGGAGGAGCAGGACGTGAACGTTCGACTCCTGTCTCCTCCTGTCCTCTCCAACGGCAACGGGCACCTGCCACTGCCTGAGAAGAAGAAGAAGAAGAAGAAGACGGCTTCGACGAACGGAGAAGAGGCGTTCCAGCTGGAGGAGGGGCCCAGCTCAGCTCGAGCAGACGAGGTGCTCACGTACTTGTCGCTCAACTCCGACCACAAGAAGGAGCGTGTCAAGATCGTGGACAAGACGGGCAGCAGGAGGTCCTCCTCCTCCATCCTCGTTGACTGCGACGTCGGGCTAGTCGACAAGAAGGACGCGAGGAGGAGCGTGAGGGATTCTGAGTCTCCCCGCTCCTCCACCCCAAGGAGCGTCAGCAGCGTCGTCACACCAAGGAAGAAAGAGCGGAATCTGAGCCTCTCCCTGCTGGAGTACAACACTGTGCTCAACGGGGCACGAGGTGCAAGCAAGAACGACAAGTTCATAGATCAGCCGAGGTCTGCAAGAAGAAGCTCGGAGCAGCCGCAGACGGTCGGGAGGAGCTGGGAGGACGAGGAAGACTTGTTCGAGTATATGACAACGGCTCCTCCCTCCTCTCGCCCACTGGCCGTGGGAGTGAGTGCGCAGGATCACACGAAGAGCAAGATGACAAGGGGCAGGAGGCAATCTATGTCACCTCCTCGACCCTCCCTGTCACCCCCAACTGTACGAGCAGACGAAGGAGGAGGAGGAGGAGGAGGAGGAGGAGGAGGAGGAGGAGGAGGGAGGGGGACCGAGGCGTGGGGAGCGGAGGTTACCGACCGT
>NW_005434671.1:1236164-1241431 GCF_000315625.1 Guillardia theta CCMP2712
TCCTTCGTCCTCCTTCCTCTCCTCTCCTCTCTCACTCTCCCTCTCCCTCCCCCTCCCTCCTCCCTCCTCCTCCCCCTCCCTCTCCCTCCTCCTCCCCCTCCTCTCCTCTCCTCTCTCCTCTCCTCTCCTCTCTTCTCTCCTCTCTTCTCTCCTCTTCTCTCCTCTCTCCTCTCCCTCTTCTCTCCCTCTCGTCTCCCTCTCGTCTCCCTCTCGTCTTCTCTCTTCGCATTCGCTCTACTTTGTAACCATCGATCCCATCTTGGTATGTTTGCTAGTCTACGTCTTATTGTGGGGGTAGGGTTCATTTCTAGTTCCTTCCGCAGGGACAATGATGGGGTATTCTCATGTAAATTACACGGGTACTCGTTATTTGTCAAGGGTGGTTGCGACAGGGTGGAGGGGACAGCAACGCAATGGCGGAGGAGGGGAGGGCGGGATCAGACGCATCATCGATAGAGGACGACACGAGGAGTCTGTTGACAGCTGACGATCTTGCTGGTTCTACCTTCCCTTCCTCTCATCCCTCCTCTCAAGCGAGGAGAAATCGTCCAGATGAAGAGAGAGCATACGCGCAGGAGAGGACGAGGTCAACAGGGGAGGAGGATGAGGAGGTAGAAGAGGAGCTCGTTTACACAGCAGCACATGTGACGTCCATCCTCAAGCCCGTATCTTTGACCATGATCCTGGTGGTGTGGATCATCAAGATGACGGAGGAGGTGCTTCGAAACGAGACTATTCAATCCCCCTACTAGTATTCAGAGAAGAGTCATCGGATGCAGATGGAACAAGAGCCTTGAAGGCCCTTGTAAATGCTCTAGTCGTTGTGATGGCAATTCTGGTCTTCACTGTCATATTCTTTTTCCTGTACAAGTATCGTTGTATGAAGATTCTCTATGGTTGGCTCGGGCTCTCCGTTGCCATGCTTCTAGGTTTCAGCGGCGGAGCATTATCATACTCGCTGATCATCTCTCTGAGCAAAACACAAGCCGGCTGGTTCCCTTCCATTGATGTGTACTCGTTCATGTTCCTCCAGACGAACTTCGCGGCGATGGGGGTGCTGGTTGTTTTCTGGAAGTCGCCGCTAATTGTGAAGCAAGTCTACTTGATCATCGCAAGCTGCATCATGGCCTGGGTTCTCTCTAGGTATTTTCCTGACTGGACGACATGGGCGCTTCTCTTCGGCTTGTCTGTGTACGACATCTTTGCCGTGCTGTCACCCTGCGGACCTCTCAAGGCTCTCGTAGAGCTTTCTCAAGATCGAGGGGATGCCATCCCAGGTCTGGTGTATGAGGCTGCACCGCCGGAGAAGCGAGCAGGAAGATCCAGGCAAGAACGTGAGCTACAGTCAAGCTCAGAACAGCAGGCCTCCTCCTCCTCCTCCTCCCTAGTGCAAACTCAAGGGTCTAGCAGTGCCAACCGGAACTCGAATCCTTCACCTCTTCGTCATAGGAACGGCTCCGGGAGTGAGGGCGGACAGCGGCAGGAGGACGAAGGGGGGGGAAGTTGTGCAGGACAGGCTACTGCTTCAGCGCAGACAGAGTCCGCTGCAGCCACAGCTGGCAATCGCAGGGAGATCTCTCGTGAAAGTGATTCAGTCCAACAGATGGAAGCAGGGAGGGGGGGCAGCCAATCGAGCACAGTGTCGGAGGCGAGCTCAGAAGATGACAAAGGAGTCAAGCTTGGCCTGGGTGATTTTGTCTTCTACTCAGTGTTGATTGGTCGTGCAGCAATCTTCGATTTCACCACTGTCGTCACTTGCTTTCTAGCGATCTTGACGGTGACGTATCTTCGGTCAAACTGCCTCATGTTTCTCACATTTCACGCAGGGGCTCATCCTGACTCTTTTCTGTCTCGCAGTCTTTCGCAAGGCTCTTCCCGCCCTTCCCTTCAGCATTTTCCTCGGGATCGCAACATTTCTCGTAAGCAAGGCTGTCCTCATCCCTTTCCTCCAACCGCTGCAGATGCAGCAAGTCTTGCTCTAGAAGACCAAGGAAAGTAAAGACACCCCAAGAGACCCGCGCGTGATTGTGTTCAAAACACTACACTAGAAACTCAAGTTAATACACCGAATGTCCGCTAACTTAAAAGACTAGGGCAACCCGCTTACGCAGTGGCGCAGGGATCGACGTCGCCGGTGGCAACGTGGTACTCATCGATGCAGGTGGTCCAGGTGTAGGACATGTCGCTACCGGAGCCATAGCTGTCCTGCACGGTCACAGTGCCGAAGCCAGTGGCGGTAGAAGAGCAGTTAGCTCCCGAAGCGTCACAGAAGTCGTCCTGCGCAACTTGTCAGGGCAAAATAGGCCAAAGATAAACGCAACTTACAGAGAGAGCCATGAGGGTACGGATATCGCCAAACATCTGCATGCACACCATTGCAGGTCAGAAACCCGGGCCACCAAAAGAAGAGTAACGCGATGATAGGAAAATAAATCCGAGCAAGAAAAAATAATGTCTTTGCCCTCAAATAGACTTCAAGATGGCTAGACCAAACGTCCTGAAGTTTCTCCTTATTACTCTGTTGCAGTAAAACACTATGCATAGCTCAATAACGCTGCAACACCTTCAACACCGCTGTACCTTCGACATCAACTGCTCTCATCTTGTACCTTCTCTCATTTTGATCTCTTACACCTCCCACTTCTTCTCTGCATGCTCGTCTACATACTGCATGTTTGGCCATTCCTCTACATCGCGGCACGTCCCCACGTCCCAGAAATAGATCTTGCCTATGGGCAACTAGTAGTTTTAAGATCTACCAACAATCGACCATAAAACATTTTATAAAACATTTGCAGGTAATAAAGGACCAAATCAAAAACTAAAAAGCATGTTGACTGATCTTTTATCATACAAACTAGTAAAGTTGTGGGTGGATCGTTTAATAACTTAACAATGAGGTCACTGCTGAGAGAGGTCAATGAGGGGATGAGGGTACCAAATCCCTCCGATTGTGGGACCGGGTAGTTATAGGGGCTAGAGGGTGGGTTGTATTGCAATGGAAATCTACCGGGTACTTTTAGATATTTGATGGGGTAGGGGTCAAATGGGTCGAAAGGTTGTGAATAGGATACCATGGCGGGGGTAGAGGACGAGGGAGCATGAGATGGAGGGAGGCAGGAGAAGGACCTGATACGACGACGAAGAGAGAGAGGTAGGAGAAACAATGTTGCGAAGGAGACAATGGTACCATAGCATGTTGGAAGCATTGAGATAGTGTGAGCCCAACGAAGTCACAGGCGAGGCAGGCGAGGAAGTATCATTCCAGCGCAAGATGATCCAGACATCAAAGCAGTTTCAATCGTCTCATGCAGACAAGCATGTATCTCTGAAGACAGGCATTGGCTTGAAGTTGGGTGAAGTCGACAACGATGTATTCGTGACGCAGATTGTGGTGGGAGGGCCATGCTTCTACGACGAGCGAGTGAATGTAGGCGACCACCTCATGTCTATCGACGGTGTAGATGTCTCCAAGCTGTCAAAGAACGACATCCAGCAGATGATGGTGGGGCATGTCGGGACGATGGTGAAGCTGGGGCTAGCTCGTAGAGTTGACGACATCAATGTGTACAATTTCATCGTCGAGATTCAGCGGTCGCACCTCAAGGAGCCCAAGGGAAGCATCATCAAAGTCAAGGGCAGCCTTGGACTCTCTCTGCAGCACATGCCCGACTTCACCTTTGAAGTCGCAGCCATCCCGGACGACTCGCCGCTCGCTCGCAACGGCATTCTCCATCGGCGAGATCGCATCTGGTCCGTCAATGGCGTCACGCTCGACCAGATGCGACGCTGCGATGCTTCAGAGCTGTTCCGCAACCCCGGAGGAGCAGCCATGAAGCTCATCGTGCTCAGGGGAGGGGCAGTGATCAACCTGAACATCGACGAGGAGTCGTTCAACATATCTTCCGTGGAGTCTAAAGTTGTCCTATCTCCTATCTGCAAGTCCAACCGACTTGGGCTGAGGATGGAGGCGCATGTCGAGGAAGGGACAGTCAAGATCGTGTCTGTGGAGAGGGATGGGCCGGCAGACAAAACGAGGATGCTCCAAAATGGGGACGAGATCGTTGCGGTAAGTGAAGAGGGAGGAGAGGGGAAGGAGAATGGAAAGGAGCCCTGTTGTTGAACTTGGATGTAGGTAAACGGACATTCCATCATAGAAGAGACCATGGACAAGAAGCTGAAACTCGATGAGCTCGTAGTGTTATTGGAAACAGCGTGAGATGATGGGAGTTTGTTGACTTGTGCCGCTGAGCTGAACCTACAGGGTTGATAATGTGACGGTGCTGACGATCCGAAGGAGCAATGTCGCCCACGACTTTGATGTTGCTGTCTTGCAGAGCTCTCAACGTATGATGGTAAGATGAGTTGTGGAGGGAGAGGAAAGGTGGAGGGAGAGGAAAGGAGATAAACTTGCCGTGATTTGTGGTGATGCACGAAATAAGTGTAGGTTGATGGTGGAGGACCGTGTTTCAGTACTTTTTGTTTGACCTCATCGAATGAGAAACTTGCATCATGTTCATCAAAGATCACACGTTGTTTCGCTCTGATTTATATGTTTCGAAACAGGAGAACAACAAATCCCCGTCCCTTTCTATCCCCCGCCCTCCCCTCCTACGTTCTGCGGGTCAGTTCGGTTGCTCCTGCTTCGGCCTCTGCTCTGGCATCTGCCCCAGACATCTCTTGCTTTACTATGCTGCTCCTGCTCCTGCTCCTGCTCCTGCTCCTGCTCCTGCTCCTGCTCCTGCTCTTGCTCCAGCTCCTGCTCCTGCTCCTGCTCCCTAGACTCGTGCTCCCCTCTTCGTTCGCTGAAAAGATTCGTAGGAGAGCAAGTAGTCAGCAACCTCTTCCTCGGGCTCGTACTTCTCCGTCGTCCGCAGAAGAGGCAAGGACCCTCCAGCTTCTCTTGCCGTCCTCTCACCCTCCTCCCTCTGGTCTCCCCGCCTCTCGCCTCTCCTCCTCCCCAGTCCTCGCCTCCTCAGTCCTCTCCTCCTCAGTCCCTCCTTCCCGGTCCTCCCCTGCTCCTCCTGCTCCTCCTGCTCCTCCTGTTGCCGTCTGACTCGCTTCCCTTGCTCAGCGTTGGCTTCGAGGTTTACGAGGTCAAGAAACATCGACCAGCGAGCGAGGCGGGCCTGTGCATTGGAGACGTGCTTGTCGGGGTTGACGGGCTCAAGTAAGAGGACCAGGAGAGAGAGAGGAGGGAGAAAGCGGAGAAGTTAGAGATGGGTTGGGTAGGGAGGAGGAGGAGGAGGAGGAGGAGGACGAGGAGG
>NW_005434671.1:1242487-1246206 GCF_000315625.1 Guillardia theta CCMP2712
CGCACGCACTTGAGCTCTGTGTTGATCTGCAAGCGGAAGCGGCTGATCTGAAATTGCGTCTTCCTCGTCCTCTCCCCCATCTCGTACGTAATCGCCTCCCTCACTGTCGGGATCCTCTCGGGGTACCTGCAAAATGAGTCAGAGAGTCAAGAGGCGGAGACAATTGCAGGACAGAGGAGGATGAGCAACAGGGGAAGGAGGGAGTAAGTAAGTGAGGAGGGAGGGAGTAAGTGAGGAGGGAAGGAGTAAGTGAGGAGGGAGGGAGGGAGGGAAAGCAGGAGGGAGAAGGGGAAAGGTGGAGGATGATGGAGGGAGGAATGGGGAGAGGGAGGGCAAAGATGCCGGTCGGAGGCAGGACAGAAGGAGGAAAGGAAGGAGGGGAGGAAGGGAGGGGAAGGGATGGAGGGAGGGCAGTGGAGGGAGTGATCCACCTATCGATGTCTGTTAGCACAGCAAACACAGTTGACAGGTCTGCCTCCACATCAACGACGACGAGCCCTGTTCCTATTCTCCCCTCCCTCATCTGCTTCTGAACCCTCTCTCCTCGCCTCAGCGCCCTCATATCGCTCGCTGATAACTCAGGAAGGTTCGGCCGGAAACTGTTTCTGACGTTTCCTTCCTCCTTCACTCCCTCCTCTTCCTTCTCCTTCACCATCACAGCTGATTGGACTTGCTTCGGCTTCTCCGCTATGGCAGTTGCGAACTGCAGGTTTTTGCTGTCCTCCTCGTTCCGCCAGCTTCTGATCATCTTCGCCAACCTCCTGCTCCACAGCACTCGCTCCTCCTGCTCGCCCTCTCCTCCCTCCCTTCCCACCATCGGCTCGTTCAAAGATCGCAGAGCTCGTGCTGCCCTCCTTGACCCCAAGAACTTCTCCTCCTTCCCGCTCTCCTGCATCCGCAGGCTTGTCAGCATCCCTGTTGTCCCTTCTCTCTGACCATCTCCGCACGATGAAGCAACAGGCACACGGAGAGGGCAGGAGCACGAACCCACATGCTGCTGCCGAATGTCCATCGGCTTTGACAGCATGAAAGCGCTCTGCTGTACCCCTGGTTTGATGCAGCCGTCCGTCTGACTCAGCACAGCGGCAACGAGGAAGAAGATGACGCTGCAACCTCGTTGAGCTCGAGGACAAGAAGAGAAGCAGGAGATGAAACGAATCATCCTCCTCTTTGACGTGAGCGACACGTTGAAGTTTCAGCCGAACAAAGGGAAGATTTGCAGGGAGGCGATGTAACAGTACGCACGATGGCGGCAGAGATGAAGGCGAACGCTATGGACGTAGGGGAAGAGAATAGATGAGATGGAAAAAGGCAGCGATAGAAGGGAAGAGAGATGAGTTTGGGAGAGGGAACAGTTCCAAGCAGGGCAGGGGAGCGTTCACAGCACAGGAGGTACGAGGTAGGAGGGGAGAAGGTACAGAGAGGAGGAGAGACGAAGAGGAGGAAGGGTCGAAAGAACGAGGAACAAGAAGATGATGCAGTGAGAGGAGGAGGAGGGCAGGGAGGAGAAGCAGTGGGTCGGGAGGTAGGATATGTCTTTATGCCATGCCCGGGCGGCTCTTGTATGTTCAAGACGGCAAAACAAGTTGGCGGCCTCTTTGAATGCTTTTGGGAGTCAATTCAACCCTGCTCTAAATAATATTATCTGATTTGAACTTTTGACACGATAATTAAAATTAAAAAATCGCCAACTTCACTTCGACCTGATAGACTCAATGAGGGGGTGGAAGACTCCTTGTGTGGGGGGTGGAGGGCACTATTGGACGGGTGGTGATCATATTTAGTGGGTACTTGGAAGTTGAAGTCTTCAAGTACCCCTACCTTTTACTACATTTGACAATACAGTTTTGATCATTATGATTCTGCCAGGGGTATAGATGAATCAAGTGGGGTAGTAGCAACATTCAATGTGTTTGTGGGGTAGTAAAAAGATCACACTGTTAATCATCAGATTCAATTATGAGGGTGGGGGTAGGACAAATTATCCATTTTACTAAGTTTTTCGTAGGGGAATCGGGGGTACTTGGTTTGTTTTCGGTATTTATGGGGGTAGGGTTCGACTGCTGAGGTTAAATTTATCCATGCGACGGAGCGCACTGAAGAGGGAGAGAGGGAGAGGGAGAGGGAGAGGGAGAGGGAGAGGGAGAGGGAGAGGTACATAGAGGGAGGGAGAGAGAAATGACAGTGAGGAGAGGATGGCAAGACTGTTCTACAGGATAGATAAAGGGACTCAGGAAGAGATACGATGATGAGAGATGCTTGAAGGGGAAATGGGAGATTGCAGCATACGCTGAGAGTGCAGAAAGGCAGAGGATTGCTGTGAGCAGCGCGAAGTGTCTTTGATTTCGAGTGTACATACTAAGAGAAGGTTTGAGGTAAATTGTCTGTATCAAGAAACGACCATATGCGAGACGATCAATTCGCAGTTATGGGCGTCCCTGTATATGTTGTACGTTGTACCAGGATGGGGGAAAATGATGAAATTGTGATATGTGAGTTTAATATTTCAGCGTAGCATTCAATTACACAGTTCTATTCCAAAACGAACAGAGATCGAAGCTTTCTTCAAAAGTGTTTTTCTAAAACCTTCAGTTGTAGATTTCATCGAAGCTGGTTGTAAGTAAGAATGAGCGACAGCGATGACGATGAAACACTCCAGTACAAGGTAGAGTGATGACAAATCTCATGTCTACCCTGAGAGCCTTGTTCTAGATCATTCTTCTGGGAGATGGGACGGTCGGAAAGACTTCTATAGCGATGAGGTTTACCAACGATGAATTTGGACAGCAATACAAACAGGTCCACCAAGATGCGCTCCTTTCCCTCGATCTCCTCCTCACCCCTCGCAGACCATCGGAGTTGACTTCATGCTACGGCGTCTGGAGCTGCCGGGAAACACAAGGGTAGCGCTTCAGATCTGGGACATTGGAGGTCAGAGTATTGGCAGCAAAATGCTCGGCAGCTACATCTTTGGTGGGTTTGAGAAGCAGCATCCTCCTGTTGAATCGCGAGCACTTGTTGTGAAGTTTCTTGTGATGACGTAGTTTGTGACCTTTTCCATGGAGAGTCTCTCTGTCTCCCTCTTCCTCTTATTGCTGATGCCCGTTATCAATTTGCTTCTCTCCTGCTGCTGCTGCTGCTGCTGCTGCTGCTGCTTGTACAAAGTATCAAGATCGACTTCGCTCCCCTCTGGTTTCCTCTCCCTTGCTCACACAGTCCAGGCTCACAAGCAATCATCATCGTATACGACATCACCAACTATCAATCATTCCAGAACGCAGAAGATTGGCTTGCGCTTGTACGTGCCCCTTGTAGTTCTGCTTTCTCCCTCACTGCCCCCAGGTCAAACGGTCTTTCCCCGACGAGAAGGACCTTCCTTACATGGCTCTTGTGGGAAACAAGGTACAGAGGAGGATGAGAAGGGGGAGGGGCAGTGCTGGAGGTCAGGACGATCGAACGGGATGAGATGTGAAGAATCAGGCGAAGACGATGGCAGGGAGGAGGAAGAGGAGGGATGAGGGAGGAGGAGGAGGAGGAGAAGGATGAGCACGAGGATGATGAGGAAGATGGCGAGATGTAACGAGGAGGAGGAGTCATGTTCAGAGCCTGGGGATGTGTGATCTCGGAGCTGCGTATACGAATGTACGATGTCGCATGCTATAACTTCCGCTAGATGTTGTAAAAAGTCATATGCCATGTCTGTGTAGTTTCTTGGCAAA
>NW_005434671.1:1246406-1248070 GCF_000315625.1 Guillardia theta CCMP2712
CTTCCTCCTCCTTTTCTGTGAGCTGTTGGCCGTTGGCTCCTCACTCCTCCCCCCTCCCTCCCTTCTGATCCTCGTCATCTGCATTCCTCTCTCCTCCTTCCTCCGTCCTCGTCTGATGTGAATGCAGTTGGAGGTGGCGTCCAAGGTAGTGAAGGCGGAGATCATCGAGTACCAGCAGGGCAAGGGGCGAGAAGCTGCGGTGGAGGGCGAGGAGAGGGAAGTGAAGAAGAACAAGAAGTGCTCTGTACAGTGAAGGCCAAAGATAACAGACAGGCTGACATTGTGAGGGGATAGGGAAGGGATAGCAAGGAGATGGGAAGGGAGGGGAAGGAGATGGGAAGGGAGGGGATGGGAGGGGAGAGGAGGTGAAGGGATCTTCGCTCATCCTTGCTTTGTGCCCTCCTGGTGCATTTCGCACAAGCCTCGCACTGCTGGCTGCAGATGGCATGTGAGGACGCGGGGCGAAAGAGCATCGTTGAAGTACGTCTCCTGCCTGGAGCGAGGAAGGAAGGGACGCAGGAGAGGAGGAGGAGAAAGAGGAGGAGGAGCATGCATGTGTCACAGTTCACCTGGAGAGGAGGAAGAGGTGCCTCTATCCTGGGCTTCAGCGCGTCCATCAGAGCCACTCCTCGCTTCTCGCCGAGCTCCTGCTGACCATCAAGAGGGGCAGAGAGGAAGCAGCAGCAGCAAGGGAGGACGAGGGATGGCAGAGAGGAAGCAGCAGCAGCAAGGGAGGACGAGGGATGGCAGAGAGGAAGCAGCAGCAGCAAGGGAGGACGAGGGATGGCAGAGAGGAAGCAGCAGCAGCAAGGGAGGACGAGGGATGGCAGAGAGGAAGCAGCAGCAGCAAGGGAGGACGAGGGATGGTAGTCTCACTCGAAACAGTTGATCAATGTCCTCCTCAAGCTCCTCCTCTCTCGCATCCTCCCGTGCCTCCTCCTCCTCCTCTCCTCGACCAGGATCGTGGAGAGGTGGAAGCTTGTTCTGGCTGCGGTGGAAGCGAGCAGCGTCGAGGCAGGAGACGTACTTCTTGTCTGACCTCCTCTCTCCTCGCAATGCTGGAGCAGCCGTCAAGATTGAGGAGGGGAGCCACGAGAGCAGTGAAGGAGGAGACAGAGGACAAGGAAGGGCAAGGGGGGAGAGAATGTGAGAGGCAAAGGAGGAGGACGAAGCGCAAGGGGGATCAAGAGACGCGGAGGAGGAGGTTGGACGGGGTGGGGTGGGTGGGCAGAGGGAGGGGTTGTCACCCATCTCTGCCGTTTCTCTTGCTAGCGAGCAGCTCACGGGCATCCCATGGCCGCTGAAGCCTCCGCAAACCCAGACCCTGATACCAGCTTCACCTTCCTCCTCCTCCTCCTCCTCCTCCTTCTCTTCCTCTTCCTCTTCCTCCTCGTCCTCCTTTCCCTCCCCCATCCCGCTCTGTCCCCCATCTCCCCCCTCTCGTCCTCTTCCTCGTCCTCTTCCACTTCCTACCCTCCCCGCTCACCTCTTCCTTCCTGGCACAGCTCCAACGACAGGGCGCAAGTCCGGGGTTTCAGCTATCAAACCTATGGAGGGAGTGAATGCCAAGGGAGGGGAAGGGAAGGGAAGGGAAGGGAAGGGAGGGAGGAGGGAGGGAGGGGGAGGGGGAGGGGGAGGGAGGAGGGAGGAGGAGGGAGGGAGGG
>NW_005434671.1:1248170-1251619 GCF_000315625.1 Guillardia theta CCMP2712
AGCAGGAATTGGGCTCTTTCTCACCATGGGACGGGGAAATCCCGGGGCATCTCGGCGACTCATGACTGAAAAGCACTGATCCATTCCACGCCAAAGCGTGTCGTGTAAAGCCTGAGAGAGATAGCTACGGCTGCAACACTAGACCAGAAGTTGTTCCGTGTCCTTTACTGCATACGTGTCGGATCGATGAACCCCCTGCGTCTGGTGGATGGTATCACAGCAGCTTCACATGATCCGGCATTTGCGTACAAAACACCCCATCTACGGTCTCAATCTTCTCCTCACGGCCCCATGTCAGTACCCCCGCCTGCCATTGCATTCGCTTCTTTCCTGCATATCCGATTATCGCATCCCTGCCCCTGCTCCCTTTCGTCGCGCCATACCAGGTTATTCCTTCTCTCCCCACCATATGCACCCGACACCCAGTAGAAACTTTCTTTCATAGTACCAAATTAGCTCCGTCATGTTTTTTCCGGTACACATAGGGGCGGAGCCTCCATGATATCTCCGCCATGCTGGCTGTCTTCGGCGCCCTCCTGGTCGATGACGATGACGAAGAAAGCCACCTGAGCTAACGACGGAGACGTGGGTCACGGCTGAGGCAGATCAGGGGGTCCTGGCCCAAAAAGGAGCTGGACGCGGAAGAGGGGTAGAGGCGAGGGGTGGTCGGAGGAGGAGGAGGAGGAGGAGGAGGAGGAGGAGGAGGAGGAGGAGAGCGATCGATTACCTGTCCATTCGGCCTCGATGTCACTTTCGGACAGGAAGGGAAATTTGCTCATGAAGTCTCTGAGCTGTCTGCTGGCCTGAAACAAATTGGAGGAGGAGGAGGAAGGGGAGGAGGAGGAGGAGGAGGAGGAGGAGGAGGAGGAGGAGGAGAAGGTAAAGAAGATCAAGGGAAAGACAGGAAACAGAAAGAATCAATCTTCTCCATGACCGAAACTTGTGATTCTTACATCTTCGTTTACGTTTCGTTCACTTTCCAAGCTCAAACATTCGCATTCCCTTGATGCTCCCCCGAGAAATATTCTCCCGTCCTGCATCTGCATCCCGTACCTACAAGTCGACGCTCAACTCCTCCCTCCCCTTGTCTTTCCTCCTCCTCCTCTCACCACTGGTCATCGCCTGCAGTGAAGCCGAACTTCCAGGCTGGGGGCAGAGGTCTTGTCATGAGGACAACATCGCATGTCGGTCTGATGATGCTCTCATACTCCGAGAGGATCTGAGGAATCCAGGCGTTGCTGCATACGATCACCTTTTCCACCTCGATCGTCTTCATGCACGTGTGGAGCACTACGCGATCGTCCTTCTCCTCTATCCTCTCAACGACACAGGACGATAAAAGTCTCGCTCCTCTGTCGATGGCATCCTGAAGCAGAGCATCTCGCAGCACCAGCGGCGACACTTTCCCGCCTCCTGCATGAAACATCCCCCCTCGGAAACTTCCAGGGCGGCACCCCAGCACCTCCGTGACTTTCTCCTCGTCCCAGAACTCGCCATGTCCACTCCTGATGAGCTCAAGCTCCTCTTCGTCTATCGCTAGCTCTATGCTTCCTGGAAAGTCCAGGCAGCAAGCCTCAAGTCCGCGAGAACGAACGTACTGACGGATCTCCTCGACCGCGTTCATCTCGAACTCTCCTCGTCCATCCGTCGCATCTGTCGCAGGCCACATGTGTCTCCCGCATCGCCCGGTAGCTCCAGGAGGAGGAAACTTACTTGACCATCCCCTCTCTCCCTCCGTCTCGTTCACTGTGAACGGGGCGCATGACGCCATAGCGCCGGCTTCTAAGATCCAACACGAGGGCACGCATGGCGCAGACGAGCTGCCCAGGCATGTTGGAGCTTCAGCTCTCTTCGTCGCTCCAGCCATCAGCGCAGAAGCAGCGGCAGCCCCAGCCATACCGGCCCCCACGATCGCTATCCCCGACATCGGAACAAGGTCGAGAAAATCGGGACCCGGTGGGTTTTGGTTGAAATAGGGGGTGGTAGAGAAGCTAAGGGGTGGTCTACTCACATAAGAGGGGGTAGGAGTTTCCTCCACAAGAGGGTGGGGTATTTTACAGGAAAGAAGGGGGTAGGGGTATCAAACTCAATTCGAACAACGGAAACGACAAGCGATGAAGCAGGATGAGGAAAGCAGGGAGGGAGGGAGGGAGGGAGAGAGGGATGGAGGGATGGAGGGAGAAAGATGGAAGATGACGAGAGCAGCAGTAGTAGCGAAGAATTAAGAGGGTGAAGTCTCAGCAAGGAGAAGAAGTAGATAACAGGAAAAGAAAGAACAGGGTAAGAAGCCAAAAAAAGTATACCGTGACGACATAAAGCATGTTTGTTGTGACAGAATGTCAAAGATAAATATCAGCCACAGAGGTATATGGCAGATTAGAGACATTTCAACGTTCCAACAGAGCTCATGGGGACACAACACACAAAAACTGAGAGACTGACAAAACTGAACCAACAGCACCTGATCCGTTGTGGTGGGCAGGTAGCAAACATCAAGCCTTAGTCGTTTCTTAGAGGATGAGAGCTGAGTGAACACTCTGAGAGCTGCTCTTCTTCGCTTCCTTCTCGACATGTCTTTCGCCAGGCCAAAAGCTTCTCGCCCTGTTTCCCCCTCCCTCAGCATCCGCGGCTCCCCCGTCGTCTCCAGCAGGGAGAGGCCGCAGACAGCGAGCAAGGAGCAGCTCAACTCTCTTCCTACCGCCGACCTCATCGATCTCAAGAGATCTATCGATGAGAGGCTCGCAGAGAGGAGGGAGTACCGAGGGACCAGAAGCGACGAACCGTGGGATCGACAAGGTTCTCAAGGTAACTTCCTTCTCCTTCTCCTTCTCCTTCTCCTTCTCCTTCTCCTTGTGCTTGTCCTTGTTCTTCTCGTCCTCCTGCTCCTGCTCCTGCTCTTGTTTCCCTGCTCCTGCTCCTCCCGTTCTGACCCCTCGTCTCCAGTGACGATCGAGTATGGCTCGCGCCCTTCCTCTGCCTATCAGCCACGAGCGTCTCCTGTCGTCTCGCGCGCTGGATCGCGGCCAGCAACTCCCGATCGCTTCGTGTCGCGTCCTTCCTCTGCCGGCAGTGCTCGGCCCATCTCACCCTACGAGCAGAGGACGAAGAGGCCCATGACTCCGACGCTCCGATCCTCCGAGCGACTCGTGGCGGACTTGGACAGGATGGAGCCGACGGGAAGGACAAGGATGGAGCGAGGGAGAGGAGGAGGAGGAGGAGGAGGCGGGGGGTTCGAGGACGTGGATATCTTCAGCAACGATAGGAAGCCGATGACTACTTTGGGCACGATGATTCGTCCTCATAGCGCCAGAGTCCCCACTGTGACGGGCAAGATTGGAGCAGCGAGCTTCGGAATCACTCCTGTCAAGATCATTCCCCGCCCTCCCAAGGCTGGAGCTTTCAAGGTCCCCTCCCTCCCTCCCTCCCTCCCTCCCTCCCTCCCTTCCTCC
>NW_005434671.1:1251949-1289241 GCF_000315625.1 Guillardia theta CCMP2712
GGCCTTCCAGCAAGTAGAACCGAAGAGGGAGAGGGAGGGAGACGAGGAAGGGAGACAAGGGAGAGGGAGAGGAGGAGAGGGAGAGGAGGGGGGAGGGGGAGGGGGGAGGGGGAGGGGGGGAATCAGCGGAGGGAAGCGGAGGAGGGGCTGACGAGGATGGTGCAGCTGCTGCCTGTGTTCAACCTGCTCAAGTCGAAGAATAAGAACTCTGGCGATACCATCGACTACTCGCAGAGGAAAAGAACCAACGTCAGTGCGTGCGGAGGAGAGGAGAGGAGGAGAGGAGGAGAGGAGGAGAGGAGAGGAGAGGAGGAGAGGAGGAAATAAGGGGAGAAAAGTAAGGAGAGGAGAAGGGGGCACTGACGAGGGTTCAGGTCGGGGAGCTGATCAATGAGACGCTGGAGATGTTGGAGACGCACGGAGGACCGGACGCTTACATCAACATCAAGTACATGATCCCTACATACGAGAGCTGCATGGTGGTATAGGAGAGAAGACAAGGAGGATGGGACATGTTAGGTTGTAATAATAATGAATCAAGATGAAGAAAAAACGGATCTTCCTCTTTCTCCTTTCCTCTTCCTCCTCCTCCTCCTTCCAATTCTTGATTCCTGCGTCGTTTTCCTCCCTCCCCTCTTCCCTCCTCTTTCTTCGTTGGCTTCCTCCCTCTCCTCCCTCCTCTCTTTCAAACGCAGGAAGCACAAGCTAACGAAGCTGAGCAGCCACCGAGCTCAGTTCCACACCCTGAGCCTGCACAAGGCGAGTGAGAGGAGAGAAGAGGCAACGCGAAGAGGACAAGCAGGAGGAGCATGATGAGGATGATGATGACGATCACGATGATGGTGATGGTGATGGTGATGATGGAGATAATGATGGAGATAGAGATGGAGATGATGATGATGATGATGGATAGGTCACAAGAGAGCTGTTCTCACGTCGGGAGATGAGGGAGGGCTGTTCTTCACGCGCATCACGGTTCCTCCCAGCAGGCCCTCAGTCTCCACCTCCACCGTAGCTGCTCGTCCCCGTCCGTATGCCGTCCAGTCCGACCGCGATCGCCCCCCCGCGTCACGATGGAGGAAGCGCCCTTGCCCCCGGTCAGTTTAAGACAAAGAGCAGAGAGTGGGGAGGGAGGAAGGGGAGGGGAAAGAGAGGAGAGGAGAGAGATAGTGGGGGCAGTTGAAGCAGCTGGAGCGAGAAGACAAGACGGGCGGGAGAGAAACGAGGAAAGGAAAATGCTGAAGCGAGAAGGTGAGAGGGGCGGAAGGGGATGGAGCTTTGGAGCCTCACCGTCTAGCATCTCATCAGCAAGGTCGTCGAGTTCATCCCTGTAGTCTGATAGGCACACAAGAAGTCAGAGAGGAAGGGAGAGGCGGCCAAGAGGAGCAAAGGAGGAGAAGGAAGCGGAGGGAGGGAGGGAGGAGGCGGATGGATGGATGGATGGATGGATGGATGGATGGATGGATGGATGGATGGATGGATGGAGGAGGAGGAGGAGGAGGAGGAGGAGAAACAAACTTGTCTTGGAGCGCTTGGCAAACGTGATGAGGTAGACGCCAGAGAAAGTGACGAGACAGCCGGAGACAAAGAAGAGCGTGTAGTGGCAGTCTGGGTTGGTAGGAGGACAATGCTGCAAGAAACATGAGCGAGAGGAGGAGTAGGAGGGAGGGGGGAAAAGGAGCAGGATAAGTTAGGAAGAAGAGAAAGGAGGAGGTGAGCAGGAAAGAAGATAGAGGGAGGAAGAGGAGAGCAGTCTTAGGAGGGAGGACGGAGGAGAGACCTGGTGGTACTCCTTGTACAGGACGATCCCAGCCATGATGGAGCAGAAGGTAAAGAGCACGTAGTAGACTGGGACGACCTGAGGGATGGGTGGCAATCAGCAGAGAAACGGTGGGGAGGAGAAGGTGGGGAGGAGAAGGTGGGGAGGAGAAGGTGGGGAGGAGAAGGTGGGGAGGAGAAGGTGGGGAGGAGAAGGTGGGGAGGAGAAGGTGGGGAGGAGAAGGTGGGGAGGAGAAGGTGGGGAGGAGGGGGAAAAGAAGGTGGGAAATGGAGGGGACAAGCATATATCACCTCCGATGCTCCAAAATGCATCATGGCAAGATTCAAGTACTTGAGCTGTACCAAGTGTGAATGCTGTTGTTGTTCTTCCTGCTGTCAACCCTCTGCCTCCCCCCCCCCCTCTCTCTTTCTCCTCTGCTCCTGCTCCTTTCTTCTCTCGCTTTCTCTGCCATCTCGATCCTCCTACTTGTCCTCACCTGAACAATGAGTGTGCCCACGGTAACGGCAACGAGGATCCAAGGAAGGACATTGTAGAACTGCAGCGAGTGAGACAAGCGCTGATGAAAAGAAGAGGACTGCGAGGAGCGCGCAGAAGGAGAGAGACAGAGAAGAGGACGAAGAGGACGAGAAGGGAAGAGGATGGCGGGGGTGAGGGCGAAGGGGCAGGACCTGGTTGTTCCCCTGCAAGGTGAGGACAAGCGCCGTCGAGACTCCTTTGACGCACATGACAGTCAAACTCCCCTGAAGAGAACGATCAACATGCGCGGGAGGAGATGAAGCGAGAAGAAGAAGGGCGGAAGGACGACGGGGAGGAAGGAGGAGAGAAAGAGGAGGTGGAGGAGAAATGAATGGGAGAAGGTCGAACAGACCGTGAGAGAACAGATAAGAGTGTAGATGACGACATATCGCCTAAAGATCTTGTCAGAGAGAAGTAGAAAAGGAGAGGAAAGGAGCAAGAAAATGTCGCAAAAAGCAAGTCAGGAAAAGAATGTGGTCGGGCGGATGGATCAGAAAAGAAAAAAGAATATGGAGGAAGCAAGGAGAGGAAGAAAGAGGAAGGGAGTAAGGAGGGTAACTGGCCGTACTTCTTGATGTTGTCCGGAAGTAGGAAGAGGATCAAGATGGCGATGGAGATGGAAATAACAAAGAAGGCAAAGCCACTGTCGCTCATGTACTCGATGAGGACCTGGAGGAGAGGACGGAAGTGACAGGACGATGCCAAGGATGGAGGAGGAAGAAGGAGTAGAGAGGAGGAGTGGAAAGTGAAGAGGAACGGGAAGGGGACAGTGATGGTGGAGGAAGAGAACGAGAAAGTGAGCTCTGAGCAGCAGGTAGAAGGAGGAAATACCTCCATGGTGAGCTGTTTGTCCGAGGAGGGAGCATAAAGGACGATAAGCACGGACCCTAAAATCGCCATGGCCACCCCAAACAAATTGCGAGGGCCTGGGATGTTGGAAATAAGGGACGCAGCAAGGGAGAGCAGGAAATTGAAGGGGCAGGAGCTGGGCAGGACATACCGATATGTTCTCGAAGGATGTAGTGCGCAAGGATAGAGTTGGAGATAACCGACACTATGCAAGGTTTCAGATGTTTTCAAAGCTTTCCCTTGCCGCCTCTCATTCACCTGCTCCAAGAGGAGCGACGACTGTGGCCGGCGCGTAAGCATAGGCGAGGAAGTTTCCAGTCTCGCCCATGGCCATGAGGACCATGCCGACCCACCAGAGCTTAAGGCGAATGTAGGGCTGCACCAAGTCAAACAACACTAGACAGGGTGCAGGAGGAGCAGAGCACGGAAGGGAAGACAACGGGAGGGGAAGAAGAGGGAAGGAGAGGCCAAAAAGGATAAGTTGATTGATGATCGAGCATTACCAGCTTCCCTCCTGACAGAAGCTCGTTCTGATTGTGCGCATATTTCTGAGTATTGAGACTGACCTGTGGCAACCGTGAGGACAGGACAAAACGTTTGAAACAGCTCACTGAAATAAGGATGTTCCCACTTAACGCCAACAAGATCCCAATTTGTTCCTGACAAGAGGAGACAAGAAACAAACGTTTACAGGCATAACTCCAAGATCAAAGGTCAATGACTACCTGACGAGTGAAAGCAAAACAAGTGCTGTTGGTCCCTCCACAAACCCCACAAACGTCTGTCTTCATTCCACTGTTAAACTTACCATCGCATCCCACACACTGGGCAACAAGATGTCCTAAAACAAAATTCTCAAAAATAGTCTTGATCTTTCCTTGATCATCAGTCCTCCGTTCTGCTCCTGCTCCAACTTCTACCCCAGCTCCTATGGCAGCTCCTTACCAACATTTACCTGAAGCGTTCGATGTATATGTGACACAGCGATCTTCGCTCGCGCACCAAGCGCAAGGCACGTCGACTTCTGAATCCTTCTCGCAGCTCTTCCTATCTCGTCGTAGCTCGCACAGCCCTGGAGGGCCCACGCATGCTGACCACTTTCCGCATTCCAACTGCTGTCCTCGTTTTCCGCGCAGGCTTGTCGACTTTGATTTTCGTCGGATGGAGGAGACGGCTCTGACTCCGTCACCATCCGCATCCTCATTATGCTTTACCATGCACCATGCACACCCGCTTCTTCGCAAGCAGACTCGCTCCGTGTAGGCTTCTGTACAGGCTCCGGATCGAGCTGGCTCATAGCCCGATGATGCATGGGACATTCCACGATTTTTCGCCATGCTGGGCTGATCATCCACCATCTTCGGAACATCATGCAGTCCAGCACGAACAGCAAGCAAGAGAGGAAGCAAGAATGTAGTCCTCACCCAAAGCTTGCTCATCGCGCTTTCTCGAATCAAACTTCGAATCAAAGCGCTGGAGTCTTCATTGACGGTTGTAGGCGTTCAAGGAATCGAGGAGCATCTTTCAGAGTGTCTCTTGCTTGACTGCCAAGAGCTCAGACGACCATCTGTGAGAGCTAGTTTAGTAGCTATCAAACAAACAACTTTGCAGTAAGAAAGAGTGGACAGCATCAGGTTCGAACGAGTAGAGAGTAGAGAGTCGAGCAGCTCGAAAATGAAGATGAATAGAATAAGAAGAGAAAGAAAGTCAAGGCGTGATGATGGCAATGTGAATCAGCAACAAAGTGGAAACGAGATCAGGAGGATCGGCAGGTAGACCAGCACAAAGGGGAGCAGAAACGGCAGGGGTAAGAGGATGATGAGCATTATTGCATTGAGCAAGAAGGGTAGAAGAGAGAGCCGTAGGAGCAGGAGGAGCCAGAGGAGCCGGAGGAGCAGGAGGAGCAGGAGGAGCAGGAGGAGCAGGAGGAGCAGGAGGAGGAGCAGGAGGAGGAGCAGGAGGAGCAGGAGGAGCAGGAGGAGCAGGAGGAGCAGGAGGAGCAGGAGGAGCAGGAGGAGCAGGAGGAGCAGGAGGAGCAGGAGGAGCAAGAGGAGCAGGAGGATCAGGACGAGCAGGATGAGCAGGAGGAGCAGGAGGATCAGGAGGCGACGAAGTGAAGGAGAGGGCTTGGCGGGAGCAAGAGGCCCCCGCATGGCAAATTAAGGACGTAACGGCGTGTAACGATACTTCAGCCAAAAAAAGTCTTCAAATTGGCATTAAACTATGGAAATTTTATGTTTGGAGATTTGCGTTTTTTCATCGAAGAATTAAACTCAATGATGACTATTTGAAATAATAGCAAAACATTTTCAACCATGACAATATGGTCATTTATATTCTATCACAACTTCTATTGTTCAAGCAAGCCTGCCCCTCCCACGTGTAGCAAATGTGTTTATTGTCACACAATAACGCTGGTACAAATATATTGCATTTTAATTGATATTGCAGTTTAATTTTGACTCTGGACGCAGTTTTATTGAGAAATTAAGGTTTTTGTAGTTTATTTTATGGTGAAATTGTAGCTTCAGGGAGACAGGGGTAGTGCCCTAGCAAAGAAGGCTAACCTGGGGTGGTGTTTAGTTAATAACAGGAGGGGGTAGTCAAAGGGGGTGATGGATGGAGACAAGCAGGGGTACTTCTTGTCATGTGGTGGGGTAGTAACATGAATACCAGACTCTGGTCAAGGGTAGGGGTGGAGCGAACGAAGAGTCACGATGCAGGCGACATACGAACAGATCAAAGAGAAGATGACTGGGCCCGGCGAAGAAGGTGGGGAGAGGAGGAGAAGATGCTGAGATGAGAGAAGAAGAGGAGAGGAGGCAGGGTGTCGGAAGGAGAGTATGGGAGATAAGTGAGCGATGATATCACAGCTGAGTCCTTGCAGAGGATCTAGGACTGTGGGAGGAATTGTGCGAATGTGCACATCATCACGAGGGGCGAGGCCTGAGCGTTTGGTGATGTCTTGTTTGCAGGGCAATGGTCTTCAGGTCTCTGCGATTGCTTCAGTGACTGCAGGTTTGCCAGTCTCTGCCTTGCTTTCGAATGTGTGATGGTGGTTTGTCCCAGACTCTGCATTGTCACGACAATTCCAGTCGTCAATGGATTGTCACAAGGGCAAGCATATACAGTCGTTGATGGCCATGAAGGCATCATCCAAGAGCCTCTCTGTGGCATAGTCGTTCCTCTTGTTGGAGAGTTCCTCTGCACGCCCCTCTTGTGCATACAGGTACCCTGACACAGCTCAATAGTTTCGTGGCCTCATTGCGCCTTGCAGCTTGCGATGCTCCGCAACAAGTTCCATCAGCCTCCACACAACATTCAGAACTCAACATTCTGCCCTGAAATCGTGGAGGATGTTGTTTGCTCGGTCCTGTGCTGGTGGTGCACCCTGCAGCAGATACAGCGACACATGCAGGTATTTGTCTAATTCACATTCCTCCCTCCTCACTTTTCTATGGCAGTCTGTCAACGCAGGATACAAGGGACCTGTGTACCTTTTTGCACCTGACACCACAAATACGATGAATGATGCAAAGGACAGTTAAAAACGCTCGTGTCCCCATACCTATATTAGCTTTCTGTATGTTTCTTTACAATAGTGGAGATTGCCACTTCATTCATGTGTAGTAAGTTTTCGTTTTATGAAAATGTACAATGAAGAGTTCGACAAGCTGGTACCAAGTAGGGAAAAACTATTGCACTGGAGCGGCGGTCCAAAAACTTAGGCAGCATCTCGATCAGTTCAACAATCGACGACTGGAGAGAGGAAGAAACTTCCTGAGCATATATATCCAAAGTCCTTGATGATTTCACAAGTGACATTTCAAGGTCAACAGTCAATAAAGCCTTTTCGCTCAGTGTGGAATGGCTTGAGAATATGCAAAAAGCCCAGCAAACACGATGAACTGCAAACATGTTTAGTCCAAGCAAGGGGAGTTAGATAAGACGACTTACTGTGCCTGCAAGCGCAACTTGAACGTCTTTCCCAGTCTCATGTTGTCGCATAGACTGATATTACACATGAGCTCTTGAAAGGGCAAAACAAAATGTTGCAATGTGGCATTCATCCTCACCTTAGGTTTCTGTAGCATATACCATTCCAACGAATATTTTTCTGGCATCTTTTCGAGCTTCGAGTATTGCAATGCTTTTCCTCCTCCTTTGATGACATCTAGCTCAACGTGTCAGAACTCAGACCCAGCCATGTCAGTTTCATCGTACCAATTTTCTCAAGATCAATCCATTGAAAATATTCCTCCCCCAGGTCTAGCTGCGGGGCAGTGTAAATGTATTCGAGCCCTTTCGCTACCCTTCGTACGTCCACATCCTCATGTGACATCAATGCTCTGAGGGTTTGGACTGCTTTCCCTCGCTTCGTCAAGTCAGACAGACGAAAAAACTCTTATGACATGTTACCTGTCCAGATGCATCAAGGGCTTGACCCAACCAAATTGTGTATTGCCCTCCTTCCCGGCTAGCTGCTCCACCAGGGGATATTTGAATCGCTTTGGTGAAGGACTCGATTGCTAATCTGTATTGACCATTGTCGAAGCTTTTCACGCCTGATCTGAAGAATTCCTCTGCCTTTGCAAGTCTGCCCTGGCGCACACGCAACATGCTCTTTGCCTTTTTGAGGTCTCCGTTGCATTCCATCAGTATCTGCTCCATAACCCAATCTGGAACTCTATCTTCCTCATAAACTTGCAGCCCCTCGCCCCGGCTAGCAACTTTGCTGTCCAATCTGGCACCAAAGACTTTCACCTTTTCCTCCTTTCTAGGCCCTCTATCAATCTTGGTCAGCATGGTCATTGACTCTTCGTTGTCTTCCGCGCCTTTGTTAACTGTCTCACCTGCCCTTGGCGACATCTGCGTCTCTATTGATTGTTTTCCACGCAGACCGTCGAACTTGCTTTGCGACATTTGCGAGCCCATATTCACTTCGCCTGACATGACAAGCTTCGAGGTTTGGATGTAACTGAGAAGACTTGCTCCTCGTAAGGCACCTCCCTGCCTCAGCAGAGGTGGGGGCATCAAGAACGCCGGTTGCAGCTTCCAATCTCGGACAACACGGTCCCCGCTTGCAATGGGAGGATGGAACATTGCAAGCATTACGAAGTAAAATATACTCCGCTTGCATCCCGAGCTACACATCTGCAGGAACACGAATCAATGAGAGAAGCATTTGTACAAGTTGTTATAACGACACGGCTTCCATGTGATGAAGTTAATTGCACGTGATCACTGAACTCTAACTCACTCTATGAATGGCTGTCCCTCCACTCCATAAAATTATCTCAAGGAATAAAACATAACAATGTTGGCAACTCCTGGATTTACAACAATCTGCCTGTCTGAGTTTTCCCGTTTAAGGCTTTTTTTGCATACACTGCCCCATGGCTCCTCTTCACTCAGTCTGCGTGGACAATTTGTCTATCTACTTGAGCAATTTCATTTCTCATACTTTTGTGTGTAAATGGTGCAAACTTCCCCGAGCATGCAAAACATCATTTCCACTAGGGATCGTCTACAACTATCATCGGCCCTGTTCCTCCTTGTCTACAACTATCATCGGCCCTGTTCCTCCTTGACTTGATGATCATCATCTTGTTGTTGCATAGGCATCGTCTCTAGCTCAAGATTCGGATCAGCTCCTTGCCCAGCACCTTCACCGCTTCTCTCTGCATCCTTCTCTCTTCATCGTTTTCTTATCACGCGCTGCCATGGCGGGGATTGAAGGGGAGGCAAGGTGGCTGGAGAGAGTAGTGTTGGGGTTGGGGTCTCTGAATTGAGGGGGTAGGGGTCAATATCGCATATGGGGTGGGGTTCGAATTCATGGGAAATGAAGGTCTAAGAGTCCTATCAATGGCGGGTGGGTCATGATCATGAGGAGGTAGGGGTAGTAGGGACGCAAGGAGGAGTTGCAGTCTTGTTGCAGAAATTGAAAAACGGTGGTAGGGTGGGCAGGAAGGTGGGGGTCCAATCTAACTTGAAGGGGTCAATTAGACTCCGGTTTTCTCTCCATACGTGGGGTGGGTACCATGTAGGGAGGAGAGTATCTCTGATCCAAGGAAGGGGTACATGTTCATGCATGTGATAACATGCAGAGAAGGACCCGGGTAGTAAAAAGTAAAAGGGGGGGGGTACTTACCTGTGTGAGGATTTCCGGGAGGGTACCTTTCGTTAGTAAACAGGGGGGTAGAAGATTAGCGGACGAGGGGTGGTGAGAGAGATTGAATCGGGTTCTTTGCATATAATTTTCAGGATAGCATTATATATAAATATCATAAAATTTATAATTGATGAAGAAACAAACAACGGTTCAACTCCATGGACATAAACTTCAAAATTATATATAAATACCCAAATTATATATAATTTTGATGCACTGTTATTATAAGTACTTTTTTTTCCCCGTTCAGTCCTCACGCCGGATTTAGAACAGGAAAATGGTGAGTAAGCGAAGCGGCGGCAGTGATGGTTGTGGCTATGCTTTGCACTACCCCCTTCTATGGCAATCATCATTCTCCTCACTTTGTTACAAATGGATAACTCGTACATCTTTTTGCCCTCCTTCTCTGTTCTTTTGTTTTCCATTCCTTGAATCTTCACCTCATCGTCAGAAATCCACTTTTGTTGTTCACGCTCATGCTTATCATTTATTTCGACCCTCTTGTCCGTACTCATATCGTCCTCTTTGCAATGCGATGTAAGTGTCCGAAAAGTCTATGCAGCTGCAAGGCTGTTTGGTGCAACATACTCCTCAGCACACCTACCTGGTTCCTTCAGGAAGCCTTGGATTACTTGATTCTTTTTTGTTCCTTCTGTTCCTTCTCATCCTCGATCTACACATAGTTTCGATTCCCAACTGATTATATCAAACAATTACTTCGAAAATAGTCATTGTCGTGGTTGCCTTGATTTCTGGCAGCGATTCGCTTGTATGCCAACTTCCACGAATCGTTTTGTTGTTGGGCACTGTCTGATCGTCTCAAATCTTGCTTGCTTGTTCCTTTCGTCCTGCATGTCCTACTCAGTAGCACCGCCACATCATTTCTTTATACGAGAGTAGGGTTCTTAATCGCTTTGCTGGTGAATTCCTTTATTTTCTTACGTATCATCTGGTTGATTTCTCTTCCATGTCTCCCCTGGCTGGATGTCATGATACACGATTATTTTCATTATTGAATCATTTTGTACACCTGTCATTCATTCATTTGACACTCCTGGCTCTTTACTGAAACGTGGTTGCAGTTTGAGCTCGCAGTCAAGACTTTCCAGACTGAAATGCTTTGGGGAGATTCAGACATGGTTGGTGCCGCATTGCTTTGACTAACGATGCTAACCTTCTGTAGGAGAAGAGCTCATACGAGCACGAGGCTTTGAAGGCTTGCAAGTACCAGGTTCTGACTGCGATGCCTCTGAATGTGCCGCAATAACAAGATGTGCAGGCAAGCTGCAACCTGACCAGACAAGCTCAGGCCAAGAAGTCAAAGAAATCGTTGCATATCATTCACATCGGAAACATTTGTGAGTTTATTTTGTGTTTTTTACGTCCTTCGATCGCATGCGTCCCGAGCACACACTTGTCAATACTGACTCATGCTTGCAGATTGATTTCTAGTATGGTTTGATGTCGTTAGGACTCGAACTTTTCCAACAGCGTTGGCGTTGATGGACTCATGCTGTGTTGAATTCCTGCAATGACATTGTTTTCGAAATATTTACGATTTTGTAGTAACAACGGATTATGTGTTTTTCGGACTCTTTTGTTTTGTTCCTGTTGTTTTTCTGCCATCGCGAATGTTGTGTAGGAATTGCTTGTTCACTTCTTCTTTTTGGCCGCTGCCCCTTTCGCATCTTTGCCCTGCAACCCCACATGCCGAGGCATAGTTCAGTGATTTCACTTCAAAGTTAAAATAGTACCTTCGCCGCTTTCCCCTTGTCTCCTTTGGCTGGAGCCGCGCCTCCACCTGCTGCTTCCCACTCAGTTGCTTTCCTCTCCACCATCTGAAGAAACCTTGTATGCCTCCTCCCGGTCGACACATAGGAGGTTCAGACGGACGAACTTGAGGTCTCCTCCCTATCATTGTTAAAAATTTGAGGACAAGAAACAAAGGTCACCTGGATAGTCCCAGAATGAACCGAAGTAAACCGGTGGGGCATGAACCTGGGTGATAAGGGAGGGTCAAACCGCATGATGAAGGAGCGGAGACATCTCACTCTAGGGTCATAAGGTGGAGGAATGACCTTCAGGACACAGAGTCAGAAGCCAAATCATTGAGAGCTAGCTTCGGGAAACCTTCACGGGCTCGAGTGGCGGACCGTCGAGTGGTATGGGCAGCTTCGGTCCTTTGGGTTTGTCGGAGGGTGGAGGAGCTGCTCCTCCCTTGGCTCCCTTTTATCGATCGCGTCATTATCAGATTTTCATGGAGATTCTTGTTACCTTAGCAGCCTTGGCATCTTTTCCCTTGGCTGCTTTCGCGTCCTTGGGCGGCATTGGGGCCTCAACGGCGTCTAGCCGCGAACTGTTTCTCCTACAGAAACTCTTTTTGTTTACCCTTTAATCGCTTCTCCCCTCCCCAACTTCGAGCTTTGTGGTTGTATGCAACCCTCGAAGTCTCTGTGGTATACGATCCCTTTGCCTGAAATGTGGTTCAATTCAAACCATCATGGTTTGACAACAGGCATGCTCGCGAGAATCAGTGACGTGATGATGACGTTATATTCTGAATTCGCGTGTATCCTAGCTCGTTCAGAATGCATCAAACTTCACCCTTCCCTTACTCTCCAAACCACCTCTAACCGACTCTGCAACGGAATCCCTCTTCTTGCTATGACCCTTCCCACATTTTACACCACCACCCTCGAAGAAATATTTGCCGAAATGTATGTCACATTGAGAGATTGTGCCCTAGCCTTATAGTTGGATCCTCTTCCAAGCTACAGTCGTGAGACTATCTCTGCCAAAGATCCTGATCTTCGCCAACCATCGATGTCCTCCCAAATTGCTCAGAGCTTTCTCTTGCCCTCGCAGCTGAGTCTTTCTACTTAATTCATCATACTCATTGTAATGGTCCAAGTCGGCATTTCTTCTTCATCTCCCCGCTTCCTACTTCAATCCTTCCTCTCCTTCCTCCTCGCCATTGATCATCTGCCGACGCGCGCCAACGGTTGAGAGGATGAGGGCGATGATTTCAGGGCCTCGGCCAATCACTGGGACTGGGGTAGCAGCACCCGGTGGCCTTGGCAACTTGAACTTTGGCCCTCATACCGCAAGATTCTGCCCCACCCCCACAGCCCCACCCCCCGATTTTGATGTCGCCATTTATCAAAACTACCACCCCCCACCCCCATGGTTCCCCCTTCTCTCTCGTGGCTTTTTTTTTAGGGCAGCACGAGCCGGCAGGAGGCAGGCAGCAGGTATGGCAGACGAACGCTTTACATCCCGCGCGCATGTCACGAGAGATGCTAGCTCCTGTTACATACACTGATACCAAGAACAGCATATCACGATGATCTTGCTCTTATGTGTAGTCTCGATCAAAATCTTTGTCTCACTCTTTGAATTCGGCACCTTGACATGAGCAATGTGATTCAGAATCAAGAAATGTGAGGGTTGCGGTTGGGAGTTGCTTTGAATGCAGGATGACACATGGTGGCATGATAGTTACAATCAAGATGTTTTGATCTTGATCTGTTGTACTGTTTGCTGAAGTGTTGATGTCTTTTTCTGCACGGAAGATCGATGTCCCGCACGAGCTTTTAGTGTTAAATGTGCAGGCTTATTGTATTTGTTTCTTGCCTTGTTTCTTGCATGAAGAAACAAGTAACCGATCTTTCACATGTGTTGCAATTTTGCGCTTTCATGCTTATAGTGAACAGTTTGCATGATTTTTGACTGTGATCCGCCAGGTGATTCAGGATGCCCAACTTCCGCCTCCAGATCCCGAATAACCACTTCCACAAGCACTGGCATGACAGTGCTGCCCACAAGGGACGCATTGTCACTTGGCACAACCAGGCTGCTCGCAAGCACAGGCGAAGGGAAGCTCGTCTTGCCAAGGCTGTGAGTGTGTTCCCCCGCCCTGTCAACGGACTCCTCCGCCCAGTTGTCCACTGCCCTACCATCCGCTACAACTCCAAGAAGCGCGCTGGCAAGGGCTTCACTCTGGAGGAGCTGAAGGAGGCTGGCATTTCCCGCAAGCAGGCCCTCACCATCGGCATCTCTGTTGATTTCCGCAGGAAGAACCGCTCCGAGCAGTCGCTCAAGGAGAACGTGTCGCGTCTTCAGGAGTACAAGGCGAAGTTGATTGTCTTCCCCAGAAAGACCCGTGGAAAGCCTGTTACTGGGGATTCATCTAAGGAGGAGTGCGCCAAGGCTGAGCAGCTCATCGGTGACGTTATGCCCATTGTTAAGCCCAAGCCAAGCATTGTATCATACACTCCCACCAAGGTTAGTTTGCATGGAGCAATGCTCGTCCTACTATCTTTGTGTGACTTGTCTTGCAGGAGGAGCTTGGAAAGGAAGTATACAAGACGCTGCGCAAGGCAAGAGCAGACGCTGGCCTTGTTGGCAAGCGTGCGGCTCGTGCCAAGAAGAAGGCAGAGGAGGAAGCGGAGGCGGCGAAGATGAAGGCCTAATTTTTTGTCTCATGGAATACAAGAAACAAATCCATTCTCCGTATGTTTATTTCTTGGTACTTGCTATGAGAAAAAGAATTTCGATTGTAATACCAACGTCATTCATGTTGCTCAAATTTATCTCCATGGTCGAAAACAATTGTGATCACACTTGCTCAAGGTTTTGCTTGGGAAAATCTTCCGAGAACATCGGTGGTACGTTCACAAATCCTTCACAGCTGTGTCATCCTTCGCTGTGAGACTTGTTGGAGCCTATTGAAGTCCACTTGCCTTGCAAAGGGTCCCACACTTCCTCCTCCTCGTCCTCCCAATCTTCACGGACATCTTTCTTGCAGAGAGGGCACATGGCTTTGTGCCCTTTCAGCCAGCGGTCTATACACATGTTGTGAAAGCGATGATTGCAAGGAAGTACGCGCTGGGTGTCTCCTACTTTCCACTCCTCCTGACAGACGGGGCAGTGACCTTCCTCGCTCTCTTGCAAGCTTCTCAATTCCAAGCAGTTAATGTCGTCATCTTGTGCTGTCTCTGCCTCCTGCTCCGCCTCTCTCCTCCTCCATCCTCCTGCCGCAACATCTCCAATTTCATCCGCAGAGTCATAGGAATCCTCCAAGTCTTCCTCGTCGTCACTTCCTCCTGAGCCGCCATCCCCTTGCTCGTTGCCATGCACGCCAAATCTCAGCATGTACGCCATGCTCTCCATCTGCATGCTGTGATCATATGCCGCTTGCATGGCCCTGGCAATGATCTCATCCTTGGTTGTGTCTGGACCTTCTCCCTCATTGTTCTTCGCATCGAAGTATGCTCTCAGAACGGCATTCACATCCGCAGTCCCCGTCGAGTCAACTAGGGACATGTCCATGCAAAGAAGGAACGCGCGGCAAGCAAACTCTTGAGAGAAGTCAAAGTACTGCTTGAGAGACTCCAGGTCAAGCTCCGGGTGCTTCTGGAAGTATTTCTCGACTTTGTTCATGTCCGACATGCTCTTACCGTCCTTGGAGATGTAATGAATCACGTACGCGCCCTCTCCATCCAGCTGCACGGCAATCCTCCATCCAATGGGCAGATATCGTTCTTGCCTGCAGCACATTCAGCTTCCAAAAGGCGAAGGCAAAGTTTTAACGCGTTCCTCCAACCAAGGAAGACAGCGGGGGGCGAGGATTGAGACAACGGGGAAATGCAGGAGGCGGACAAGCAGGAGGCGGACAAGCAGGAGGGGAAGGAGGACAGACCTTGCTGGCGTCTTCTGATTGACGTCAACCCAATCGCTCTCATCCTCCCACTCGTCCTCCTCCTCCACGTTGCCGCCCTGCTTGCTCATCCCTTGCATGCGTTTCAGGGGTCGAGATTGCGATTTCCGTTGACGGGTCAGTATTATGGGGGGAAATTTGGACCGGGAATTTTAAATATTTTACTTTTACATTCAAGTTTTGAAATTTGATAACACAAGTTTCGAAAATTTAAGTGAAATTATTCAAATCGGTGGTTGTTCGAGGAAGTTTGGAGCCCCCCGCACGTGCCCACTGCCGCCAAAACATTCAACAGGGAAGAACGGAAGATGAAGATGATGAAGGGAAGTTAGAATGCAAAGAGAAGATATGATAGGGAATGGATTGGATGGAGTGATGATGTCACGATGTATGCAGGAAAGTGGAGGGAGAAGATGGCAGAATGTAAATATGCGCTTGTGCCATGGAGAGATTGCGAAAAGTGGAGCAAGATAAAGTGAAAGAATAAAGAGGAAGTTGGATGGTGAAGTCAAAGAGGAGAAAGTCAGGCAGAGATCAGATGCAGTTGCAGAGATAGAGGAGAAAGAAAGAATGGAAGCGTGGATCAAGGTTGGGAGTAAGGGACGGAGAAAGAAGGGATGGGATCCAAACAAGAAAGTTAACTGAGCAAGTCAGCCCATGCTTGTGAAAATATCGAAGCGGAAGCATTTGTGCAGAGAGAAGGTGGAAGGTGATGGACAGAGTCAAATGGTATCGAAAGGACGAGTATCAACAATGTTAACATGACAATGAGCAAGTAAAGCAAAAAGAAACTTGAACAGACCTCCGACTTTTGCAAAAGATTTTCATTTCAATATGATTTTCAACATATCAATATCCTGAAGATGAGAAGTTGTCTGTAAGAATCCTCTATCGCTCTCCACAGCACTTGTGCCATGCCATCACTGTTCGTCTCGACAGCCCAGATAAGGGAGCAACTGAAGGGCCAAGAGGATATTGAGGTTCACTCAGCTCTCCTTGTTCTCTTTCCTGTAGCCTGCAGTTGCTCAGGCTTGCAAGTCAACAATCAGTTGTTACAGGATGAACATGACGTAATTCACTGCTACCATCATTCTTCATAGTTGCATCGTCATAGTCATCTACACAATCTACATCTTTCTGTCTGTCCATCCGTTTCTTGACGATTGAAGTGTCTTCACTGATTTTGCTTCCTCGTGGTATGAGACAAAGAAGCAAGCTCCTCCGCACTCACATAGCACAACCACGTATCATGGTACTCGCTGCCCAGCTTACACAGCGACCTCGCCCCTGGTTTCTCAAACCTCTGCCCGAGAGCCTGGCGGTACCAGTCACCTGCTCCCACGACCTCTCCTCTTCCATGCTGCACCTGGGCGATGGCTTCATCTTCATCCAGCCACTTCACACACCAGCACCTTGAGCAGGTTCAACGAACAGTGCGGGAAATCATCTCGATCACCCGTGATATCTTCTTGTTAACCTGCCATACTTGCCATAAAACTCCTTGAGTTGCATCCTGTTGGGATGATTCTCAAACTCCTCTGCTATCTTGACCCAGGCCCCTTCCTTCCATTGCTCGTCTCCTACCTCGCAGCACTTCTCGATCAGTCTCCCGTCCAGCTGTCACTTGCTCGTCAGTCTTTCTGCTTGAAATCATCGCAGAGGCGCTCACTGTTCTTCGAGAGCACATGGCAGTTGACGAACTAACAGGCGTCTCCTCCTCCTGCCTCCTCCAGCCCGTCCTGCTCCTGGACGCCCTCGCCTTGGTTGCTCCTGCTCGTCCTGCTCCTGGACGCCCTCGCCTTGGTTGCTCTCCTGCCCTCCTATCTCAACGGCTGCTAAGAGCTGAGGCGAACCTGAGAGGATGAATTCATTTCCATGCCAGTACAGCGAGAGGGAAGAGCGGAGGGAGGGAGGGAGGGAGGGAGGGAGCGGAGGGGAACATGCATAACAGAAGCGACGAAGGTAGGAAGCAAGAAGCTGCAGGAACGGGGGCAGGCAGGCAGGCAGGCAGGCAGGCAGGCAGGCAGGCAGGCAGGCAGGCAGGCAGGCAGGCAGGCAGGCAGGCAGGCAGGCAGGCAGGCAGGCAGGCAGGCAGGCAGGCAGGCAGGCAGGCAGGCAGGCAGGCAGGCAGGCAGGCAGGCAGGCAGGCAGGCAGAGCTTCAAGATGCTAGCAGAAGGACGAGAGACAGAAGAGGCGAAGAGAGTCTACGACGCGCATGAAGCTCCAGCATCACTGAGCCGATGTTCAGATGGGTTACTGCGATACCATCGGCATTGACCTCGGCACAACAAGGTGGTAGCTTGAGACTGATTGGCAGGTAGCGCTGACGGAAGGGGCAGGTCGTCTGTGGCGGTATGGGACGGGACTCAGGTGCATGGCGCTGGTCTCGTTGGCGGGAGGATCATCATGAAGATTCGCAGGTCCACGTCATTGCCAACGAGTCAGGAGACAACACAACTCCTTCCTGGGTGACCTACTGCAGCTCCAACTCTAGACGAGTTGGTAAAGCAGCGGAACGAGCAGCAGGTGAACGTCTCTTGTCATATTCCCACCTTCCCCCCCCCCCCCTCCGCCCTCTCCCTCCCTCCCTCCTAGCTGCCTGCTCTCATTTCCTCACAGGCAAGTACATACACGGAACTGTGTATCATGCAAAGAGGCTCATCGGACGTCCTTTCTCTCAAGACTTGATCGTGAGCATGAAGAGCGGGTTATGTAAACATGACGGGAGGACGGAAGGAGGAGAAGGCAGCCCTGCACTGGCCCTTCAACGTTGTGGACCAGGACGGAAATGCTGCGATAGGGATCAAGGTAGTTGGGCATCTCCGTTACTCATGCTGAGTCTTGTTGACGTCTCTTGATCAGGTGGAGGATGAGGACAAGATCGTGAGCCCCGAGGAGATTGCAGCAGCCATTCTCAGCTACCTCAAGAGGTTGTCCACACTATATCGTTCATCTCGCTCCCGCTGAATTTCTGGTAGAATTGCAGAAGAATACATTGGCAGAGCTGTGGACAAGGCAGTCATTACCGTCCCTGCCTACTTCAGCGATTCTCAAAGACAAGTGAGCCATGTTGACATCATCTTGCATCGAACTCATGTTTCAAATCATGTTGTATCGACTTGTTTCTTGTAGGACACATGGAATCAAGTGACAATTGACGCTTCTGTCAGGCTACGAGAGACGCAGGGCTCATTGCTGGCCTTGAGGTTGCTCCCCTCCTCGCTGCTCCTCCTCTGACAGCCCTCAAGGTCCGGAGGATACTCAATGAGCCGACCGCTGCTGCCCTCGCGTTTGGAGTGCTTGAGGTCTGCTGCTCGCGTCCTGCCCTCTTGTCATCCTCCCTCGCAGCCCGAGCACCCGATCCTCAAGTCGGTCTCTGCTCTTGCCAAGATCGAAACCTCCACAGAAGCCTCGCCGGCAGCGGAAGAAGCAGCCAGCAACGCTGAGAACACAAACCCTGACACTGCAGACCCTGAAGGCAGCTTGGAGGAGGCGGTAGCCGAGCACAACATGCTCGTGTTCGACTTCGGAGGAGGGACACTGGACGTGACGATCATGAAGATAAGCGGTATGTCCTCGCGAGCTGACGTCTCGTCGTAACTTCGATGCCAATCAGGAATGTCGTTCAAGGTGAGGTCAACCGACGGGGACATGCAAGTTGGCGGTGAGGCTGCAGCTCATTTCCTACGAGTCAAGTAGGAGGTAACTGGCTCAGCGCAGGTGAAGATATCGACGCTCTTCTCGTGCAGCATTTCGTCAAGGTGTTCCGAGCCAAGACAGGTTCGTCGTCGTGTTTTGCTTCTCCTCTCTAACAGACCTGGCAGGAGTGGATCTGGAAGGGCATGCAGACGAAGCGAAGCGTCTCAAGGCCTACAAGAAGTTGACTCAGGTGACTTTCATGAGCACTGAGCGAGGGCGATTGACGGCATGCAGGCGTGTGCGCAACTGAAAGTTGAGCTGTCAAGAGTCATGGAGAGTGACATGTGCATAGATGACATGTTCGACGGGGTGAGACTCATGCGCACCTGCCGCGTTGCTTGCTCTTCCCCTGCTAATCTTTTTCAGATCGACTTTGAGACGAGTCTGACGCGAAAGGAAGTAAGACCTCAACGTCGTCTTCTGTGCATCAGCATTGAGCTTTGTCTAGTTCGAGGAGATAGCACAGCCTGTGTTTGCCAAACTCCAGGACCCGGTACGATTGGAGGTGCAACCTCAGCCCCTTCTGCTGACCTTCTTGTTGCAGATTGATAGAGCGCTGCATAAAGTGCATGGTGGGATTGAGCGAACAGACATCGACAAGGTTGCAATGACGATGAGCTTTCTTGCTTGACGCCTTTCACCTCAGATTCTGTTGGTCGGGGGATCTTCGCGAATCCCGAGGGTACAGGAGATGCTTCAGGTAAATGTTCACAGTTCCTCTCTTAAGATTCGAGTAGCTGAGTGCTGTCTGACAGGAAATGTTCCCCGGGACGGAACTTTGTCGGAGAATTAACCCAGTGAGGCACACGTGTACCAAAGATAATGCCTGATGAAGTTGTCCTAGGATGAGGCAATAGTGATCGGCGCTGCCATTGAGGTTCCGTTTTTCTGCATCCTCGCGTGACATGATGATTGTTCTTGCCAGGCCTCGAGGACTGTAGACATGATAGACGTTGTTCCACGACCACTGTGCATAGCTACAGCGAATCATCGTGACAGGTAAAATATCTTCTGAGCCTTGCACCAAGGTGAAACCAATTAGGTCGAGGTCATTTGCGACGCCGGTGATCAATGCTTGTACTCCGATCCCTCCAGGTCTTGTTGTCCGGCTTCTCAAGTCTCTCACTCAGTAGCTCAGAGGGCGTCTCCTACACCGAGTGCTTTGCAAACTCCAGGGACGACCAGACGTGCATCACGTTGCGAATATGCGAAGGTAGCCATGCCACATCTGCCCTCGTTCCTTATGGTTGGGACAGGCGAGGCTGAGTTCTTCGACGACAATGTCAAGCTTGGAGTCTTCGAAGTCACCGACATTCCACCGCGTCCACGGGGGCAGGTGACTCAGATCCTGACCTGTTGGCCTGCTGAAAGAAGAGCAGGTCACGATCAAAGTGAACATGAAGGTGGACAGCAACGGAATTCTCAGCGTGGCTGCGAAAGTGGACCAAACGGGGCAAGAGATGGAAGTTACTGGTATGAGTCATGCACTGTTGTGCATCGAATTCATGGCTTGGGGCAGTGACATCGAACAAGGGAAGAATGACACCTGATCAAATTTTGGTAGGATTTCGTTTACACCTTGTTTCTAGAAATATTGATCCAGAAGTATTTCAGGAAAAGCAAGCTGAGAACCAGAGATATGAGGCGAACTCTCAATCATGACAAGCTCCGGGTGCTCACAGGAGTCTCGTTTGTTGCTTCGGGATGATTCTAATCATAAAGACGCATTGTGAAGGGAACCTTCACAAAGCTCTGACAAGCCATCATTCAACAGGGTTCATGCTGCCCTCGTCTTGTACGCAAGGAATATCTTACTCAGCAGCGAATTAGAACGCCACAACTCAAACATCAACACATGCACCTCCTTGTGATTTGAAGCTCATCCATGTTTGATCTGCACGTTATGTCAACAAGACAACCATTGCCGAAATAATTGACCGAAGTGTGAGATTGCAAGAGAAAGTCGTGATTCTTCTTCATCATTCGCTTGCCTCAGCAGCACCAATTGCTCCATCTGATCAGAAAGTCAATTCATGTTTAGATACCCTTGCGACTTTCAACATTTGAGCTCAGTAGTTGGGAATGGCGATCTTGCTTGTCCAAACTTTCGTGAAAGAATTCTTCGATTTTCTGAAACTGTCATTCTTGGTTTAAAAAGCTAGATTTCTAATCCATGATAAACAAAGTTTAACACCATAGTCTGGAGCCTGGACTTGATACTTGTAGAGATGGATTGACTGATTTCCTCAAAATTTTTCTTTTCGGTATTGATATCTTCGTAGCCTTGCAGAGATTTTGACGAAGCAAAGCGTTTTGAAATTACTTACCTGAGGCGCCATACTTTTCATTTTCATTTTCATAAGCATCATCATGTTTATCAGATGAAATTGTGTTTGACTGCAACTTTGTCATGAAACTGGAGTTCACAATCGAATCCATAAGAACCTCCTCGATGTCATTTCGAGCATTCCCTTCATCCATCTCTCCTTTCTGTATAACATCATTCGCTGACATCTATTGAGAAGAAGAGAGTCAGACTAGATCACGAGAGCTCACTCTCTGCCTATCATTTGCTCTTATTGTCTGCTTCATATTCACCACGCCATCGTCTCTCACTCCGCCATAACTGAAGCCACAAACTTCGTTTTGGGCGGTAAAACTCGATCACGGGGTGGGTCCTTGCTAAAACGGGGGTGGTCAGGGTAGGAATCCGAAGCAAATTCTCATCTAGTAGGCATAACTATATATATTAGCTGTCCTCATAATCTAATAAGTATTCACCTGCGGCGGGCTCGATAGTGCAATGTTCGGCTGGCCACTATGCGAGACCGAAGGAGTGCCACATCGCTCATTTGAGCTGTCAAGATCATCTTCGTGTTATCAGGATCGTCTTTGGTGTATGACCATCAAGATCATCGTTTGTCTCATCAAGACCATCTTCGTCTTATCAAGAGAATCTTCGTCTTAGTCTTTCGTTCGCTGTGCTATTCAGTATCTTGTTCTTCCCACAAATCTATGGTGAGCAGTGCTCGTTTGAATCCATTCCGCTTGTCTTTGTGCTTTTGGTAGCTTCCGGTGTTGTGGTTGCATTTGCAAATCGAAAGACAAATGACAGATTTCTTCAAGCCCAAACCGCCACCAGCTCCAAGCAATGTTCAAGTTAAAGACAAGACACCACACTCAATAGAATTCTGTTGGGATGAACCTCCAAGGCCAAAGGATATGCCCAAGAGTGAGATCTATATTATGGGGTATGAGGTTTTCTATAAGATTGAAGACTCGAAGCCCAAGAGAAGAATAGTTGACGGATTCACGACATCGATCCTCGTGAAAGGACTGAATCCAGGAACTTTGGTTCATGACTTCACTGTCAAGGGCCGCAGCGAAGGAGGATGGGGGATGGCCTCGCTGCCACCATTCCAGGCTCGCTCGTTGCCTGCTCCACCAGGACAGGTCGATTGGGCTGAAGTGACCGACTGCACTGATCATTCAGCGGACCTCAAGTGGTCCAAACCATCTGTTGAGAACGGTGCTGCCGTCAAGAATTACAAGATTCAAGTCTATCAACCAGGGAAAGATGGCTCGACCGTGGAGTTGGAGACAGGAAGTGAGGTTTGTAGGTATGTCGTCACTGGACTGAAACCTGGAACTGCCTACATGTTCTCTGTCTGCGCGGAGAATGAGAGTGGCTGGGGCGCATGGGTGAGCTCACCGGCCTATGGACTTACAAGAGCTGCTCCTCCCACTCGTCCTACGGAAGTCATTGCAGTGAAAACCACAGTTGACTCAGTAACAGTTCGTTTCCGCACACCATTCTCTAATGGATCTGACCTGACAGGGTATGAATTGATCTACGAAGACGAGGAGAGACAGAAACTAGCTATCAACTTTAAGCTTGACGACAGTGGGAATGCGGACACTCATTCAGTATCCAAGGAACTGAGCACGTGAGTGTCGCTGTTTTTCTGTTTCTTTTAGTCGCATTACAACATGTCAGAGCTGACTGTGGTTTGCTAGGTGTACAGTGCAAGGGCTTCCCGCAGGATCCATCCTGCATGACGTCAGAGTCCGTGCCAAAAACTTAGCGGGATGGGGCGAGTATTCGCTAGAGCCTCTCACGGTGATGACAGCAGGAAAGTTGGTGGCCTGGGGGGACAATGACTTTGGACAGCTTGGGGTGTCAGAACAAATGATGAACCATTCTCTAACAGATGTGCAGCAGACCTTCGACTTGCGAGTAGAGGACATGGCGTGTGGATCTGCCCATTCTGTGATTCTCTCCGATGGCAAGGTATTCACTTGGGGACAAAACAAACACGGCCAGCTAGGTCGTTTCACTTCAGAAGTAGATTTTCAACGGGGTGAAGTTGAGCTGTCAGGGTTTTTCTCTATCCAAACAGGTTCAGCAATTCCAGGGGTGAACGATGAACTGTCAGGAATGATCAGCGTAGAAATTTTGCGGCAAGATGGGCCAAGCGATTATCTTGGTAGTCTTGGTCCTACGGCAAAAACAGATGGAAAATGTGTCCAGGTAGCAGCGGGATACAATTTCTCGATGGCTCTTACGGATAGGGGTGAGATCTTTGTGTTCGGGGAGGGAAGACATGGAGTTCTGGCTCAAGGCGACGAGCTCTCAAAAAGCAGCCCTCAAGTCATCGACTCGCTCTCGGTACCAGGATATGTTGTGGATAAGATATTCTGCGGTGAACGACATTGCGCTTGTATCGTTCGATATGGACAGGCACTCACGTGGGGATGCGGCAGCGACGGTCAACTCGGCCATTCTTCTCGCGACGATGAGCATTTCCCAAGGAAGGTAGAGCACTTGGCGAATGTTTCTGTTCGAACAATATCCTGTGGTTCAAAGCATACTTGTTTCCTTACTTCAGATAACTCCTTGTACACCTGCGGAAACGGAAAAGATGGAAAGCTTGGCCATGGAGATGAAAGATCATATTTATATCCGAAGAAAGTCGAGACGTTGCAAGCAGTCAAAGAGGTTTCTTGTGGCGACTATCACACTGCCTGCATTGATGGAAAAAGTATTATTTACACGTTTGGAAGTGGAACAAGAGGACAACTAGGGTACAAGTTCGACGAGATCAAAGGGTTCAGGACGTATTCCACTCTTGGTTCAAACACTTATGGCACGTGGAAATCGTTATTGCCTAAAGCGGTGATCTCGCTACATCAAAACGAGATTGATGGTTTTCGACAACTTCGATGCGGACCCACCTGCACGTTTGCGGTCTCTAACGACAACGGTTTGTGGTGCTGGGGAGAAGGCCCACAAATAGATTCGATCTTTGGAGCAAAAATGCATTTGTATGAGCCCAAGAAGGTCACCAAGTTCCATAAATTTCATGTTTCGGAGATCACCGTGGGTAGAAGTCACGTTCTTGTTATTCTCACGTCATACCCTTGGGGAACTGAGAAGCTGTCTTATGCTGCAACGGCGGATGATAGTGTGACGGACTTGTTCTGATGTAAGAAAGAGTAAAATGTTATATTGTTACACCAGTCATCTATTGTGCGCATGGATTTGAAAGGCTTCAACCATCAAGTTTTGCTCCTACATATCTCAATTGATGATCAGTGAGATTATGATTTTACTGAGACAGGGAGACAGAGATTACAAACCAAGAGCCTTCCCTCCTTCTCTTTCATCGTCATCTACTGGAACACCGTCGAGCTTTTTCAGCCATGGGATTCTCCCGGCAACGTTGATCCGATAGTCGTCCGATTTGGTATGCACCTCCCACAATGGGTTTCCTACAAACAGCAATTCTTCGATGTTGGGCAACTCTTTCTGCAATCAGGTCAGGGAGGAAAAGAAAGTTCTTTCAACTTACAAACTTATCAAATTCAGTCCACTTTGCAATCAGGTTATTGCTCATGTAGACTACTGTCAAATTTGTTAACTTCTCTATGCCATTCAATTTGTCCAAAAGATTATATGAGATCCACAGCTCCTTTAGAGTAGATGCAACGTCATCCAATCCTTCCAATTTTTTAATCTGATTTCGACCTAAAGACAACACTTCTAGTTGCTCTGCAAAGATGAGAAGATTAGCTCAGAAGAACAGGAGAATCAACTCACCAAGCCCTTTGAGACCAGCGATCTTTTCAATGCAGTTTGAAGAGAGTGAGAGGTGCTTGCAAGCTTTTAGTGTTCCAAGAGTGTTGTCCATCTTCACGACTGGAGGCAGTTGCCCATAAAGCAATACTTTGCTTTCCTCACTTGCAACACAGTTCCATTTTGTTTCCTGATCATCAGTTAGCCTTGATAAGGATCCTACTACCTTTAACTCACAAAGTTCTTAATAGCATCCTTGATGGAGGTCTGCGGACCAACAGTCATAAAACCATGTCACATCTGTCCTCTTTGATTTCTTTTAAACATAGTCCTCCAGTCTTTCTGCTAGCTGCATCATCTCATGCAGCCTTTGTTTGTCGTCTAAGTCGTATCTGAGCTGGATCTCGCGGCTCTGAATCTCCTTATCTCCTTCTCCCTCTTCCTTGATACCCACATTCGACATGAACCATCTGTTTTGGACCCGAAATACCCTGAATCAGTGTAGAAGAAATGAATTCTCATTTTCCTTTCCTCTTGCTGCATTATTGTGCTCTCTCCCCTGCCTTCCCTGGATCCTCTCACATTTCAATCCTGAAATATCTTCTAGCTATTCAAAATCGGAACTTCTTTCTCCACTTGTTCAAGTTCGTGTCAGTCCCTTCAAGTACGTCCTATCTTCTTCCCCGCTTCCTTTCTTCGCTCCCTCCCTCCCTCAGTCCGTCCCCATCTTTCATCCCGCGCAATCGCTCGTCTCACCATTGCCGCTGAGCCGTTGGCCCTACTCCCGTTGGTTCCGCGGCGCTGACTCGATGTTCTGTGAAAGGGACAAAAGTCTGAGGCGGACTCACCAGTCATTTTTGGGGATCGGACTCTGGGAGCCGCCGAGTGCGGTACTGGGGAGTGCGGTATGTATGGAGTCCGATCACGATCAGATGAGCTGAGACTGAGTCGAGCCGTCTGATCGCATCGCAGGTCCTGCTCGGAGATTTCACAGGTAGCGAGCTATACCACTGGCCAACACCACCCATCATCGAGTCACATCAAGCTATATGTACCAACCGCACGCACCACCCATCACATCAAGCTATATGTACCAACACCACCGGCATCACATCAAGCTATACCAACACCACCCATCACATCAAGCTATATGTACCAATACCACCCATCACATCAAGCTACATGTACCAACACCACCCATCACATCAAGCTATATGTACCAACACCACCCATCACATCAAGCTATATGTACCAATACCACCCATCACATCAAGCTATATGTACCAACACCACCGGCATCACATCAAGCTATACCAACACCACCCATCACATCAAGCTATATGTACCAATACCACCCATCACATCAAGCTATATGTACCAACACCACCCATCACATCAAGCTATATGTACCAACACCACCGGCATCACATCAAGCTATACCAACACCACCGGCATCACATCAAGCTATATGTACCAATACCACCCATCACATCAAGCTATATGTACCAACACCACCGGCATCACATCAAGTGCTTAATGAAAGGTCAAAGCACACATACAGCGGCATGATAAGATGGGAGCGAAAGAAGGGCGGCAGATAAACAACCTGCATTTTCATGCCTTCCACTTCACTAACGAGCCTCCTCAATTTAGATCAGGAGCGATCAAGGCCACTTCAGCTTTCTCTTCTCAATTTTTCGTGTCGAATTCTATGATTGTAAATCATTCTCAATTTATCCAGCGGAATTGTTATGTGCACTTCTTTGGTTGTTGTGTGATATGACGGTCCTGCTTGTTCCTGCTTTCTCCTGCTTGAGGCACTTTTTCCCTTATGCGAGTAAAACTTATCTCTGGCTCAATGCTGAGGTTCCAAAATACGAGTCGAGGAGTGCGAAGACTTGCGTGACTGATTCGTTGGAGCTCCTGAGCTGTCAGCTGTGATTCTTACGAAGCCGTAATCAGCGTCTTTGAAATATCATCCAAGTTCGGCAACTTTCATCGTCAACGCCTCATCTATTCTCACTCAACGATCTTTGTTCTATCTGGTTCGAATTTCTTCTCCATTGCTACCATTTCATCCTGCTCCACTCCGTCCCCTCGCAGCCATCCTCATCTATTCCTTTGTTTCTACCGGCTCCCTGGTACTTGCCTCCTAGCCTCCTCTGAGTCACCCTACGCTTCCTTCCCATGTCACATGCTCGCATCGCAAGCTCGTCGATATTTGTGGGGTGAAAAAAAAACTCCTTCCCCCGATCTGCTGTCGGGTGGCCGCAATGGCACCGAGGAACAGCGGGTCAAGGCGGCTGAAAGCGCGAAGGTGAGCGAGAGCTTGGAGTAGAAACACGGCCGTTGGCGTAGGTGGTAGGAGTAGGGGATGGAGGGATGGATGGATGGAGGGATGGAGGGAGGGAGGGAGGGAGGGAGGGAGGGAGGGAGAAACATATGTATCGGTCAGATTGTGGGGTGAAAGCTTGTACTTCCTCTCAGGAGGCAAGGTTGACGATATTGAATTGACACATGAGTTCGATCGATGTGTAATGAAAGAGACATTTGCAACTTCAGGACAAGGATTCGACAAAGATACTTTGATCAGATCGTCGAGATTCTTCCAACTCTCGCATCAAACTCAACGAGGTTTGCTTTTAGCTGGCATCACGTTGGCTTATACCTTTAAAGAACGCTTGAAGAAGTGGTCTTGCGGAGATTTACCGAGAGCGACGACTTCTTGGACTGGTCTTCGCTACACGCAGAGCTGGATCCTGGGGTTACAATGCATGGAAGACTTCCAGAAAGCCGAGCGAACAGGAAGAAGATGCAGATAAAGAGCATGTGGATGCCTGCCATCCGAAATTTCATCTCATGCTTGTTCTCAGCTTGTCTTGGGCAGATGGGCTCTTGCCTCAAGGAGGAGTTGCAGTCGACTTCTGTGGAGGGTCAGGGCATCTTGGGCTTGTGGGGAGAGAGTGAGCGGGGCTGGCAATTAACATCTTGTACAGGTTCTTGCAACGTTGCGAAGTGATGCGACGATATACATCGTTGAGAAGAAGGGGGCGCATTGTGACATTGCCCAGAAACGATCGGATCTGATGGGGTGAATGGCATTGAACTTGGAAGGATTCCTTTCTCAAGGACATGCAGATTGAAGAATGTGAAAGTCAAGAACCTCGAAGTCTCTGAATTTCATGAAGCTTTTGATGTAGGGCTTGGGTTACATGCTTGCGGTATCTTTGATCTTGCTTATTGAATGGTCTAAGACTCGTACAAGGGCCTGCTACAGATTTGATTCATTCCAAATGCCTTGCAGCAGGCATGTTTCACGTGTAAATGAATGCACTGACTGATGAGTTCTCCAGGTGCAAGCTATGTTCTTGCTCCTTGCTGTTACGGTTTCATCTCTAAGGCACTTGATAAGTGTGCACATGATGTTTGCTCGTGTTCCTCTGAGCTGGCTGCACAATCAGGTACAAGTTGGAGTATGTCGACAAAAACACGAATGCAGACATGGTAATGCTCACACCTGATGATCTTCCGCCACAAGACTTGGAGTACGAATTGTCTTCTCTGCCTGCGATTCCTTTTCTTTAACTCAGTGTGTTTCATTGTTTCAACTTCAGTTCAGACTTCCTGGTAAATGCAGGTGTTTCTTCATTGCGATTCAGTGCTACCTTGCTGATCCTGTTCGCTCTCAAGCGAGCTTGGCCGGCACGCCAGCACTCGGGGGATATTTCTTTGTACGGGGAAGAGACACGGACCCTCAGAGAATGCTCAAGGTCTTCCTGTCCTTGCGAAATGAAATTTGAAGTTTTGTTCGTATAAGGCAAATGGGTCAGTAGTGGACCCTTCGCAAGACATGGACGAAGTGGAGGAGAGGGAAAACCAAGAAGAAAGGGTTGCTGCTGCGAAGGCGCGAGAAGATGCTGTGGTCGTTATGAAAGATCTGTCTCCGCATACCACTGAGACGAGACATGCGTGCTGCAGGTTCGAGCTCGAGTGTATCTGCAGGCAAAGGAGCAGGAGGAAAGAGAGGTAGTTTCTTGCCGTTGCCGGATTGAACTTAAAAAAGGGTGTGATGCAGATGAAAGCTCCAATGCAGACTTCCGTGAGGCTGCTGGATGAGATCCTTGGAGATGTGAATCACTACTCTTACTACGCCGTGAATCATAAGTCTGCCTAGATCCGTGCAATAGCTGACAAGAATGATTGTGCTATGTTGGACTTTGACAAGCAGCGTCTGCTGGAGGTTTCTCTGGTTACTTGATTGATGCGGGGATGATTGTGTTTCAGATCAAGCGATCGACCTGGGGCTGCGGAGTCTCTTTCCCTCGCAGTCAAACATTCCGCAAGCTTGTCGATGTCTCCCTCTATTCTGCCATTGCTGTTGTTCGAGCATTTCCCTTTATTTCCTGACTGTTCAGCAAGGGATCTGCTGATGGCACATTTTGGCCAACCGAATACTCCTTCACGGAGCAACGCGAAAATTTTGCGCGTAGGTAAATCTGTGGAGAGCTGAGGAACTTGCAAGCGTTCTTACATCACGTTTGCAGTTGCATGTTTGCAGTTGATCTAGACAGAAGTCTAGCCGCTGAGGAGGTTAATCTTCGAGCATCGATTTCGATACTTGACTCTCACAAATCTCAGACGGGATATTTGGCCACTATGACCAGCATGTGTGACGGTGACATCGATGCGGCAGGACAGAAGAATCAGGTGAGAAAGAGGCATCGATTCGGCCTATGGATTGACTGGCACAAGCTTCTCATAGGGCGTCCTGGCAACCGAATCGCCCAAATATCAATTGCAGCCATACAGCTCTGAGGATTTATTTCACCCTTGCAGACAGGTTTTAAGCGATGGAGTAGGATCCCCAGGTGTCGGTGGGTCCACCAGTGTATCCTGGAGCAATACCCTGGAGGAAGATCAGGAAGGAACGACACTAGAATGCGGACTCACAGCATTGACTCCGTTGAAGTAGCCGGGATGGCCAACAGGGTAATCGGGGGTGCCACGAAGAGGAGGATGGCCACCGGACCAGTTGCTGCGATAGACGTCAGCGACAAGGGATCATAGGCAGATTGAGTACTGACGGGTAGTTGAGCATGGTGGACTCAGGAACAACGGCGAAGAGCTTTCCTCCGATGGAAACAATCTACAAGCTGTCGTTAGGCAAGGTAGACACATTTACAATTTGACACCAACATGTTCAACCAAGAGGTTCTTAGTTCTTTGATGCGATCAGCATACAAACACTACCTCGACAATCAAAAGGCAAACAATCGAACAATTCAACGAATAAACGTGAAAGATTACGATGAGACCAAGAAGCGTGGCTCGACTTGGTGAAACCAGCAGATGCATGACATCACGCAAGTCGAAAGACAAATAACATAGGAGGAAGAATGCAAAAAGAAGAGATAAAGAATGATGTGACTGAGAACATATTTGCCAAGCAATCAAAAAGTAGGAGAAGGTGATAAGAAGGACGTACACTGAATGGAAGCCCGGACGGAACTCAAAACAAGGCAAGCAAGCACAAAGCAAACAAGTTGGGGAAACTGGCAGCGTGCAGGAAAGAGGGAGAAACTGGAATGGAAAAGAGAGGAGGGAGGATCTTGCAGAGAGCAAGCGGCGTCATGAAATTGACGAATCACTTACGTTGAGCATGGCGCCTCTGTGAAGAGCCACTCCCAGGGGCCAACACTTTTAAAAAAAAAAAAAGTATAAAGCTACCAAAGAGTATTGACTGTACATGCTTATACTTTTGGTCGCCGGACGCCGCGTGACCGTGGAGGCTCGGAACCCGGCCGCGCCCGGCCGGGCGGCAGCGGCGGCCAGGCGCGGCCCTAGTGAGGAGTAACAGTGGCGACAGGCTCGGCCCGGGAAACGTTGATGTTTTTACATTCGCCCGGCGCGGCGCGCCGCGTGACTCTCAGTGTGCCACCCGGACTCCCGGACTCCGAGGCGGCGGCGGCGGCCGCGCGGCCGGGGGCGGGCGCGGCCGCGCCCGGGCCGGGCCGCGAACCGTGACTCTCACGGGTCGGACGCTGAGTCACAGAGCCGTCACGCCAGGCTGGTTGAACTTCCTTTACTACTCAAAGTTAAGTTAAAATTGAAACAGTACGACTCAGGACAATCCGACAGGAGAGTCCGACCGGGCGAGGAGGCCCAGGCTTGACCCTGACGTGACACTCCGAGGCTCAGTCGCACAGGCCAAACGGCGCGGCCGCGAGACTCACTGAGAGCCTCCGAACTTAAAAGTCAGCGAGAACCAAACCTATCACTGTTCCTGTCGGAGGCTGCTGTCCCCCAAACTTACTGACACCTTGAAAGTTGAAAGTTCACTGAACTGCGCGCAGGACTGAACTTCGGAAAACTTGCCAAGTCAGTCCCCGTCGCTGGCGGCGGCGCCGCCGACTCGAAGGAATGAACTTCCAGGCCGCCCGGCCGCCGCACTGCCTCAGGGGCCGCCGGGCCAGAAAACGTCTGAGAGTGACACTGGAGTCATTTTCAAGGCTTCCGGCGGACCGGGCCGGGCCGCACTGCGCACCCGGCCCCCCGTACCGTACGGTGCCACGGCGGCCCGGGGTAAGTTGAGCCCCGGCCCGGCCGTGCCGCGAGCAACGTGGGAGAAGCTTTATATGTGTCGTAAGCAGAGGCGTCCTGGTTCATCTTGGGGATGTACCCCTATGTATTAGTTGAATGAGGTGGGTGGTGAGGAGGTGGTCTTGGGCTCAAGAACCGTTTGGCGAGATCTGTCACTGGGTATAGGCTTCTGGGGGAATTCCGAGGATTCCGGGGGGGGTAGGTACAAGATTGCTGTGGTATACTACCCCTAATTTCATTGTGGGGTGGTCAGATTCAGCCAGTGGTGTTGGGATGATATAGATCGTGGGCCTAGCATGGGTTGACGAAAACCGGTGTGGACCACCGGTCAAGTTCCTTGAATGGGGGTGGTAAAAGGATCATAGACCTTGATCAAGGGGTAGGGTGCCTCTCTTTCTTTCTTTCTTTCTTTCTTTCTTCTTTCTTTCTCTTGGGCGTTCTAGTGACCGCTCCTTCAGCCCGCCGGATTCTGGTAACCCCCACCTCCCTCCTTTGAATCGATAACCCCACCCTCCCTAATCCGTCATCTCTTCGGTACCCGCTGCTCTTCAGTATCTGAACTTTGACCCTACCCCCCAACGATGGCAACCATGGCATTCAGCCATTGTTACACTTGAACCCATCAACTATCACCGATCTTAATAGGGGAGATAATAAGAATAATCACAGGGATAGTGGGTCAGTGAGCCATCAGCAACATTCGACACTCTTACCCCACCCCAACAGAGCAAAGTGCTCGTTCGAAAGTTTCTACCTCTACCCCACCTCTATTCCGCGAACATGTACCCCGTCCCTCCGACAAGTTGTCCATTTGATGCACCCACCCGTTGTGGGATCCAATCCACCCCTTCCATTATACATCCAGGGGTTCTACCCACCTGTTGTCGAATTTTGAACTGGATTAGCACCCACCTTCGAGTCTATGGACATTCAAAATTTGTCACCCGTGCTTTCTAGTTCCATGTACCCACCTTTTTCCAAGAATTTTCATAACCCTACCCCCACAGAAAGCTACAGCTCCACCCACTGACATACACCTATAAAACACTCTGGTACCCCGTACCCCTGTCAGACAGAGTACCCTACCTATCCATAGTACCCACTGATCCTGCATGATCATTACTTCAGCATTCTCATGCACCTCAGTCCTCCACAGAGACGGTTGATGCTCATGACCCGCCCGTCTTGTGCTCATCGTTGATATTGTGTTTCTCTTCTCTTCTCTTCTCTTCTCTTTCTCCTCCCTCCCTCCCTCCCTCCCTCCCTCCCTCCCTCCCTCCCTCTCTCTCTGTTATCCCCGCCCCGGTCTCTACCGACCGTCTTCACCATCTATTCTTGCTGTTACTGTGCATGGCAACTCTCCCTTTTTGTCTCTCTGAATCAACTTCAAGGGCTATTTCTCTGATACTAATTCCTCGCATTCAAGTGTCTTCACAATAATTGCTGCAACGCTCCCGCTACAATCACGATCTTTCATTTCATCGCTTGTTTCTTGCCTTCAGTCACATTTAGGCTTCTAGGTGGAGATACATCTTGTAAGTTTAGGTTGACGAAGGATTTTTTTTATTAATTGATATTGTTTCCAACATTTTTGTAGATTGATATCTTGCTACTAGGTGTGCAGCGTTGATCCGACAACATGCAGACTCGTTGAATCCGGATACGGTTATTTTGGATTCTTCGCATAATAGCTGTGCAACGGATCAGCCGCATAGGGAGTTCAACTTCGCAAACCCGTATCTCTTATACCAATGCTGCCTCACTCGCTTGCACAATTTTTTCATCTTAGACCAGCCGGTCCGGGAGCTTTGTTGACCGCAGCTACGGGTGCAGTTGGCTTGAGTTTGGTTGCCCTTGTGTATTATCGACGGATAAAAGAAGCATTCTCCAACCCCAATGAGTCGGACAGCTGTAGTGAAGCTAGCACAGATCAAACAACAGAACAAGTCAGGATCGATGTCTATTTTGGGAGTCAAACTGGAACCGCGGAGGAATTTGCGTTGACCATCCAAAAAGAGGGCAAGATGAACGGGTTCGACGTGAAGGTCATCGACCTTCAGTCTTATGATGTTGACACCTTGGATAGCTCTAACTCAATCTTTGTAACTGCAACATATGGGGAAGGTGATCCCACCGACAATGCGAAAGAATTCGTTGAATGGCTGGTGCACAAGGCTGATCCAGATTCACTGAAAGGGATGCAATTCGCTGTTTTCGGACTCGGAAATTCACAGTATGAAAACTATAACACGGTTGGCAAAACAATTGACAGCCATTGTGAGCGTCTCGGAGCCACAAGGATAATGGAGTTGGGTCTAGGGGATGATGACAAGGACATTCAACAGGATTTTGAAGAGTGGAAAGAAAAATTGTGGAGGACCTTGCATGCTCACTTTGATGTCGATAGGGTGAAAGAGAAGTGTAAAACGGTAGAGACCGAAATATCTCGCAAGGACATTCGTGAGAAGGAACACAAGTACAAACTCGAGGTGGTGTCAGAAAGGACCGCGATGGAATTTCCACAATCTTCTTCTGTGCACTCCCTGGACACAAATCCCATGGTCAACATGACAGTAACGTGCAATGATGAGTTGAATAAGTGCACCGATCGTTCTTGCCGTCACATTGAGCTTGCATTGAATAACTCCGGATTGGTATATGAAACTGGTGATCATGTTGCAATCTTACCTGACAACGACCCGCACGATGTGGAAGAGCTCGCGCAGCGTCTTGGAGTGAGTTTGTCTTCATGGATTTATTTGGTAGACGATGATTCGTCTTCTCCATTTCCTTGTCCATGCACGGTTCAGAAAGCGCTTTGCAACTATGTTGACATCAACGGCATGCCTAAAAGAAGTTTCATCGAGCACTTGGCAATGAAAGCTATCGATAGCAATGAAAAGCGACGCTTAGAGACGATAGCTGGTCGAGACGATGCAAGTGTTTATCAGCAATACATATGTGAGGGAAGAAGGAATGTATTAGACCTGCTTCGTGAGTTTCCCTCTGTGAAGCTATCGCTGCATGTAAGATATTTCTTCTGAAGTTTCTTCTTTTTACTGAATTATTTTGGCAGGATTTGCTTGAATCGCTGCCTCGGTTGCAACCAAGGTTCTATTCTATCTCGTCGGGAAGCAACACTCATCCGGAGTCAGCCCACGTCACCGCTGTAGTAGTAGACGACATTTTGCCTGAGGGCAGGAGGTTCAAGGGAGTATGTACCAACTTTCTCAAGCAAACGAAGGTCGGTGGGTCTGTGAAAGCTTTCATAAGGAAACAACATTCAAGCTGCCAAATGATTCAAGGACTCCGGTCATTATGATTGGAGCAGGAACAGGTCAGTGATACTTGGAGCTTTTGCGTGCGTGAAGCGTGACTGGACACCAGGATTGGCTCCGTTGAGGGGAATGTGCCAGCACCTGGAAACTTGCAGTGCACGAGGAGACGAATTGGGCCACAATGTCTTGATCTTCGGTTGCAGGTCGATTGCAAATCTGGAATGAAAATGCTTTCTTACTTTCTTACTGTGCTGGTCAGGTCTAGCAAGCAGGATTACATCTACGAAGACGAGATCAACCGATGGTGTCAAAACAAAACGATCAGCAGCCTTTTCCTTGCGTTCAGCCGTGAGAACCCTCAACAAAAGGTTTACGTACAGAACAGGGTCAGGGAAAATTCACAGCTGCTTGTGGACCTGATTGAGAAAGGGGCTTACATTTATGTGTGTGGGAGCACCTCTATGGCAAAAGAGGTAGGGTGTTTGTCTGCACTTGTACTGCTGTGACAGAGCGTCCACAGGTCAAGAGAGCGTTTGTAGGTTGTTTTCAAGACACCAGGTATGTTTTCAGTTTTGTCTCTTTTCCTGTGCTAACTTTCCCACAAGGCAAATGTCGACAGTGGAAGCAGAGGATTTGGTTCATTCGCTATCTAAAGGTGGCAGATACCTGCAAGATGTTTGGAGTTGAGCTCTTCTCTTACTTTTTCCTTGGCTACGTCTTATAAGAGGCTCGTGACGTGTTTTAATATCATAAAGATTGTAAGAGAAAAGATACAGGAGATCGGCAAACCCTAACCCCACCACAACCAACTAGTCACAGTGCGTGATGTTGATCGGGCTCACTTGTGACCTCCCAATTCAGGAGGAAGCTTTGATTTGATTAGTAGAGGACCAGGCAATCAGAGATTAGAACCTGATCTAAAGAAGAGTACTCGCTCTTCTCCACCTCCCCCTCAGATGCCGCTGGCTTGGCCGCGTAATAAGTGATGGCAAGGATTGCCGAGATCACCTGCAGAAACGTGAATGATATTAACTCATCAGGTCAAAGTTACGAGCAGGAGACTGAGAGTCGAGCTCCAGGAGAACGAACGCGTGGGTTTGGAAGAGACGACACTGACACACTGGCCTTCCTGTTCCTGATTGACGGTGAGGACCCAACAGAAAAGGTGCGTCAGCCTTTACCTGCCATGCGCACGCTCCGTAGGCAATGTCAACAAAGCTTGTGATGCACTGAGAGGACGGTATGAGATGCTACGGGGTGTCGGATCATAAGGGCACCTGAATGCGTGCTTCCTGCTCCTCTGCAAGATCTTCCCCCGGCTGATCGGAATCGAGCACTTCATCGCACATGGCTGTTAGCGGAGCTACCTAGGTTGTGAAGAATGAAAATCAATATTCTTCTTGTGTAGTCGCTGTGTCAAACTTTCGATAGTCTCTGGAGTTCTCCGTCTTCAATCTTCTGTCTTTCGCCCTATGCACTTGTTCAGTCGCACATGTACAGAAAAAGCAGATCATTTGGAACAAGAATTATATCACCTGAAGAATTTGCTTCTCCTCTCGGGCTGAGGGATCATCCATGTCATCTCCATGTATTTGTTCCAATCGGTTGTCGATGACCTGGTCGAACGTCAACAAAAGTTTACACAAGCCGGAAAGAATTGATGACCCATCGACAGCCCACCTGAACTCTGTCGAGGTCGTCGCTCAGCTTCTGCTTCCATGAAAGATCTCCGCTGGAAATCCACGTGCAATCTTGCTCGCTCTTGAACTTCGGGCACAGCTTCTCGCGACAGCATGCGAGCGCCTTGTCTCCCAGGTCGAGGGTGTCACCGTTCTGAGGCATATTCATTGTCCCCAAGAACATGGCGACCTGCGGAACGTCAGCTGCCAACTTCCACTACAGCCATTGCATTACTGTGCAGCATTTGGCTTGATCTGAGGCTGGATGAAGGTGAGTAATGGTGGAAGTGTGAGGAAGCTGCTGTCTCTGCTTCTCCATGGCAGCCGCATGGATCGCAGCTTTCAGATCCCCAACCTATGCCTTCATTGTCACACATGATCGATTTGGTTGTAGCGCAACAGAAAAGACTGTTCGAATCAAATATTGAACAAAGATAGCGAGATTAAATGGGGTGAAATATAGACAACTGCAGACTGCCAGAATGAGTCGTTTACTGACACGTCGTCAGTCCAGAATTGCTTGTGCACGCGGTAACAGTAATGAAGGGAATTTGCATCATCGCGTTGCTTGAAGTATACATAAATAACGTATTCAAACTTGTGCGGTATCGAGGTGTTGCTGAATTCCCTACCTGGCCGACGACAGGAGCTGCCATGGCCGCCATGGCCATCAGCATCAAGCGCATCATTTGCCTATTCCTGGTATTCTCTAAAACGTTTTTTACTCATCCCAAAACCTGGCTTAGGATTAGGGTTGAGGGTTAGGGTTTAGGGTTTAGGGTTTTAGGGTTTAGGGTTTTAGGGTTTAGGGTTTAGGGTTTAGGGTTTAGGGTTTAGGGTTTAGGGTTTAGGGTTTAGGGTTTAGGGTTTAGGGTTTAGGGTTTAGGGTTTAGGGTTTAGGGTTTAGGTGTGTAGCGCAAATT